>NC_090185.1:43756960-44060710 GCF_024679245.1 Pseudorasbora parva
GTTGCGTTTTTGCGCACTCATGTTCGTTATTTTAAATGCAGATGCGCTCAAATAGAGATACGAAATAGGGTTCGTTCATCTTGCACTGTCCTTGTTTGCCCTGAATGTGTCTTTTGCACTTTATGTATTATTATTTATTCATTTATTTATTTATTTTTACGGCACAGTTCTGTTGTTTTCATGTCTAAACCCAAGTATACAATAATGTTCAAAAGTTTTAGATCTGTCTGTTTTATTCCGGTTTTCAGTTTCACTTGATCCTTCAAAAATCATTAATTTGCTGATTTGCTGCTCAAGAAACATTTCTTATATTATTATGAATGTTGAAAAAAATTGTACAATTTATTTCAGGATTCTTTGATAAATAGAAAGTTCAAAACAACAGCATTTATCTGAAATAGAAATCTATTGAAATTAAATTAAATTCACAAAGATGCCTTATATTCATCAAAAAACACAGTAAAGACATTTATAAAGTTACTAAATATTTTTTATTTCAGATAAATGTTATTATTTTGAACTTTCTGTTAATCAAAGATTCATCCCTCTGGGTTAAATCTATTTATCAAATTATCCTGAAAAAATGACAACATTCATAATAATAAGAAATGTTTGTTGAGCTTATAGATCAAATCCTCATCTGAGAATGATTAGTGAAGGATCATGTGACACTGAAGACTGGAGTAATGATGATAAACTCAGCTTTATCACAGGAATTAATTACACTTTACTAGATATTTACATAGAAAACATTTATCTTAAATTGTAAAAATATTTCACAATATTACTGTTTTTACTATTTTGGATCAAATGAATTCAGCCTTGGTGAGAAGAATATATATATATATATATATATATATATATATATATATATATATATATATATATATATATATATATATATATATATATATATATATATATATATATATATATATATTTAGACCTACAGTACTGTTCGAACGGTCTCAAAGTTTATGTATATTATATATATATATATATATATATATATATATATATATATATATATATATATATATATATATATATATATATAAAGTAAAAAAAAACTTCTAAAATGTTTTAACAGTACTGCAGGTCTAAAGTCTTTGTAAAGACTAAGACTATGTGAGGCAAAAATGTAAAACGCTTTGGATAAAAGCGCTATATAAATGCAGCCCATTTACCATTTTACCATTTACCAAAGACAATTAATTTACTACTTTTAAATTAAACATGATTTTGTGAATAAGCTAAAAACAATACATTCAATCAATAAATCTCCTCATGTTATATTGTATTAATGAGTGATCAGAATGGGGTTCACACTGTTTTGAAGAAAAAACTCTAGGCAACAATATCCAGTTCTGAAAAACCTTGTGAACAAATCTTTAAAGTAAAATGGCCTTATTTTAGGTATTTAACATTTTAGTTTTTTCAAAAACTATGCATAAACATTATTTTCTCAAAACTACAAAATTTGATGTACATGTTACTCACATATCAATATAGCCCTGTTTGTGCTGAATACAGTGTAATCAGACTTTAGCCATTAATATGCTTTAAAACAACTGAAAAAAACACAAATGTCTGAGTATGTCAAACTTCTTCAGGGCCACTGATTAGCCTATGTACTGTAAGGGTCGCGTCAATAAAAAAGGTCCATCTTTAAAAAGTTTGAAGATCAAGGGTCTACTGTATTAGAAAAAAAATATTTTTTATAAATAATTTACCTGCACATGTGTATTATTTCATCACATCTCACCTCAGTGTCTTCAGTTGACAGTGTGGATCCTCTAGTAAATCACTGAGCTCCTTCACTCCTGATTCTCCAGGATCATTTCCTGTGAGATCCAGCTCTATCAGGTGTGAAGGGTTTGATCTCAGAGCTGAAGCCAGAGCTTTATAACCTTCTTCTCTCATACCGCAGTCGGAGAGTCTAGAACAGAAATGCAAATGTAACATTCAGCTAATTACGCAGTTATTCTAGAAATCACATGAGCAATTTAATGTGCAAATATAATAATTTTATCTGTCCAACAAAATGTATGAACCCTAGTCTTCATACCAGGTTTGTGACAATCATATATTTATTCATTTATTTATTTATTTATCTATATTTAGCATTAAGCCTATCAATCAGCATGTTAAAAATATTTTTTTCAAAATCAAATGTTTTAATGTGTACATGTTAGGACTATTTATTCAGAAAATATCTCAGGTTGCGTATGTAACCTATGTTCCCTGACAACAGGGAACGAGACACTGCGTCCTAGAACGCTTCAGGCTAGAATGCCTCCAGCGTGACAGGTGTCTGAATCACGTCAATCCTATTGACCGGCGTCCGCCCATGACATCATCAATGTGCGACCAGGAAGTACATAAGGGCGCCTATCAAACATGACACCATCTTTAGTCTGAAGGCACTGTTTGGCAGGCCGCCATGCTGAGGGGAGTGCATGCCCACTGGCAGTGATAACTGTCAGGACAAGCAAATTAAACTTGAAAAGCCTACACCACTCCCCCTCTGGTCACACCGGGTTGTCAGTGACAGCACTCCCTACGGTCATAGCCCAAGCTATAAACCTCAACAGAAACCTTAATGAATAAGCATGAGATCCTACCCAGACTGCTCAAAGGCCTGGGACCAACTTCTTAAACAGAAGGGGTCCCTTTAAGTGAATGTGGCCAAGGGGCCCGAGGGCACCCCAGCCAGTCACTATTTGGAAAAACCTTTCCCGCATGCCACCAGGGAGGCCTGACCTGGTGTCGCTTCTGCGGGACACTTTGGCCTGGCCAACCCTGTCTCTTTGAAACCGAGCCTCTGGAAAGTCGCCTTCTGGTGAGGCATCCAGACTAAGGGACTGCGAACTGGCAGTATTCTCCTCAGACCGGATCCCAGAGACGGGTATCCTAGAGAACAGTACTCAGCGTAGGGCTTTCCTAACCCTTGCTAGCGAGGGGAGTTCACTTGCTCGATCTTAGGATCTACCGAGCACTTATCTTACATAAGTACTCAGGAGGCCAGACAGGCCTACGGACTGATCTAACAGGGAGGCCACGCAAGGGGCCTACGACTGTCTGATCAAATTCAGGCGGCTTCGTGCCCATTGACGACTCTCAGAGAGGGGAGCACCAGAGCCTGCCTGGTGGGTAACCCCCAGCTGTAGGCCAAACTACCAAAGGTTATATTCTACAAAGAACTGGTAAGAGAAGTGCCTAATCTAGGAAACTTCGCCTTCAAGGAGGCCCAGAGAGGCCTACTACCTGATAGCAAGTTTTCAAGGCGGCCTAAGAGGGGCCTACCAATTGATAGTAATTCATGCGGACTGCCACAGCATCCAGACTCGCCTTTATGGAGGCCTAGAGATGCCTGCCATCTCAAAGCAAGCCTTCAGGGAGTCCTGGTGAGGCCTACTACCTGCCGCCAATGCATGCTTACTCCCCAAGCAGCTGAGTTCACCTTCAGGGAGGCCTGATGAGGCCTACAAACTAATAGCCTGTGGTGAGGCATTATGGATACTTCACCTTCAAGGAGGCCCAGAGAGGCCTACTACCTGATAGCAAGTTTTTCAAGGAGGTCTACGAGAGGCCTACCACCTGATAGCAATACATGATAGCCAATCAGGCTATCTGTCCAGTTGCCCTGCATAGGAACTGGACTTCAGGGAGGCCAGGGTAGGCCTACTACCTGATGGAAAGCCTTCAGGGAGGCCTGGTGAGGCCTGCCACCTGCCAGCAATATATTGCTTAACTGCCAAGGTGACTGAGTTCAACCTCAGGGAGGCCTGGTGAGGCCTACTACCCGATAGCCTGTAAGGCTAGGTGTCCAGATGTCATATGTCTGACTTTGCCTTCAGGGAGGCATGGTGAGGCCTACTACCTAATAGCGAGTCACGCTACCTTCAGGGAGGCCTGTGAGGCCAACCACCTGATAGTCAAGTCTCCAAGGAGGCCTGGTGAGGCCTACTACCTGATAGCAAGTCATGCTAGCTGCTTATACAGACTCAATAACTCGTCTTCAGGGAGGCCTGGTGAGGCCTACCACCTGATAGCAAGCCTTAAGGGAGGCCTGGAGGGGCCTACTACCTGCTAGCAATACCTGCTAACTGTCAAAGAGACTGAGACACAGGAACTCATATCCAGAGATGCCTGGTAAGGCCTACAGTCTGGTGTTTCATCTAAAGAGAAACCCGACTCTGTATCTCGCCTTCAGGGAGGCCTTGTGAGGCCTACCACCTAATAGCAAGTACCATCTGGCTGTTAATTAACAATGCTGCTGCTTATCATCAGGGAGGCCCAGGGGGGCCTACTAGCTGATGACAAACATTCTGTACAAACCAACATCATCGAGAGCATAACTAGGGCCCACAGGAGGCCTCTCGAGGCTATTTCCTGTTGCAGCTGCCACTGTTGCTCAATAATCTCATGACGATTGGTGAGCTCCATCTGGGAAACCCATGATGCGTGCCAGCGCCCAGCCTTGGCATGAGCGAGACCACATCACCAGTCCCAAATGCCGAACTCCCCTCCCTCAAGAGGAGAGCCAGACAAGAACGGAGCGATCTCGGAAAACAGCTCACAATTTACACAAACAGCAGTGTAAATGTGTAAAACACAAACTGACCGTGCATGCTCTTTATCCCAGGTAGTAAATAACTGAATTTGAATTACCTTAATTCATTTAAGCAATGCAGACAGAACAGTCCCTGAAGACGAAAAAGATGCTGTCATGTTTGGTAGGCGCCCTTATAAAATTCCTGGTCGCACATTGATGATGTCATGGGCTGTCGCCAGTCAATAGGACTGACGTGATTCGATAGTAGCTTCAGACACCTGTTGCGCTGGAGGCGTTCCCCCGAAGCGTTCTAGGACGCAGTGCGAGTTCCCTTTCGAAAGGGAACAAAACTGTTCTATCTACAAAGAACTTTGAAGCTCAATATCTCAAAACTGCAGAACATACTGTCTAGGGGTTCTTTTCGAACAAGCTTTGTAAGCCTAAGTTGATCGTAGAGACCATTGGTGGCTATTGTTCTATGATCAACTTAAACTTATAATGCTATTGGGTAACACAGCCCTGTTCATTATCATTAAGTCTTGATTTCACCTTCTGTTTTTGCTTATTTTGTGCTAAATGAGCCCTGTCTATTGTCATAGAACTTACCTCAGTTTTTCCAATTTACAAGTTATATTCTCCAATCCAGTGCAGAGCAGCTTCACTCCTGAGTCTTGGAGATTATTATTGTTCATGTTGAGCTCTTTCAGATTGGTATCTGATCCAAGAACTCTAGCTAGAGCTGAACAGCCTTTGTATGTTAAGTTACAGTCATTTAGCCTACAAGGGAAATAAGTAAAATTCTACAATAATATGTTTGAATACATTTGCTAAAATACAAATATCACATCTTTTTATCACCTATAGGTTTTAATGACAATAAATGATACATTTAAAAGTGCTAGCTCGATAGTCTTTTAAAAGGTGCCAAATCAGACGAAAAACATTGCCATTCCTATCAAGTGCTCAACACTGGCTAGAATGCTCGATGCTCTAAAAACGAAAAAAGAAATCAAATGTAAAAAAGAATCATTTGATGCTTCCACTGAGTGCTTCCACAAAAAAAAAAAAAAAACACATGGGAACATTTAAATGCAGCCACCAATCAGTGGGTATCAAATTGACTTAGTAAATGTTACTACTGCAGAAAGCCTGGAATTAGGGGTCTGACGAGATCTCGTGCCACGAGATCTCGCAAGACTAAACTGTGACGAGATTTCTGTCTTGTCTTATTCCAATGACCTGGTCATGAAGGAGTGTGAGGGTGAAGTTTATATTACGGCTCCACTCTAGTTTTGCTAATTAAATTGCTATTTGCTATTTAATTCAGGTGGATAATCATAACAGTCACTTGAACTCACTTCAATTCCATCAGTTCATCTAGAATGAGTTGTTCAAGTCTTGCGCAGCAGCGATCACGCAATGAGAAGACAACCTGTGTTGTTTGTTAGTGAAGCGCTCGTATTCAGCATGTGTTATGAGTGTGTGAGTGTTACATGTTAGTGGACAAGACCGTGGTGGAGGATTCGTCGCGCAACAGAGGTGCCAGACTTATATTTTAAACTGTACGCTCAGCACCACCGCTTCCTAATCACAGAGTATTCAAAGGATCACGAAATTGAAAGTTAAAGGTAACGTATATGATAATTCATATTAAGAAAGTAGAAATTAAATGACATTAATTACAAGATTTAAAACATTTGAAATATACCTGCAAACTATTTTTAATCTCTAGTCATTAGAGAAAAAAAATCTTGTCTCGTTCTCGTGAACCCAATCTCGTGTCTCATCTCATGACGAGTCTCGTCACACCCCTATATTATTTTTAAAAAAAAATATGTTTACTTAGTACCGAATAAGGCTGTGACGGTGGCAGTTTTTACCACCGTGGTGATAAAAATAAAAATATATCAATTACATAATTACAAAAAAAAAGATAAACAAGGCTCAAACATCCATTTAAGCACACAGGTGCTGATCATATAATTAGAATATAATCAAAATTTTAATTTGTTTCACTAATTCCATTCAAAAAGTGAAACATATTTATTAATTACACACAGACTGATATATTTCAAATGTTTATTTCCTTTAATTTTGATGATTACAACTGACAACTAAGAAAAATCCCAAATTCAGTATCTCATCTTTTGGATCAGTGACTACGTTTACATGGACAACAATACTCCGATATTAATCTGATTAAGACAATACTCTGATTAAGAGGCTACCATGTAGACAGCGATTTCTAATTACCTTAATCTGATTAAAGTCATAATCTAACTAAACATAAATCGGATTAAGACATGTGGAGTATGCCTATTTTAGTCGCATTATCGGAGACATGTACACACCTTAATCTAACTATTAATGTCGTGACGGAGATTTCGCCGCATTTTGATCACTGCATCCTTTCTATATATTTTTTTATTTTTGTTGTAATTATTATGCTCATTGTAAAAGTAAAATACAATACGTTTGTATCTGTAATCTTGAACCAGATGGGTCATTCAGTGAACGCCTGTGGCTCGACGGCAGGAAAAACTATCCAAACAGTCACGATTTTTAAACCTTTTTCATCATTAATCAAAGCTATTATTCTAAATGTAGGCTGTCAATAAGGAGGAAAGAGGGGTAGTGTCTCTTCAAAAAAACAGAAAGAGACAAAACATAATATTACAAAAATAAATCAACGTAAATGTATATAAAACATTATAAAAACGCATGTTTTTTATACTTCTTAATGTAAAGTAACACTGTCCAACAGCGACACCCGCAGGTGAAGTTAGCGGGTTTCCTGAGCTCATAAAATTAACAGACCTGCCGAAGTCACGCTATGATTGGATGTTGGAGAACGTAGCGTGGCAAGGGGACGTAATGACGTGCCATAATCGATCTATGTTCTAGCACATGTAAAACGGGAACATGAACGGAGTACTCTAAAAGCAACTCATGTAAACACCTTAATCAGAATATTGTCTTATTTAGAATAAGGTCAATAATTAGATTACTGCTGCCCATGTAAACGTAGTCACTGTCAAGTCAGCAGTCTTCCCCATGATTGTGTAGCCTACAGAACTAGACTGAGACCATTTATTGGCCTTTGCCGGTGTGTTGGGTTAATTAGCTGATTAGAGCGTGGAACCAGGTGTCTTCAATATTGAACCTTCTAATTTATTACCATAGATAATAAATAGAGAGATACTGAATTTGGGATTTTCCTTAGTTGTCAGTTATAATCATCAAAATTAAAGGAAATAAACATTTGAAATATATCAGTATGTGTGTAATGAATGAATATAATATACAAGTTTGACTTTTTTAATGGAATTAGTGAACTAAATAAACTTTTTGAATTAAATGACCAGCACCTGTATGTGTTTATTTTAGTACTTCCATCAGTGAAACAACATACTACAGCCTTTAAAACATTTAAATAAATATCAGTAAATCATAGTTATATAAGAAAGTAAATATTAGTTTAAATATATATATATATATATTGTTGTATATTTCCCCACAGAGGTGCATCATACAAAAATAAAAAGTTTTGGCCGACCCCCACCGGAGCTACTCAGTGTGGTGGTGCGGTTGTCATGTTTACCGGCACAGCCCAATACCAAAGTACCTGCACTATTGACAACAATAAGAACTAAATATAACATGCTGTGTAATTGCTGTAGGTTGCAGATCCAAGGCTTATAAAGTATTAAAATAACTGGTTAGCAAGTTACTGAAATAATATTAACCAGGTTAGGTAGCTGATTACCAGTTGACATTAACCCTATTTGCATGGGGCTAGTATTATCTGGGGACCTCTGGTGATTTGTAATAATTGCAGAGAATGTCTGTGATCTTTTCGGGTGAGCGAATCGGCCATGTCTGTAATTTGTAAAGTAAAAATTCCCCCGCAAATGACCTACCATATTTCACTGAACACTGAGGTCCTGTGATAATAGTAGTCCCGTGCGAATCGACATCTCTGTGATTTGGCCAGGATTAGGCAGATCGTATATAATTTATGCAAGGCGCGTTTCTATCTTTATCTTTCACAAAGAATGGAGGCTGCATTCATAATACGCACCGTTATGAATTCCTGTACGGTCGTACAGATTTCTTTCACTTTAGAATACGTACCAATTTGGGAGCAAACTATTTGAATGGTGTGTTTAATATTAATATCAATACTATACTTAATGAAAAACATAACAACAGAACAGTACAATGACAAGCTGGCTTAAATGAGAATGAGAGAGTGAATGGGTGAATGTGAGGCAAGATGTAAAGCGCTTTGGATGGCCATGGGTCTGTTAAAAGCGCTATATAAATGCAGCCCATTCACCATTTACCATAAATGGGCGCTTTTACAGCTTTGAAACTGAATCTTCCGCCGTATATTTTCAGCTTCTCACTCGTGATGAATGATATCTGACTCCTACTGTCTGTGCTCAGTTCAGTTTTTAACTGTAGCGTCTGTTCTCTAACTGAATTAAATCATTTTTATTACTATAAAACAATCAAAACGATATCGATACATATGACTCTTTATGAGTTCATACAGCTACAGGGAGTGCAGAATTATTAGGCAAATGAGTATTTTGACCACATCATCCTCGTTATGCATGTTGTCTTACTCCAAGCTGTATAGGCTGGAAAGCCTACTACCAATTAAGCATATTAGGTGATGTGCATCTGTGTAATGAGAAGGGGTGTGGTCTAATGACATCACCCTATATCAGGTATGCATAATTATTAGGCAACTTCCTTTCCTTTGGCAAAATGGGTCAAAAGAAGGACTTGACAGGCTCAGAAAAGTAAAAAATAGTGAGATATATTGCAGAGGGATGCAGCAGTCTTAAAATAGCCAAGCTTCTGAAGCGTGATCATCGAACAATCAAGCGTTTCATTCAAAATAGTCAACAGGGTCGCAAGAAGCGTGTGAAAAAACCAAGGCGCAAAATAACTGCCCGTGAACTGAGAAAAGTCAAGCGTGCAGCTGCCAAGATGCCACTTGCCACCAGTTTGGCCATATTTCAGAGCTGCAACATCACTGGAGTGCCCAAAAGCACAAGGTGTGCAATACTCAGAGACATGGCCAAGGTAAGAAAGGCAGAAAGTCGACCACCACTGAACAAGACACACAAGCTGAAACGTCAAGACTGGGCCAAGAAATATCTCAAGACTGATTTTTCTAAGGTTTTATGGACTGATTAAATGAGAGTGAGTCTTGATGGGCCAGATGGATGGGCCCGTGGCTGGATTGGTAAAGGGCAGAGAGCTCCAGTCCGACTCAGACGCCAGCAAGGTGGAGGTGGACTACTGGTTTGGGCTGGTATCATCAAAGATGAGCTTGTGGGGCCTTTTCGGGTTGAGGATGGAGTCAAGCTCAACTCCCAGTCCTACTGCCAGTTTCTGGAAGACACCTTCTTCAAGCAGTGGTACAGGAAGAAGTCTGCATCCTTCAAGAAAAACATGATTTTCATGCAGGACAATGCTCCATCACACGCGTCCAAGTACTCCACAGCGTGGCTGGCAAGAAAGGGTATAAAAGAAGAAAATCTAATGATAAGGCCTCCTTGTTCACCTGATCTGAACCCCATTGAGAACCTGTGGTCCATCATCAAATGTGCGATTTACAAGGAGGGAAAACAGTACACCTCTCTGAACAGTGTCTGGGAGGCTGTGGTTGCTGCTACACGCAATGTTGATGGTGAACAGATCAAAACACTGACAGAATCCATGGATGGCAGGTTTTTGAGTGTCCTTGCAAAGAAAGGTGGCTTTATTGGTCACTGATGTGTTTTTGTTTGGTTTTTGAATGTCAGAAATGTATATTTGTGAATGTTGAGATGTTATATTGGTTTCACTGGTAAAAATAAATAATTGAAATGGGTATAAATTAGTTTTTTGTTAAGTTGCCTAATAATTATGCACAGTAATAGTCACCTGCACACACAGATATCCCCCTAAAATAGCTAAAACTAAAACTTCCAAAAATATTTAGCTTTGATATTAAAGGGGGGGTGAAATTCTGTTTCATGCATACTGATCTTTTTACACTGTTAAAGACTTGGAATCCCATACTAAACATAGACAAAGTTTCAAAAGTTAAGGTGGACGTTTGATGGGAGTATTTCTTTGTCAAAAATACTACTTCCGGTTAGTCATAAGTTTCGGCAAGTTTTTTGAGATCATGCGTCCCCTTTGAAGTTAACGGGGGCGGAATTTCCTTGTATGGGCCTTACGGACAATTCTACCGGAAGCGCGTGAGAGAGAGCGAGGGAGAGAGCGAAAGCAACAGGCTACGCCCATCAAAGCGCTGGCTTGTAGGATGCTAAACAGGTGATATAACCAGTAGCTACTGACTTACCCACTGATAGGCCGGCGGTCGATCTGTATTAGCACTTTCCTCACGCGACGGGCGAATCACTTTCCTCACAGAGCGACTCACTTTCCTCACGCGGCAGGCGAATCACTTTCCTCACTGAGCGAATCACTTTCCTCACAGAGCGACTCACTTTCCTCACGCGGCGGGCGAATCACTTTCCTCACTGAGCGAATCACTTTCCTCACAGAGCGAATCACTTTCCTCACAGAGCGACTCACTTTCCTCACGCGGCGGGCGAATCACTTTCCTCACTGAGCGATTCACTTTCCTCACAGAGCGAATCACTTTCCTCACGCGGCGGGCGAATCACTTTCCTCACTGAGCGAATCACTTTCCTCACAGAGCGAATCACTTTCCTCACAGAGCGACTCACTTTCCTCACTGCAGCGCGCTGCTGCACACGTCATTATTTAGCTCCGCTCACATGACACGCCCCCACCCGCTCGGCTTTTTTCGGAAAGACTCGGAACAGCGCATCTTTCTTATATAATTATTAAAAAAATAAAGACTTTTCGGAGATATGCAGGATGCAATGCTACTCTATAGGTACTCAAGATTGACATGACACTGACTGAAACTGAGTGTTTCACCCCCCCTTTAATGAGTTTTTTTGTGTTCATTGAGAACATGGTTGTTGTTCAATAATAAAATTAATCCTCAAAAATGCAACTTGCCTAATAATTCTGCACTCCCTGTATATCTATAATGAAAAAACATTTACAAATCTTGAAGTCACATCCAGGAGAAAAGTCAGTAAATTCGAGTAAATTCACAGGCTTTGCTTATCCCATGTGAATGTGCCACGCAAAACTCAGATGTGGGACCAGACCAGTTAATATAATTAGCTAACTGCAGCAAGGGCCAACACAAGACTAAAGTTCTCTTATCTTTTAAAATACTTCTCTAATGTTTCAAAACTTAGCATCCCTGAATATAGCACGTTCTTCTACTTATGTTAATTGCTTCAAGGATAAGGAAACTCTTTGTTTTAAGCTAAAGGATAACACAAAAAAAATTATTTAAAAAATGAAACCATCAATTTTCCAGGTTTTTCCAGGACATGTGGGAACCCTGAAAAAAAAAAACACTACTAAAAATGACTTAGTTTGCCTTTGACTTACAGTGCAACTTTGGAGGTTTTGATGACTGCTGATAGTCTAATGAGACACTCGTCTGATTTCTTGAATCTCTGAAGCTCAAACTCCTCCAGCTCTTCCTCTGATGTCAACAACACAAAGACCAAAGCAGACCACTGGGCAGGTGAAAGGTCAGCAGATGAGAGACTTCCTTTACTAAGGTGGGTCTGAATCTCTTTCACCAGAGTTTGATCATTCAGTTCATTCAGACAGTAGAACAGATTAATGGATCTCTCTGGAGACAGATTAGCTTCAAGTTTCTGCTTGATGTAATAAACAATTTCCTTCTTGCTCTGGTCATTTTCATCTTGCTGTGTCAACAGACCTCGTAAGAGTCGGCGATTGGACTGGAGCGACAGACCAAGGAGGAAGCGAAGGAAAAGATCCAGGTGTCCAGTTTCACTCTCGAGTGCCTTGTCCACTGCAGCCTTGAGAAAATCAATCATGGCTTCATTTTTGTTTTCCTGTTCTGTAGACTCTTGATAAAATGCAGTTTTCTTGTTGATGTATAGAATAATATATGCATAAAGGGTCTTAAGCAAATCAATCATGGTTTCATTTTTGTTTTCCTGTTCTGAAGACTCTTGAACAAACACACTTTTCTCTTTGACGTCGAGAAACAAATGTGCATAAAGGGCTGCAATAAACTCTTGAATGCTCAAGTGAACAAAGCAGTACATGGTCCCAAGAACGATCCCTGTTTCCTCCTTAAAGATCTGGGTACACATGCCTGAATACACTGATGCCTTATAGACGTCAATACCACAGGCTTCCAGGTCTAATTCGTAGAATATCAGGTTGTTTCTTTCCAGCTCTTGAAATGCCAGCTTTCCCAGTGATAGGATGGTGTCTTTATCCCAGGACACATCTGGTGTGTATTCTCCATCATACTTCCGGCGGCTCTGCTGGATCTGAAAGCGGAGAAAGTGTGTGTACATTTGTGTCAGAGTCCTGGGAGTGTCGTCAGTATCTGATTCCTGCAGTGTTTCAGAGATCTCATCAGACTGATTATTTTTCAGATCATTATTTCTTTTCTCCTCCAGAATGTTTTGGAGAACAGTGGCTGAAATCCAGCAGAAGACTGGGATGTGGCACATGATAAAGAGACTCTTTGATTGTTTAACATGATCAATGATTTCATTGGCTATTTTCTCATCAGTGAATCTTTTACTGAAGTACTCCTCCTTTTGTTCATCAATGAATCCTCGTATCTCTGTCAGCCGGTCGACACACTCAGGAGGAATCTTACTGGCAGCGGCTGGTCTGGTGGTGATCCAGATGAGAGCAGAAGGAAGCAGATTTCCCTTGATGAGGTTCGTCAGGAGAACATCCAGAGAGGCTGGTGCCGATACATCACACAACGTCTCATTACAGTCAAACTTCAGAGGAAGACGACATTCATCCAATCCATCAAGGATGAACAGAACTTTAAAATCATTCTTTCTTGTAAGGTTTAGTCCTTTTGTCTCTGGGAAAAACTGAGTTAGATGGTCCATCAAACTTTGTTTTTCATTCTCCTTTAAGTTCATCTCTCTGAATGGAAGAGGAAATATGAATCTGATATCTTGATTTTCTTTTCCATCAGCCCAATCCAGAACAAACTTTTGCACAGAGACGGATTTTCCAATGCCAGCGACTCCTTTTGTCAGCACAGTTCTGATCTCTTTGTTTTGTTCAGATGCTTTGAATAAATTTGTGCATTTAACTGGTATCTCTTGTGATTCATGACGCCTGGAAGCAACTTCAATCTGCCTGACCTCATGTTCAGTGTTGACCGGTTCACTGCCACCCTGAGTGATATAGAGATCTGTGTAGATGTTATTCAGAAGTGTGGAGTCGCCTTGCTTCGCAATTCCTTCAAACACACTTTGATACTTCTTCTTTAGGCCACACTTTAGCTGATGAATGAAGAGCAGCTCATCTAAACACAGGAACAGAAAAAAAGATAGTTTTAGTCTTGATTTTCTCTCCTACATTTATAAGTGTCAATCTGACAGATGTTGATGAGTCTCTTACCTTCTAGAGCATCAGCAGCTTTATTTTCCTTCATCTCTCTCAGGTAATGTAGTGTGAGATCAAGAGCTGCTTCTTTGATACTGCATCTGTTCTCATTAAAGTCCTTCACCAAGGATTCTGTGTTCTCTTTCTGCAATATCTTCTTAAACTTTCCCAGTTCGTTCTTCAGAAACTTGATTATTTTGCTCTCAAGATCCTACAAAGAAAGAAAAAAGACAGAACAACAATTTAAACCAAACTGTACATCCACATTTCCTGAAAACCATTTATCCAATCATTTAAAATATCAGTTAAAAAGACAAACATGATAATGGTGTCATTTTTGACAAATATAATGATTTTTTAAATATAGTATTACCTTTAATAAATATAATTAATATATGATTACCTTTTATTGCATTCTTTAAAAGTTAAAAATAAATTGTCAAGATGAATTAGAAATTAAACTTCTGTGTTTTATTACATTTTTATAAATATAAAACACTTATGAAAATGTGTTTTCTTACCTGGAAGATCCGCTGGAGATTGTCTGTGAAATTCCTGACGTTCCTGTGAGTGTGTACGATTGAGTCTAATGTCTCATATTGAAGCCTGTTAACAAATAAAATAAAATAAAATACAGAATGTTCAGACAAAATATTACAGAAATCTCTTGTAAATATTTTTTAACAATAAAGAAACAAAAGCTGATTAGCTGTAACTAGCATGTTAGCTATAACATTATCTGCAATAAGCATTATTCACTTATAAAGTTTCCAAAACAGTCCACAAGTGACCAAAAATAAGAAACACATGAAATACCTTTTGGCAGATGATGGTGTTTCCTCACTGAAGTTCGGCATATCACCATCTTTTGAACGGTCACTCTTCACAGACACAGAGCTGGACACACCTGAGCCTGATCTTACACTAATGACACAAAGAACAGAGAAGAGGAAAACACTTTACTACAGGTCTCATTTTAAAAGGTTTAAATATTGCAGCTGTGCATTTGTCCTTCATGTATTTTGATAAATGAACATTTTAATGTTTGAATGCATGATCTACTTTCCATGGTGACTTTATGCCTCCTAGCTTTACTGATCAGGACAAAATCAATATTTCAAGTGGTCGTACGGTTTACTTTACCAAAATAGTAGCATAAGCAGTTAGGTAACGTTAGATCGTAAGTTTCATTGACTTCGTGTATGTGGGAGAACAACAGACTCAACTCATTAAATGTCTTTTGGAGGTTTAATAAACACAGACTAAAAATAACACTACAATTCACACAGAAAGTACACACTAAATATGCATCAAGAGAGTAGAAATATAGATAGTAAACGAAAGAATATGGTACATAAACAAAGATAATGAATAGACTGAACTTAGAGAGATAAAGAGAGAGAGAGAGAGCGAGAGAGAGAGAGAGAGAGAGAGAGAGAGAGAGAGAGAGAGAGAGAGAGAGAGAGAGAGTGAGAGAGAGAGAGAGAGAGAGAGACAAAGAATTAGGGATAAGGGATAAGCTGGTTGCTCTAGCGATGCTCCGTGTTCTCCTTCTGAAGAATGCCCTTGGGGCTAGTAATTTGATGCGATGCAAAAGCGAAGCGAGGAGGGAAGAGGAGGAAGAGGGGAAGAGTTGGGGCCTGCTTGGAGGGCCTGCATTGGTGGCCTGGCTCAATGGCCAGCCACGGTGGCGTGTTGGTTCAGCCAGGGAGAGAAGAGAGAGAAAAGAGCGAAGAGGGAGGGCATCTCCCTTTTTAAGGTCTGGGGGTAGTCCTGCCCTCCAGGGTTAGACTTAACCAATAAGATTGTTGGGATTTCCAGGCGGGAAATTCCTCCGAAGATTTTATGGCTCTTTGTTCCAATCTTGAATCAATGGGTCTCTGAACTATTAATTTGTTAAGACAAAGACAAAAAGATGCAAAATACCATACAGAAGAAACATTTTACAAGACAGTTATGTGTTTACATATAATGTCCTGGGGTGCATGTTCATTTATAGATGGTTTGTCTATAATTTGAGGTAAAAGCATGTGTTTTACAAGCTTTAACTCTCTGTGTATGGAACTTTTCATGTGGCCAAATTCTTTTGGGCCGTAAAACTTCTTATCAGATGGTTTCCAGGGTAACGGAGAATGTTTCTCTGTTGTGTTGGGGGAAGGTCTGTTACTAAGCACAAAGCATTCAAAACATATTTGTTAAATGTAACTGGCGATTGTGTGTTTGATTCGCCTGAGTCGCTACAGTATAACTAAAAAAAAAATGTGTGTCTATATGCTTGACTTTTATTGATCACTGAAATAGCATTGATTGGAATGAAGTGGGTTCAATATAAAATTAAATAAATAAAAAGTAGCTTAGATGTAGTAAAGCACTTTTGTCAAGTTGCTGTAACTTAGCTTGCTACATTTCCCAGGGGGTTAGCTTCAGTGTAGTGAAGCTGAATTTAATGTAGAGTAACTGGTAGCTTAGCTCACTACATTTTCCAAGTAGCTTGCCCAACACTGGTAAAAAATAAATAAAACAATGAATAATAAGTTCTGTTGTCATATTAATCATATTATCTGTTTTTCTGTTTGTTTTTTACCGTGGTATCGATTTAGTATCGGTATCGAGGTATTTTAGTCTGGTATCGTATTGAAGTCATAATTTAGGTATCGTGATAACACTACTTAATACATACCCAGAAGGCCTGGAGCCTTTTCAAATCATCTATAACACACATACTCAATTTCTCCATATTGAAAAAAAACCTATATATATATATATATATATATATATATATATATATATATATATATATATATATATATATATATATATATATATATATATATATATATATATATTTAGTATACATTTTTAACACAATATGAAGAAAAATACACACACACGCACACACTTTTTTCTCTGAAGGGACAGTTTTATTGAACTTTATTTTATGATTATTTTTAATTAATTGACAAAAGCAGGTATGCTAGTTTGAGATTAAACTTACTGTGAGCTCTCTATAGCTTAACTTAATGTGTCGGCCCAGATATCTAAAGGTAATGCCACACTCGGGACGCTGGAGGTCTCTTAACTTCACCCACCATGTAGTGGGCCACAGACGCCTTCAGCTCCTCTGTGAAGATGGCAGCCACATCTGTCTCCACGGTCCTGCGGATCTGCTGGCTCTTGATGTTGGGCAGTTTGTAGCTGCAATGGGGCAGAAATATCAGATGAAACTCCCAAACCTGAATTATATCATTTTCTAGAGGCTGATCCGTTTAATACATGCACAAATCCGTTATTAGTTGAATGCTAATCCAACAGATACTTTTTGGTCTTATGGGCAGCTGTTAATACTTACTGTTGGTGCAGACGAGAGAGGTCATTGGTTGCACTCCTAATCTCCGTGCCCGACGGCGAAACAAACAATCTGTTAGTATTGTCTACATCTGGCCGGATGGAGTCAGGGTGGATCCATGTGCAGCATGCATCCAGCATCTGCAGAGACAAAAAATAAATAAATACATCTGTTAATATCTGTTGGTTCATTGCTGGTCTCATTGCATATCATGGTAGGGCAATTTAGCCTGTACAAAGTGTCCTTACTGCTGCCTCCTCTATTGTGAGGGCAAACACGGCGATCTGCATTGTCACAGTATTGTGTTCGCTTACTGCCACGCACACCTTTCCCCAAGAATGTTTTCTGTTGTCCCACTCTTCTGTCTAACAAAACACACACAGAGTGAATAACTGACATAAACGTCCTTGTCGCAGACTACCTAATATAATCTGTTTAAGCTGATGTCCCCTGAAAACTGAGGTCTTAACACTTACTGTTATTGCCTCCACCGCTCCTGGTCTCTGGAAGTGACTGAGGATCAGGATTGCTTCACAGTAGTAGCAGAACATGGTCTTTTCCTCTGAAGCCACGTGGTCACCTTCCAGCAGCCTCCCATAAACGGACAGCATGTCTTTCTTGGCCTTCCGGAGGACGGCCTGGCACTCCTGAAGGATTTTCTTACCCTCTTGGAACCGTTCATACCTAGAATGATATACAACAAAACAATGCAGCGGAGAATTACACACGTCTCTATCACATTACCCCAGATGTACAGCCAGCACAAAAGTACTATCAATATGGAGGAAGTCATTAAAGAAAAACAAATGGAAAGCAGAATAGCAACTGACCTTGTTTTACAGATGACCTTGCTGTTGGACTTTGCCACTGGCTTTCTGATGGAAGTGAGGAGGTCGAGGTAGGCTTAGCACTTCCTGTAGAAGTCAGGATCTGCTGCAGCCAAGTTCAGGTGGGTCTTCAAAAACTGAACAAACCGGATCATGTTCTTGATGTATGGTGACTGTGCCCATGTCAGCGCGCCGGAGTTGGGTGAGGTAGTCTTTGGTCTCAGTGGACTTTAGCAGGAAGTCCAAGCTGACTTCATCCCCACTTGGCTGGATGTACCTCAGCATCTTGGAGACGTTGTCTACCTGCGATGAAAGAAAAAGAGAAGTGTGAGATGATGCAGTGAGGAGAAAAGCCACACACCAGCCAGCCACACACAGACACCCCTAATAAAGCTGTGTTGTATCCCTTCCTTTATGGAACGTAATAGCTGCTCTACACGTGTGTGAAAACATTTCCCGGTTACACTGAGCAATACGGAACAGACTTAAATAAAACTTGCATCATCTTGACCCTGACACTTGTGCTGTACTGCGCTTGATCTCTGAAAAAATATAGACAGAAGAAAATGAGCTCAAAGCAACCTTACAGTTTGTTCACAGTTTCTGCACTGATGTGTGTGAGGTTTAGAACTGACTTTTGCCATGTTCAGTCGCATGGATCGGTGGAGCTGCCTTCGTATGGAATTACTTCTGTGCCAATAATAATTAAAGTACATTTTCAAGACTAACAGACTGTTGATCTTTGCCCCCCATCCCTTCACTCCTCATAGTCATTTCATAATTAACATTTCCTTTTACAGTCTCTAGGTATAAACTGGCAGCTTGCAGCAGTCAGAAAATGTGTGGGGCCGTTGGTGTAGCTGCCAAAAACCTGCCAGCGCACCAACAGGAGGCCATCAACCGCTACTGGGCACCTAGTGCTGGTGTGCTCCAGATGCAGGAAGTGGTTGAGGCAGCCATTAAGGCCATCAACCGCTACTGGGCACCTAGTGCTGGTGTGCTGCAGATGCAGGAAGTGGTTGAGGCAGCCATAAAGGCCATCAACCGCTACTGGGCACCTAGTGCTGGTGTGCTCCAGATGCAGGAAGTGGTTGAGGCAGCCATAAAGGCCATCAACCGCTACTGGGCACCTAATGCTGGTGTGGTCCAGATGCAGGAAGTGGTTGAGGCAGCCATAAACGCCATCAACCACTACTGGGCACCTAGTGCTGGTGTGGTCCAGATGCAGGAAGTGGTTGAGGCAGCCATAAAGGCCATCAACCGCTACTGGGCACCTAGTGCTGGTGTGCTGCAGATGCAGGAAGTGGTTGAGGCAGCCATTAAGGCCATCAACCACTACTGGGCACCTAGTGTTGGTGTGCTCCAGATGCAGGAAGTGGTTGAGGCAGCCATAAAGGCCATCAACCGCTACTGGGCACCTAATGCTGGTGTGCTCCAGATGCAAGAAGTGGTTGAGGCAGCCATAAAGGCCATCAACCGCTACTGGGTACCTAATGCTGGTGTGCTCCAGATGCAGGAAGTGGTTGAGGCAGCCATAAAGGCCATCAACCGCTACTGGGCACCTAGTGCTGGTGTGGTCCAGATGCAGGAAGTGGTTGAGGCAGCCATAAAGGCCATCAACCGCTACTGGGCACCTAGTGCTGGTGTGGTCCAGATGCAGGAAGTGGTTGAGGCAGCCATAAAGGCCATCAACCGCTACTGGGCACATAGTGCTGGTGTGGTCCAGATGCAGGAAGTGGTTGAGGCAGCCATAAAGGCCATCAACCGCTACTGGGCACCTAGTGCTGGTGTGGTCCAGATGCAGGAAGTGGTTGAGGCAGCCATAAAGGCCATCAACCTCTACTGGGCACCTAGTGCTGGTGTGGTACAGATGCAGGAAGTGGTTGAGGCAGCCATTAAGGCCATCAACCGCTACTGGGCACCTAGTACTGGTGTGGTCCAGATGCAGGAAGTGGTTGAGGCAGCCATAAAGGCCATCAACCGCTACAGGGCACCTAGTGCTGGTGTGGTCCAGATGCAGGAAGTGGTTGAGGCAGCCATAAAGGCCATCAACCTTTACTGGGCACCTAGTGCTGGTGTGCTCCAGATGCAGGAAGTGGTTGAGGCAGCCATAAAGGCCATCAACCTCTACTGGGCACCTAGTGCTGGTGTGGTCCAGATGCAGGAAGTTGTTGAGGCAGCCATAAAGGCCATCAACATCATGAATATCCTTCATCATGGTCCTCCGTTCTGCCGCGGTGATTACCTTTCAGTGGTAATCACAGACAATGTCATCTTTGAACATTCGCATCTAACCACTCCTGTTATATAGAAAACATAAAATTGAGACATTTCAGTAGAAGTAAAAAAAAATATATAAAAAAAAATAAATAAAAAAAATTCTGGCCTTAAAAAGACAACTAAAATATTCTTACCAAAACCTGATGCACCAAAATCATTAATAGCAAGACTCGTCCACGTCTGCTCCGTCACACAACGAGCTATGTAAGGGTGTGTCTTTAAAATGCATTACGTGGCTGGTTTCCAACATTTGTTATTTCCTCTGGTTTGAAGCCATTTGTCTTCTACCCCTCCTGGGCAATCAGCCTTGCCACTTTTGTGGCTGAAGGCTTGTGTACAGAGAAGAATGCTGTAAGACAGAATGACAACTGTTCTCATCTGAGTCATTTGTCCCTGTGAATTAATGCCGAGTTAATGGGTGCCAGTGCTGTGTTTATGGATTTTGATTCTTACAGAAAAGATGTTCTGATCTACTGGCATGCTGGTAGAGGCGCCACTTGTCATGAAAACCCACTATCAACACACTGCTTCTTTGACGGTGGTTGGCCCTCCGGAGAAACTGGAAATATTTCCAAAAACGTTGAAAAGTCTTGCAGTTGGCTCGTGCTAGTTTCAGGAGGAATGGGTGTCCCTCCATCTGAAGAAGTCCTGCATAATTGAGGGATATAACGTTTATTATAATATTCAATAAATATTCAGTTTATACCTGCAGACTGTAAAAGGAAATGTTAATTATGAAATGACTGAGGAGTGAAGGGATGGGGGGGCAAAGATCAACAGTCAGTTGATGGTCCATGTAGCTCTCAATAGTTCCAAACAAATCCGGGCTGTCAACCAGTTTGAATGGTTTTAAGTGGGACAGACAGCAGCAGATATATTTACAGCCATTATTGGTAAATATTGATGCATAATGTACATGTATTATTACGTTGCTATTTATATTAAATACATATATTTTTTAAAAAAAATTGGGAGGGGGGAGTGGCGGAAACACAGCATTATTCAGTTTTTTTTGTGTTTAATTTTGGAGGGAAAAGGCGGGGCTGCTCCCATAACATAAAGTTAGAATACATTTATATTTTACAGCAAATACTATATTTGCCGCAATTTCCGGTAATTGACGATAAAGTTCATTGAATATAAAGTTGACACCTAAAATACATATAGATAGGCTATCTAATTATTTTTTTTTTCTGGGGAAAAACGGAAACAGCATTAACGTTATTTTTAATTTTGGAGGAAAGAGGGCTGCTGTTATAGCACATTTACAGCAACGACTATTTGCAAATTTTCTGTAAATATTAACGCATAATGTACATTGGTTATTACATTGACTACTATTCTATTCTATCTGGTGAGTGAAGGAGAAACAGCATTAACGTTAATAGTGTGGTCTGTTATGAGATGGTTAAATGACCTATGTTCCTAATAGCCTACGATCCATAAAATTAACGCTGATAACGGGATTACTTTCAGTACGGCCGATGTACTGTGTTGTACGTATATACATTTATGTGCGTCTAATTCATATATAAATATATTATATAGACGTACGTATATGTATGTACACACTGTTTGTAAAACAGAATATATGTATGTATGTGTGTGTATATATATATATATATATATATATATATATATATATATATATATATATACATATATATATACACACACATACATACATATATTCTGTTTTACAAACAGTGTGTACATACATATACGTACGTCTATATAATATATGTCTATATACATTTATGTATGTATGTATATATGTGTATATATATATATAATATATATATATATATATATATATATATATATATATATATAAATATATATATATATATATATATATACACATATATACATACATACATACACATATACACACACATACATATGTACAAATGTCAATAAAGCCCTTTGAATTTAAATAGTTTTTTTTGTGTTTAATTTGAGGGAAGGAGGACTGCACCCATAATGTATAACATTTACAGTATGTACAGTAGGGCTATATTTTTCTTCTGCTACTATGGTCATAATTACTAAAATCCTTATATGTTAAGACACAGTCACATAAAAATGCACAAGTAAATATCAACAAATGCCAGAAGCTGCTCAATTTAAGTCAATTCAACAAAACATTTAATTATATATTAACACTTATTAAGAAACAGTCAAATGCTTATCCACACAATGATAATAAAAGCATTCAAACTCCACGTAATATGTAATATTATAAATTAATTTTTGGGTTGAGAGCATTTCACTGCCAGAAGCAGACCGTGTCATAGGCCCCAGAGGAGACCGCGTCATAGGCCCCAGAGGAGACCGTGTCATAGGCCCCAGAGGAGACCGCGTCATAGGCCCCAGAGGAGACCGTGTCATAGGCCCCAGAGGAGACCGCGTCATAGTCCCTAGAGGAGACCGCGTCATAGGCCCCAGAGGAGACCGCGTCATAGGCCCCAGAGGAGACCGCGTCATAGGCCCCAGAGGAGACCGTGTCATAGGCCCCAGAGGAGACCGCGTCATAGGCCCCAGAGGAGACCGTGTCATAGGCCCCAGAGGAGACCGCGTCATAGGCCCCAGAGGAGACCGCGTCATAGGCCCCAGAGGAGACCGCGTCATAGGCCCCAGAGGAGACCGCGTCATAGGCCCCAGAGGAGACTGGGTCATAGGCCCCAGAGGAGACCGTGTCATAGGCCCCAGAAGCAGACCATGTCATAGGCCCCAGAGGAGACCGGGTCATAGGCCCCAGAGGAGACCGTGTCATAGGCCCCAGAAGCAGACCATGTCATAGGCCCCAGAGGAGACCGGGTCTTTAGCTAAATCAAGCCTGTTGCTGCTGGAGAGAACTGGGAGTGGTAAAGAAAGAGGAAACACTGTTAAAGGATTTGTTCACTTCAAAATGAAAATGTCCTGATTGGAGGTGTGGGCAACTACTAGCCTGACAAGCCAGACCCACATCAAGATGTTTGGTCTGGAAACTCACCATTGACGGCTCAATCCGAGGGGCGGGATAAACAGTTGTCTGTCAAACTCCCTCTGCACGGGATAGGATAGCGCTACACCAACCAGAGCAATGAAGGTGAAGCAGAGCTAGTTGATAGATTAAACATTCGCCGTATCCGGTCGGCTAAACTCCGAACACATCTTCCCTTTTTAAGAATGACTTCAGTGCCGTTCTTTGTTCTTTTCTCAGAGAAAAGTCTTCCAGAGTCGCGGTCAAAGCTGATTCAAAAGACCGCCGTTCGCCAGTTTCTGTGTTTACTAGAAGCACGCAAACGCAACTCGGCCGTCGTCATTATGGCCCCGCCTGCCGACTCTATAAACGATGTGATTGGCCCGTCCAGATTATGAGGAATACAGCTCAGAAGGGTATTGAGAGTTCCTAGACGACACTTGCGGGCCGATTAAATTGGCAGCCGCTAGGGTGCGTCTAGATTTCTAGGCTAGGCAACTACAGGATTGCAAGTGCAATGAGATAGGAAGGAATAATTAGCACACCTTCCCTGAAAACTGATCATAACATTAACTTTTATAGATTGATTTTCTTACCATGGTTGGCTGTGCAGTATTTGGATGCACCAATCGGTCCGAGAAAGGGATCCGGATGTATGGCTTCCCAAAAGATACTGACAGGAGAAAGAAATGGTAAGCTCAAGTCAGCAGAAGCAACCTTACCATCATGAAAGATTACAACAATAGAAAATTATGCGCAGTAAGTTACGTTTATAATGGACATTTCACTTGTGGATCAAGGTTCAACATGTTTTACTGTCATATGTACAAGATTGGAATGAAACTGTGATTCACAATTATGGGCTATTATCAGTGTGGAAAATAACCTCATAAGTAACTCTGCAGGCACATTTTGAGGGACAGCAATTCTCAAGAACAAAAAAAAGGCCAACTGATATTGAGAACTGATGCCGTTCCAACCATATTTGTGCATCACCCTGAGCCCAAGAGGAGGAAAGGTCCGACAATTAGAAGAACCTCCAGTACATGTCCATGCAGTGGCCAGTGACCACACATATTGTCCTAAAATGAACTTTGGGATGAATAATGTGGTCAGAATTTAAATATAAGTGTTTTCAATGACTAGCCTCAGAGCCATAGAAAAACAGTTGCGACACGATTTGATCTCACCACCAAAATTCATTCAAAAGAAGAGATATGACTATTGAGCCAAAAAGTGTTCATCTTCCACCATCTACTGGCTATAGTGGTCATCTCTTTTATCATTTTAACGTCCTAATGTAATTTTATAATACTCGAACCATACACAACAGGTGAATATTAACAAATGATGCTAGTTGACGGAATTTATCCCAAGAAAGAATGTAATAGTTTGGAACTATTGATTGCTCCGTGACATGCTTTACTTCTGCATTCCTTAGTTCCTATGGGAATGCCGTAACTGTTTTTCAACAGCTCTGACTAGCCTATACACACTGCATGTGACACTAACAATGCCATGTCACCATTTCAGACATGGAGGGAGAAAGTAAGGAAAGTGAGGAAAGAGAGGACAAGGAAGGTGAATAATGTGAGGAAATTGAGAGGGACATACCAGGAACCAATGAGCCAGAAGCCAGTGTGCACGAATCAAGTGAACAGGGTTTAAATACCAGTGAGTGAAATTTCACAGTGGCACCATTTCACAGTGGCACCAAACGCCAGTGTGAAATACCTGAGAGAGGAGTTAGAAAGACAAAGATTTCAGACAAGGGCAAAGGGCAGAGGGCAGAAGGAGCTCTTGTCACGGCACAAACACAAAGGAAAATGGTGCGAGGACTCATGTGCAAAAGAAGTGATAATTTATTATAAAAATAAACAAATACAAAACAAAACCCACAAGGGGGCAAAAATACTTAATCAAAACATAAACTCAAAACCATACCAGAACAGAATCACGGGGAGGACAGGAGACTTTTTATATACATTACAACGATACCACAAAGACTGACAAACACCAGGAGCTTATAACAGGGAACAAATGAGGCAGGGACCGAGGAAACACAGGTGGGAGAAATCAAACACTAATTAGATAACAAGGGAGGAGGGATCAGACAATGACAGAAGCACAGGCCATACTGACAAAACCCACATGTGCACTCAAGACAGGACAGGCATGTGACATTACCCCCTACTTAAGGAGCGGCTACCAGACGCTCCACTAGGGACGGGAGGGACAGACCAGGGTGGGGAGGGACGGGAGGGACGGGAGGGATGGGACGGGGCGGGACGGGGCGGGACGGGAGGGACAGACCGGGACGGGACGAGAGGGACAGACCAGGGCGGTGCGGGACGGACCAGGGCGGGGCGGGACGAGAGGGACAGACCAGGGCGGGACGAGAGGGACAGACCAGGGCAGGACGAGAGGAACAGGGGAAACAGAGAAGGAAGGAACAAAAAAGGCAGGGGTCAACAAGGGAGGAATGGGGAAAACAAAATTTTCATGGTCAGAGCAGGGCGCCGGGTCGGCGCGGTCAGAGCAGGGCCCCGGGTCGGCGCGGTCAGAGCAGGGAGCCGGGTCGGCGCGGGCAGAGGACTCATGTGCAAAAGAAGTGATCATTTATTATATTTATTAATATTATCCTTATATGATGACATCACAAACGTGAGCCTAGTTTCAGCAGCAGCAGAGAAGAGCATGCGGTCATGGCTTCTATCGCTCCTCAAATTTAAGTTGTTTTGAAGGCACTTTCGGTATGTACATGATGCTACATAATTATTTCTATGCATATTTACTTTATATTGTTATATAATATGTCAAATGTGGATTTCTTCTTTATTTTGTGAATTTTAAGACCAATTTCTGATATAGTTGATGCTAACTATGTGATGTAAAGAGCCTTCATTGTGTTATATGAACATGTAGACGCTGTACATTTACAGTAGAATTCTGTATTTTGTATTTCTACAGTTTTACGTTATTCCTTGGGCAACAGTAAAGCTTGAAAATCAATCCCTGTGTCTGTTGTCTTTGGGAGGCGTTATCTGACTGCATACTCAAGCAAGGCGTTTGAGATAAAGGGCAGAACAATCCGATCAAAGCAATCAGTATGAAGAATAAGGGGGGCATTAGATGGGGAAATGCTAGTCAAAAAGGCCATAAAACTGACATGGAGATTCCTCTCCCTGATATCAGAACCCTGCAAAGGAGACTGCAGCATATAAAGATGGAACCAGGAGTGTTAGAAGATGTATCTGACATGCCGAAGCTGAAGGTAGATGCCCTGGCGGTGATGGAGAGGGAGTGTGTGCTAACTCTGGATGAGATGGCAAATACACAGAGTGTGGAGCTGCACCTTGGAAGAGGGAAGCTTTATGGGGATGTGAAATTAACTGGCGACAAAGGAATGGCAACACATGCATGTGTTTTTATGTTGGCAGGAACCACAATTCGATGGAAGCAAGTAGTGGCTTATCACTACAGTGGGAACTCCACTAATGGGGCAACCTACAAGCCCATCATCCTCAACATTATTCACAAGGCAGCTTCCATAGGGCTTCATGTGGTTAATGTCACCACCGACATGGGCAGTCCTAATTGGGCAATGTGGAAAGCCTTTAAAGTAGATCACAACACTGCCGTGCAAAGGCAAAAGACCAGTGGCGGCTCCAGACAATTTTGATTGGGGGGGCAATGGGGGGTCCTGGTCATTTCAAAGGGGGTCTCATGAAAACCAACAAAAAATACAGTGGACACAACTAATAACTGCATATTACTGCTAATAAACTACAAAAACAACTCAGCATATCAACTACTTTGTTTTTAATTTGCAGTTTGCAAACAATATGCTCAAACTTTAATTGCCATTGCCACACCCATGTCAGAGAAAACAAAATAGTATCTATTCTCATACTCTCACTACCTTTTGATGGCCCTACTTCTGTCTAGTCTCTTCCTGTCCTCTTCTTTACTCCTCTTAAGTCTCCACAGGTGTGATTTACTGCAACATATGAGTTTATAGTACACATAAATAGGTTATTATTTATGCTAAATATAGAAATACAATAGCAAGAGGTTTACCGAACTCACTTCACTCACCAATATTGACAGCTCTTTTGTCCTCTTCTCTGCTCCTCTTAAGTCTCCAGTCTCCTCCTGTCCTCTTCTCTGCTCCTCGTAAGTCTCCAGTCGCTTCCTGTCCTCTTATCTGCTCCTCTTAAGTCTCCAGTCTCCTCCTGTCCTCTTCTCTGCTCCTCTTAAGTCTCCAGTCTCTTCCTGTCCTCTTATCTGCTCCTCTTAAGTCTCCAGTCTCCTCCTGTCCTCTTCTCTGCTCCTCTTAAGTCTCCAGTCTCTTCCTGTCCTCTTCTCTGCTCCTCTTAAGTCTCCAGTCTCCTCCTGTCCTCTTCTCTGCTCCTCTTAAGTCTCCAGTCTCTTCCTGTCCTCTTATCTGCTCCTCTTAAGTCTCCAGTCTCCTCCTGTCCTCTTCTCTGCTCCTCTTAAGTCTACAGTCTCTTCCTGTCCTCTTCTCTGCACTTCTTATGTCACCAGTCTCCTCCTGTCTCCTCCTGTGGACGTACACTGCATGTTGCAGCCAGACATTACAGATGCCCCATCATAACATTGTCCAACGCATGCATTTTTGTCTATATTGAATTTAGCCAATGCCCCTTTCACTGTCACAAGTAAAGACTCTGCATCCAAACCATCAGCTGGAACAAAATCAAGAAACTCTTCATAAATGTCATCATTGTGTATGTAGCGCAGAACAATAGATATCTGCTCTTTTTTGCTCGCATCTTTTTTTTCATCCACCATTAAAGTAAAGTGCTCTTCTAATTTAACTTCGCTACTAACCTGTTCTCTCAAAATGCAGGCCATTATATCAAGTAACTCTGAATGTCATGATGGACATATTTTGCATTACCTGGTCCACTTGATAATTTTTTGGATACAGTGCTATCAAACTTTCCCAGCAAATGTAACATTTCAAGGAAATGACCTCTGTTGGTGGACTCTTCATTCTCTCGGTGGCCTCTCTGACCAATGGTTTGACAAGCTGTAAAGCGCAGTTACTCAACAACTGCTCACATGTACAGTATTGTTCAAAATAATAGCAGTACAATGTGACTAACCAGAATAAGGTTTTTAGTATATTTTTTATTGCTACGTGGCAAACAAGTTACCAGTAGGTTCAGTAGATTGTCAGAAAACAAACAAGACCCAGCATTCATGATATGCATGCTCTTAAGGCTGTGCAATTGGGCAATTAGTTGAAAGGGGTGTGTTCAAAAAAATAGCAGTGTCTACCTTTGACTGTACAAACTCAAAACTATTTTGTACAAACATTTTTTTTTTCTGGGATTTAGCAATCCTGTGAATCACTAAACTAATATTTAGTTGTATGACCACAGTTTTTTAAAACTGCTTGACATCTGTGTGGCATGGAGTTAACCAACTTGTGGCACCTCTCAGCTGTTATTCCACTCCATGATTCTTTAACAACTTTAACAACAATTCATTCACATTTCTTGGTTTTGCTTCAGAAACAGCATTTTTGATATCACCCCACAAGTTCTCAATTGGATTAAGGTCTGGAGATTGGGCTGGCCACTCCATAACATTAATTTTGTTGGTTTGGAACCAAGACTTTGCCCATTTACTAGTGTGTTTTGGGTCATTGTCTTGTTGAAACAACCATTTCAAGGGCATGTCCTCTTCAGCATAGGGCAACATGACCTCTTCAAGTATTTTAACATATGCAAACTGATCCATGATCCCTGGTATGCGATAAATAGGCCCAACACCATAGTAGGAGAAACATGCCCATATCATGATGCTTGCACCTCCATGCTTCACTGTCTTCACTGTGTACTGTGGCTTGAATTCAGAGTTTGGGGGTCATCTCACAAACTGCCTGTAGCCCTTGGACCCAAAAAGAACAATTTTACTCTCATCAGTCCACAAAATGTTCCTCCATTTCTCTTTAGGCCAGTTGATGTGTTCTTTGGCAAATTGTAACCTCTTCTGCACATGCCTTTTTTTTATCATTTTTTGCACCTCTTTATAGGTTTTCCCCTCTCTAATCAACTTTCTAATCAAAGTACGCTGTTCTTCTGAACAATGTCTTAAACGACCCATTTTCCTCAGCTTTCAAATGCATGTTCAACAAGTGTTGGATTCATCCTTAAATAGGGGCCACCTGATTCACACCTGTTTCTTCACAAAATTGATGACCTCAGTGATTGAATGCCACACTGCTATTTTTTTGAACACACCCCTTTCAACTAATTCAACTAATTGCCCAATTGCACAGCCTTAAGAGCGTGCATATCATGAATGCTGGGTCTCATTTGTTTTCTGAGAATCTACTGAACCTACTGGTAACTTGTTAGCCACGTAGCAATAAAAAAATATACGAAAAAACCTTGATTATTCTGGTTAGTCACATTGTACTGCTATTATTTTGAACAATACTGTAGATCCTGTTTTCTTTAACAATTTTCTTATGTCCATCATCATGGATGTAACGGTCACCCACCATGGGCAACCAAAAAGGAATGGTTTGGCCAAATTAAACAGAGGCAGAGTGACTACAAGAAGTTTAAAGTATCAATGAATATTTATTTAGACATCAAAATAGAAATAACCCAACCCCCAAAATATCATTACCAGAAAATAAGAAATAAACTGGAAAAATAAGCATTCAAATAAATCAAAATTAGAATCCAAAACAAAGAGTACAAAATATAATACTTTCCAAAATTAAGTTCCTCAAAGAATACAAAAGAAACGAAAAACAAAGAAAACATAGAAAATACCTGCAGCCCTCAAGCCACACTCTCCACTGCAGCCCCCTGCACAGACTAAAACGCCATTCAAACAAATACACACATTTATACTGGCGGCCAGCACCATTACCCCATGGGGAGGGACGAACTCACATACAACACTTTACACATTTTCCCATAAATATAGATTCTAGGAGAAACAGGTTGACAAAGCATGAAAAGCCAATACATCTTCTCTTATGTTACCTCACATGTCATTTCACATACATTGAACAGGAAATACTAACAGAAACAACTCGGCTGCGTTGTCCCCGAAACCCCCACGCTCAATGATTAAATGGTACAGTCCCCACATAAGCGGAACCGAAGATTCCCGCCACTGTTTCCTTACCGGAACTCTAAAATCATGGGACACATATCGCACAATCACATGTATTTCATTCGCGCCTTCAAATAGGCAATCATAATAAACTCATATCAATAAACAATCTCTGTGTGTGTGCGTGTGCGTGTGTGTGTGTGTGCACGTGAGAGAGAGAGTTCATTTCCACATTTTCAGTCCATATTAGCGATGCGGTCCTTCCGTGACCGTCACACTCTCCCACACCCATTTTCAAGCCGGGAGGCGAGAAAGAAAGTCTGCCGTAGCATTGCTCTTCCCTGGCACATGCTGAACTTTAAACCGATATGGTTGCATTGACAAGTACCATCGAGTAATTCGTGCATTCGAGTCTCTCATGCGATCCATCCATTGCAGTGGTCGGTGATCAGTTTCCAGGAGGAACTCTCGGCCTAGAAGGTAGTACCTGAACGTGTCCAGGGCCCATTTGACAGCCAAGCACTCCTTCTCAACTGTAGAATATTTCACCTCCCTGGGATACAGTTTCCGACTTATATAGGCCACCGGATAGCTATTGCCCAGTTCCCCTTGTAACAGCACTGCTCCTATGCCTGTAAAACAAAGAGTTTTTTTTTAAATTGGGACAAGACAACACAGGATCATTACATAGCGCCTCTTTGATGTCCTGAAAGGCATTCTGAGCCGTCTCCTTCCACTGAATTTGGACAGGGCAGTTCTTCCGGGTCAAGTCAGTCAAAGCTGCTGCTCGAACAGAAAAATCAGGCACAAATCGCCTATACCACCCAGCCATACCTAGGAACGCTCTCACTTGGGTTTTTGTCTGAGGAAGGGGACAGTCTTGAATTGCCCGTATCTTTTTAATCTGGGGCCTAATTACCCCACCACCGATCACATACCCCAAGTATTCGGTCTCCTTCTTGGCTATGGCACATTTGCGGGGATTGATCGTAAGACCAGCTGATTGAATTCGCCTAAACACCTCTTCCAGATGCTCAAGATGTTCCTCCCATGATGAACTAATAATTACGACATCATCTAAATACGCGGCTGCGTATTCTTCCAGCCCAACCAGTACCTGGTCCATTAATCTTTGAAATGTCGCTGGCGCCCCATGCAGGCCAAAGGGCATAGTGCAGAAATGGAAGAGTCCCCAGGGGGTCTTAAAGGCTGTCAGCTCCTTCGCATTGTCACTCAATGGGACTTGCCAGTAGCCTTTACATAAATCAAGTGTGGTCAACCACCTAGCCCTTCCAAGCTGGTCGATCAAGTCGTCAATTCGTGGGGTAGGATAGGAGTCAAATTTAGACACCGAATTCAGATATCTGAACACCACACAAAAGCGTAGACTCCCATCTTTTTTAGGTTCCAAGACCACTGGGCTACACCACTCACTTCTAGATGGCTCAATGATACTCATACCCAGCATTTGATTCACCTCCTCCTTCAAAGCTGGCAAGAGACGTTCCGGAATATGGTAGCTCTTACGTCGGGTCGCAGCTCCCTCATGCAAGGTGATGTTATGATGAATCAGAGTGGTGCGCCCCGGTTCCTCCTGGCACACCCCTATGCCGCAAATCCTTTGAAGCTGTGCCTGTTGAGGGGGTGAGAGATGATTGAAGTCCATGGTGTTTGCTGAAGGCGATGGTAGGTATTGCTCCTCCACTTCATCTTCATCCACTACCTGCCGGATCACACACACCTCAGCCACTTGGGGCAATCTCTCATGCCATTTCTTAAGCAAATTAACATGCAATACCCGACTTGAGCGCCGCTTTCCTGAATTGGCAACTTCATACGTAGTAGGTCCCAGCTTACGGAGTACTTCACAAGGTCCCTGCCATTTAGCAAGCAGCTTGCTACTATCACTGGGTAGCATCACCAACACCCTTTCTCCAGCCTCAAAACTTCTGACCTTAGCCTTTTGATCATAATACTGCCGCTGACGTTGCTGTGCTTGGACCAAGTTTGACTGGGCAAGCTGTGTCATGCTCTTCAATTTCTCCTGCATCTGGAGAACATAAGAAAGCACATGTTGCGTTGTGGGGGCCTCCTGGCCACCCATCCAGCTCTCCTTCATTAGGGACAAAGGGCCTCGCACCTCCCGGCCATATAGCAACTCAAAAGGTGAGAAGCCAGTAGATGACTGAGGAACCTCCCTGTAGGCAAATAATAAGTACGGAATCCACTGATCCCAGTCACCTCCAGATTCACTCACATATTTTCTCAGCATTTGTTTTAATGTTTGATTAAATCTTTCCGTCAGACCATCAGTCTGTGGGTGATAAGGTGTGGTTCTTATACCCTTAATACCTAGCAGACTGTTTGCTTGTCGAAGAAGCTTGGACATGAAGTTTGCGCCTTGATCCGTCAATATCGTTTTGGGAAAACCCACCCGCGAAAACAACTGCATAAGGCAAATGGCCACCGTCCTAGCCTTGACTAACCTGAGGGGGAAAACCTCCGGGTACCTTGTTGCGTAATCGGTGATTACCAGCATAAAGCGATTTCCTGCTTTACTTCGTTCAAATGGCCCTACCACATCCATCCCTAACTGTTCAAAGGGAACCCCAATTACAGGCAGGGGCTCTAACGGAGCTCTGGGAGGACCTCTACTGGCAATCTTCTGGCACTGAGGACACGTTCTACAAAACTCTGCCACCTCTTTATTCATATTTGGCCAAAAAAAAATGACGGCTAATTCGAGCTGACGTCTTCTGCCTCCCTAAATGGCCGGCCCAGGGGATGGAATGGCCCAATTCAAGCACAATATCCTTCGCCTTCTGAGGGACCACAATGCAAGCATCTATTCCCTTCCCCTTATACAGCACACCCTCTTTAATACACATCAGACTCCCTGAACTATCATCTTGTACTTCTTCTTGAACCTGCCTATAAAGGGAACCAATCACTGAATCCTCTTGCTGCATCAACCCAATCCCCTGCGGGATATCCATTGGGACTAGACCCTGTTCTAACCAAGGTTCCTCACACTGTGTCACTGCAAAACTGAGCTTCTCTCGTCTCTTTTGCCTTTTCGATTTCCTAGATTTACCTGCCTGAACTTCCAACTCTGCTCTAAAATAAGGTAACAGACTAAGGGACTGAACATCTGCATTTGATTTCTGAGCTTGAGCCCGGGTCAGAGCTACACTACATTCCTTATTACTGCAGTCAGTGCTATTCATAAGCAAGTCTACCAAAACAGGCAAGTCTCGACCTAAAATCATTGGATAAGGCAACCCATCCACTACACCTACCTCTAACCAGTAAGCCTGGCCCTGTATATTTACTTGGACACTTGCTGTAGGGTACTGCCTCTCTTCGCCGTGAACACAACAAATCTGTCCTACGGAGGTATGACTCCTGGCCTCCACAGGTACCAAGTCAGAATGCACCAGTGATTGCATACTTCCCGTGTCTACCAGTGCCCTAATATTTTGCCCATTAAGGACTACCTCCACATAAGGCAACACTACTCTAGCTGCTAAACAGCTAGGTCTTGGAACAGTACAAACATTGGCCTGAGTAGGAGCATTACTAGGACATATTGACTGTTTGTGGCCTTCCTGTCCACACTGATAACATATAAGACTCCTACGCACCCCAACCTTAAACCCAGGACTTTGTTTGAAAGAACCAACCTTATCACTCACAGACTTACCCTCATTGATGGTCCTGACTGCAGTCGGAAAGGCAGGCTGGAGCTTGGTTGAATCTTTGCTTCCCTTCCACCGCTTGAATGTCCATGGCTGAGTCTTGTGTCGCGCTGCCACAAAGGTGTCTGCTAAACTTGCCGCTTCCGCAGCCAAGCCAGGATCCCGCTCCTTTATCCAGACTTGGAGATCAGGTGCTAGCATGCGCAGAAACTGCTCCAGAACAATGATCTCTCCAATCTCCTCCTTAGTGTGATGCTGTGGCTGCACCCATTTAGAATAATGTTCTTTAAGTCTGGCATACAACTCTTTTGGGGTTTCATCCTCCCTTACTTCTGTAGCTCGGAACTGAAGGCGATAAGTCTCTGAATTTATATCATACTTTGCAAGAATGGCTGCCTTGACCTTTTCGTACTCAAGAGAGTCTACCATGTCCATATGCACATATGCGGCCCTCGCTTTGCCCGTCAGGAGGGACACCAACCTAACTGCCCAGTCGGTTGTCGGCCACCGACACGCCACAGCTATTCTTTCAAATGTAGCTAAATAATGCTCTACATCATCCGACTCACTCAGACGCTGCAGATGGGGCTCCCTCTCCATTCTCAGGTGTCTCTGGCCTTGGCTTTCCCCTGGCGATGCTACTGCTGATGCCGAGTGCCCGCTACTTGGACCATCCTGTAAGACTGAGGGTACTCGCTGGACTGTTGGTTGCGATGGAAGGCCATATTGGGTGCCACTGCTGGGTCTTGGATCGGGGGTAGTTCTCACATGCACCTCTTGTTGTAGCAGGGAGAACTGATGCTGCATTGCTCTCCATCGAGCCTCCTGTCGCCCAGCCTCTTGCTCCATGCGGCGGTCTCTGGCCTTCTGCAGTGTGAAATGTGATCGGAACATGTCTCTCAGCTCCGCCAGTGAGACATCCTCAGCAAGGCTCCCCAGTTCCGTTTCCGAGTCACCCTCATCGTCTCCTCCTGTCACAGTTCCCACAGGTTCCTCAACCTCGGCTTGCACTGCCCGCACTTTTTTAGGAGCCATTATGGGCTGACACTTTGTCTGCAGTGGAGATTGATAAAGCAAGAAAGGAAAAAAAAGAAAAAGAAAAACGACTAATGGGGGGGGGGGGGGCAAAATTGTAACTAACAACTCACTACTGCTCTCTTCTGGCAATCCCACTTCTGACACCAGTTGTAACGGTCACCCACCATGGGCAACCAAAAATGAATGGTTTGGCCAAATTAAACAGAGGCAGAGTGACTACAAGAAGTTTAAAGTATCAAATGAATATTTATTTAGACATCAAAATAGAAATAACCCAACCCCCAAAATATCATTACCAGAAAATAAGAAATAAACTGGAAAAATAAGCATTCAAATAAATCAAAATTAGAATCCAAAACAAAGAGCACAAAATATAATACTTTCCAAAATTAAGTTCCTCAAAGAATACAAAAGAAACGAAAAACAAAGAAAACAGAAAATACCTGCAGCCCTTAAGCCACACTCTCCACTGCAGCCCCCTGCACAGACTAAAACACCATTCAAACAAATACACACATTTATACTGGCGGCCAGCACCATTACCCCATGGGGAGGGACGAACTCACATACAACACTTTACACATTTTCCCATAAATATAGATTCTAGGAGAAACAGGTTGACAAAGCATGAAAAGCCAATACATCTTCTCTTATGTTACCTCACATGTCATTACACATACATTGAACAGGAAATACTAACAGAAACAACTCGGCTGCGTTGTCCCCGAAACCCCCACGCTCAATGATTAAATGGTACAGTCCCCACATAAGCGGAACCGAAGATTCCCGCCACTGTTTCCCTACCGGAACTCTAAAATCATGGGACACATATCGCACAATCACAGGTATTTCATTCGCGCCTTCCAATAGGCAATCATAATAAACTCATATCAATAAACAGTCTCTGTGTGTGTGCATGTGTGTGTGTGTGTGTGCACGTGAGAGAGTTCATTTCCACATTTTCAGTCCATATTAGCGATGGGGTCCTTCCGTGACCGTCACAATGGAGGTGCGTCAAAATCCTCGATCCGTTTTTCTCTCTCTCCTTAAATTCACACCACCCTTCCATTGCCACTTTGTGAGAAGCACTGGCGTTATATTGCGCAAGTTTCTCTCCTTCTTTTCTCCAGTTTTTAAACCCTTCCTGGGTAAAGCACTTTTCTGAGTGACCACCACATCCATGCACACTGTGAATAAAATGACGACATGCAAGATAAAAAGCTGCGTCTTTTGACACAGAGTATTAAAGCCACTCGTACTGTTTGAACCACGAGTAACTAAAACCCCTGGATGCTAGCTGCCCCTGTGATCCAAAAGTACGACGCGGGTATGATTTTAGTTGAGGCTGTCTTGGTTTCTCGGCTGGGCCATGGCTTAAATCCCCCGTTAAATCCACTCCGCCGTCAGGATTCCCCCCATCCGTGCCCGCTGTAGCGCTCGATGATGATGAGGCACCATTTTTTTCCATCTGCTCTGTCTCCTCCTCCGCCTCGGAGGCTGCGAGTTGCTCCGGTCCAACCTCATCCTCCAATTCCTCAGTGTCCTCTGTTTCAACGATCAAGCAGGGCTCTCCTTCCACTGCAATGGTTATATTTTCACTCCTATTGCTAAAATTTCTGTCTGCTCTCAATTTTTTTTGAGGTATGACAAAGCGATCCATTTTTAGCTTCAAGCTATAGCTTTAGCGTAGTAGCAGCTCTTGTGGGTTCACGGCAGCGCTTTGAACGTAATGACGCAATGCGCAGCGACGTGCATTGTGCGTCGCAGTAATTCTTATGTTTATATTTTTTTATATGTCGAATAAATAATTAATTATTATTGTTCTGCGTAGTTTGAAGACAAACATTTTTAAATATATATATATATATATATATATATATATATATATAATTATTTTTTTTAATCAGGAAGAGGTGGGTGGGGGGTCAAATGTGGGGGGTCAAGGCATTTTTTAGGACTCCCCCAAGACCCCCCCTGGCGCCGCCGCTGTGTTCCATTGAGTTTGGAAAATGATGTACATGGTCATCATCAGAATATCTCTACTCCAGTCTCTGTCCGAATCCAATACCTGGTGGACCATCCTCCCAAAATGGCGGAAGGGGGCGGGGCACGGTGTCGTGACGACATCTCCTCATTCTCAATAGCAGGGTATCACAATACTTTTCTAGTACCGGTATATCGTGCAACACTAGTATTAAGTGATCGCTCTGTATACAATATAGTTTCTCCAAGAACACTATATTAATACCTTTATTGTAGACATCCTTCTGAAAGAGAGAGAGGGCCAGGGTGAAGATCAAAGCCTAGGTAGATATCAAGAGAATCATTGTTTTAATTTAGGCGATATATATATTTTTCCATGAACAGGGCGTTAAGAGAACTTTCTTGCTCTTCTAAGAACGCGGCGGCATAGATCAACAAGTGGATGGAGGTCTGCAAGGTCATTAATAGGTCATCATTTTACAGGAAGGACACAGTTTTTGTTTCATTGTTTTTATTTCTTTCCTATTTTCTTTTTTAGCGAACCACATTCATTCATTGTTACAGGAAAGCTCAGATCTGTTCACCATTGATCTGGCAGACTTGATATATATTTAAATTTGTCTGTAAGTTTATTAATATAACCGTTTCATTTATTCATACATCTGTATTCATGTATTTGTAAATGTATCATCATAGTCAGGATTTATAAAAGTTATTTTAAAAATAGAACGTTTTCTAAAAAAAAGTTAATTTCTCATTTCTTTAATTTCAATGTTTTCATAATGCATGCTTAAACAATTAAAGATTTTAAATGATGGTTTTGTCTGTCATTGATTCCACAGAAACATTACATTTACAGCTTATTTTACATCACCCAGGTTAAACCAACAGTGCAGTGTGCAGGAAACAGAGCCTAGCGACTCGATTTACATTCGATATGGCCTGTGTGATGACATCAAAACAGACAAACTGTGTTTTACAGTGATTTATCTTATATACAAGTTAAATAAAAAGTTTTTAATTAAACACTTTTAAGAACATTAAATTTAGTAACATGGTATGTAGAATTATAAAAAATGTTTACATTCAAATAAAAATCTTAATAATTAAACCCTTAAATGTCTTTAAATTTAAATGTATGTTGTCAGTCCATTAATGGATCATATTTCATAATTAAAGTGGTATTGTGTGATAAGACCACACAGGGGACACCGTACATCACTGTATTTTACATTACAGCTATTCATTATGCAAAATTAGCTCTAAAATGACATGCCCACAGACAGCCTGAAGAGCCCCGTCTAGACATGTGCCGATTTTCGGTAATGCGATATATCACGGTAAAGAATATGGACGATATTGCTACCGTGGGCACCTCAAAATATCGTAAATAATAATTAACTAACAATTATTTTATTTTTTATAATAAGCTTAAAGGGGGGGTGAAATGCCGTTTCATGCATACTGATCTTTTTACACTGTTAAAGACTTGGAATCCCATACTAAACATGGACAAAGTTTCAAAAGTTAAGGTGGACGTTTGATGGGAGTATTTCTTTGTCAAAAATACTACTTCCGGTTAGTCATAAGTTTCGGCAAGTTTTTTGCGATCATGCGTCCCCTTTGACGTTAATGGGGGCGGAATTTCCTTGTACACTGTAAAACCTAACAGTGAAATTCACTAAATGAAATAAGTTCATTTTACTTAATGTTACCAAAAAAGTTAATTGAACTTAACAAATATGTGTGATGTTAACTCAAAAATGTATTATTGTAAGCAAACCTCAATCTAAATAAGTTACTAAAACTTTTTAACTCTAATGGTTTAAGTTACAGATATTTATTTAATCTAGTATTTTACATCTATGGCCAATTAAATAACTAAAAGCTGATAAAATAAATAAATAAACAATAGTATATACATTAATCTACCTCATATTAAGCCTACAGTCTTACATTAAGCTCTTTTAAAGTCATTACATTTAGTCATGTCAAAGTATCATCCCAGTGAGTTTCCGAGGTAACAAAAACCGCACCATTTTCCCTCCTTCAGTCCAGTCACAGCAGGACGGCTCGCGCTACAGTCAAGAAAAACAAAAGGTAAGCGTTTCAAACTTATTTATTCATATTTCGCTCATGTTTGAACGTTTTCAGTGTTATTTTCGTACCTCTTTTATGTTTATCCGAAGATTAACCAGCTCAGTAATGTTGTGTGTAAAGTTAGCCAGCAAACAATCTAACATTAGGAGCAAATGCGCTATTGCACCAGTGTTATCAACGGTAATGTACACGTTTGGAGTTAATTATGCTGTTTTACACTGCAGTTTGTCAGCGGGGAATTAAAAAATATATGTTTGTGCTTTCTCACAGTCGGACAGATAAACGCTGGCTTTTGAGACCGTTGGCCATCTTTCCATGTCTCTCGTCTCGTGCCACAGTGACGTTAACTAACTTACGTTAAAGCAAAAGGTAACGTTAATGCAAACTCACGCATTCCTTATATTACAACCGTTTTAAATGTATTGTTAATCGAATTCGAGTTTCCTCTATCATATGTGATGCTAGTTAATTTGACTAAAGCAGCTGAAGCTCCGGGGTGAACAAAGTGACTTGAGGAGCATTTTAGATCCTGTTTTGCTAACGTTAGATAAAATTTTAAACTGTTATTTGTTTCTCATGACGTTTTCTCATTTGAAACTCACACTAACACATTGTTGCCATGCTTTTAAATCTTTTCAGAGCAAAGACGAAGGTGCAATGGCAGCAACGTGGCTACAATTCTATGAGTAAGTAAGTTAGAATTAACATTGAACAAATCAATGGAATTTTGTAACGTTACTGTGCAAAATGCAAATGATAACGTTATGAACAGTTACATAATGTTCATACAAATATAAGTTTGTTCTTCAATTTTAATTTTTGAATGAATTGCTATTTTTGCAAACGTAATTATGACCATAAATGTCTTTTAGCACAACTTGTAAGTCTTCTGAAGCAATATGATTTTTTTAAAAGGCTTAAAGTCCAAAGTCCAGTCTGTCTATCATTCAAAGTCATGTTGTATTGCTTCAGGAGAATACTGGTCAAGTCTTGAAAGTTGTTGTTATAGTCGGCTTTCCTAATATAAACAGAAACATTTCGTGTGTTATATTTTCACTGGCAGTTATCCTGAAGTTGCCTTGGGTTTGTAAAGGTGTAAGGTAATTGGCAATGCTAGATTTGCAGTGGTTGAAAGAAGTCTTGTCATGAATCATAAAAAAAACTACGATCCTGGCAGGTCTGTTACTATTTAAAAGGAAGAGTCAGGAGATGTTTTCAAGACACAAGGTAGGACACATGTCAAAACTACATTACATTTATTTAGCAACATGTTAACCTTTCAGCTGCCACCAGCATAAATGCATGGTGTGGTTACAGTGACTGATAGTTGATCATTCAAGTTGTCTTAAATGTATAGTCCACTTGCCAATACAAATTCAGTCATGATTCATAAATTACCAACCCTCATATTGTTCCAAACACATAAGAATTTTATTAATCTGTCCATTGAATATCTAGTCTTCAAAACGTTTAATTTAGGCTTTCATTAGCATATACATTGAGCACAGCAAAAGCTTATTTGACACATAATAAACCAATCTCAGCTCAAGCTTAAAGGAATCGTTCACCCTGATTTACTCAGTCCCTCAAGTCCTCCTTGGTGTAAATGACATTCTTCTTTCAGACGAATACAATCAGAGTTATATTAATACGTGTCCTGGCTCGTCCAAGCTTTATAATGGCAGTGAATGGCAGCCCAAAATTTGTAGCCCAAAAAAGTGCATCCATCCATTTTAAAAGTGCTCCACACGGCTCCGGGGGAATAATAAAGGCCTTCTGAATTAAATCGATGGGTTTGTGTAAGAAAAATATCCTCTCGTGATTCAAAACGCTTGTGCAACGCCCAACATCATCGTCACATCATTTATGTTTTTTACGCTGCGTCCGCCGTCAACGCCGTGGCTGTTATGCTTTTTTACGCTATATCCGACGTCATCGTTGCGCCGGAAACTAGTTATTTTCTTATTTTATAACGAGTTAAATATGGATATTTTTCTTATATAAACCCATCGATTCACTTCGGAAGTACTTTATTAACCCTCCAGAGTCATGTGGATTACTTTTATAATGAATAGATGCACTTTTTTGGCTTCAAATTTTGGACAGCCATTTACTGCCATTATAATGCTTGGATTAACCAGGACATTTATTAATACCGCTCTGATTATATTAATCTGAAAGAAGAACGTAATTTACACCAAGGATGTCTTGCCATTATCCATTTAAAATTTGTTAATCAAATCTGTCTTGTTTCACCTTGTCTACACCGGATGTGAGCAGCGCGACAGGACAAAAGAGCCCCTTATAGTCCGTTATGTTGTCTACACTGGATGCGGCGTGATGTGAGCGACAAATCTTTGACAGTAAACTGTTGCCTCTTTCTATTTATGACATACTGACATGAAAAACAAATGTTTTGCAATGTGTGCATTATCGCTTGAATTCAATTCAATTCAATTCGTCATTCAATTCAAGGTCTAGAACATTCGGCTGATACACCCCTGAAAATGTTTTTCCCCCAATTAAACCTTGCTGACAAACAACTTAACATCTTTACAAAATTGAACTACAGGGTTTTAAATAAGCACACGCCCAATTAAATCAACAATAATCCGTTCCTTATAACAACGTTTTTTTTATTTATGAAAATTGAAATATGGTGTCTGCCCTGACAAGGGTTATTTTTATATGTGGTGACATACAAACTTTTTTTCCAATGCATATAGAAAAAGGAGCTTGACCAGGTGCAGAAGCCAACAGTCACCATCCTTACTGTCGAGGAGGAAGAGGGAACGTTACCTTTAAACCCACTGGATGCTTTGATTGTCTTTAAAGATGAGGTGGTGATGTCTGCCAAGTCTTCGGTCAGTGCAATACACTTAGAGTACATTAAAGATCATACAGTGCTTTTGCTTTTTGAGGAAACGTACCTTTTTACATAATTTTTTTTATTTTATATGTTTTGTTATTTAAATGTTATGACTTTTTTAAACATGTTTGTGCTGTTTTATTTGGTGAAAAAGTCTAATATTTTTTGTCTAGTTATATTTGTGAACATATGGCATACTGTATTTATGATGTAAATGTTATATTTCAATAAATTACTTAAAAATACCCTCCTGTTCTGTCTTCATTTTGTACCAATGTTAGCTTGTGCTTAGTCTTATGTAACTTAATCACTTTGAGTTTGATGAACTTAAACCATTTGCCGCAATCTGTTTCCTAAAACCATTTAAGTAACCATGTAGTTGTTAAGACTTAGTTAGATTTGTTACCTGAATTCAAACTGAATTAATAAAATTAACTTAAAATCTTTAAGTTCAGTTTACTCTTAATAATTGATCAACACAACACTAAAATATAAGTTTTAACACTTAAACAACACTAAAATATGAGTTCATTTAACTCAATGTATATGAGTTTTCAGTACTCATACTTAATGGTTTTAAAACTTAATTGGTTTGAAGCAATCGGTTTCCTCAAATGGTGTGAGTTACCGTAACTTCTTGGGTTTTACAGTGTATGGGCCGTACGGACAATTCTACCGGAAGAGCGTGAGAGAGCGAGAGGGAGAGAGCGAAAGTAACAGGCTACGCCCATCAAAGCACTGGCTTGTAGGATGCGCTGCACAGGTGATGTGCACAATTAACAATGTCACCAAAAAAGTGCGTTTTTGGTTGCCAGACCAAGACAGTCCTGCACAGATTCCCCAAAAACCCCGCGTTAAGGCAACAGTGGATGGAATTTGCTTTTCCAGATCAGCAACTGAGTTGCGCGAATGTTTATATCTGTTCGCTGCATTTCGGTGCCGACTGTTTCATAAACAAGGCCCAGCTCGACACCGGATTTTCCGATCGCCTAATGCTGAAGGATGGAGCAGTCCCAACCATAAAGGTCCCAATGTTAGAACCGCAGGCGGTGAGTGAGACTGCTTCAAATGTCTGTGTTTTTGCCTATGCTCATCAAGTAGCCCAAACATGATCACGTATAGTTAATTGATCAATGGAGCATGCGATGTGTAGTGCGTGTACATTTGTTTAGCGGGCCACTATATGTGTAACTTTATGTTTGTGTATTGTAAAAGCACTCCAAACAACAATACACAAAGAGTGGGGAAATATGTTGAACTAAATAAGCTTCTTCATTCAAATGCGCTACTATTCTGTGTCTTTCTATGTAAACACTAACTTAGCTTGCCGTGCAAAACCAGTCCGCTTACTAACGTTACAATTGTCTACACAAACCACGCGTAAACACACACACACACACATGCACAACTGCACTTCCCACATGTACACCTTCAAAGACAAACACAAGTCGCTAAGCATATTATATAGTTAGTGTATAACTTGTACCACATAGAGACGTCCTGCTCTAGTCACCGGAATACAATCCACCGGTACTGGGACCACCGGCATCGGGACCACCAGAACATGATTCGCCGGCACTGGGACCACCAGAACACGATCCACCGGCACTGGGACCACCGGAGCTATCCGGACCCTGGTCCTAGAGGGACTGGAGTCCAGCCGGTCCACAAACTCCCAAAAGTCCGGAGTCCCCATCTTTTCCACCTCCGTGGGACTAAACACCTCTGCCTTCTCAGTCTCGTTAAGGTACAGATGATGCACCTCCTTGAGGAATTGGCAGGCAAACTCCTTTACACCCGCCCCCTGTTGACGGATGTACTTGGAGTTTACCTGCCACATCACCTGTAAGTTTCTGTCTAAGTCCATTTCCACAGAGAACAGAAATAAATAAATAAACAAAACACCTCCTGCTGAGTCCTCCTAGTATGGTTGGATCCTTCTGTCACGTCACAGACAAGGGAAAATGGTGCGAGGACTCATGTGCAGGAGAATGATAATTTATTTACAAAATAAAACAAACTCAAAACAACAACCCACGAGGGGGAAAAACACATAAAAGAATAACAAAAATACAAACTTAAACAAACCAACAGAATCACAGGGAGGACGGAAGACGCAGACATTACACAAGAGCTGTGTCCCAAAGTGAAGGGTGCGCACTTCGAAGGCCAGACCAGGCCACGTCTTCAAAGTGCACGAAGGGCGAACCGAGGGACAGGGTTGCCAGGTCTGAATAATAAAACCCCTCCAATTGTTATTCAAAAGTATCGGAATCACAGCCAGAATGGGCCAAAATATCCCAAAATGCGGGGCACGGGCAGTAGAAATATTGCTTAAGTAAAGACAACTTAACCTGTGGACTATAGGCTACAAACACCCCAAAGCAACAGTAGCCTAAATGCAGCCCCATTCCAGGCTTGGCAACAATGAACCAAGCGTTGTTAATGGACTAGCAGGTTCTGACAACTGACAGCGGACGTTCGTGAGGAGATTTAAAAAGAGAAATGGAGCATATACTACTACTTATATATATATATATATATATATATATATATATATATATATATATATATATACTTTTTTTGAGCTTTCTATTGGGTTTTGACATGCTTCAAAGCCTGCGACGATGGGCTGGACCATAAGCATGTAAATCTGTAGCCGGTTAGATATTGTCAAATTGCAAATATTAGTTAACAGTTTATTTCTTATGTTAAATGTAACTGTTACAATATATTTTAAACATTTAGGCGTCCAAGTTTTTTTTTTATGGCATGCCATGCAGCCGTCGACCGATTCGGCCCCGCAAAGCTGCGGACAGTGGAAATATGCACTCATCCAAGAAGATCATGTCCCGCTCAGGCCTTACCAGAGTCTGTATTGTGCATTATTCCCCATCCCGGTCCAGCTCCAGCTTCTCCCGCTCAGCGCAATGAAAGTGTAGAAAAGGGTTTTCTTCTGGTTTGGCTGATAATAAAAATTTGTTGATTCTAATGTTAAACTTAAGTTATTTTATTGGTCTATAAATAGGCTATAGTTGTAAAAAGCCTACGTAGGCTAATAGACCAATTTATTTTCATTTACACATTTTAAATTACATGACAAGAAAATATATGTATAAACATAAATGTGTTTAATGTAGCTACAAATTATAACGTGCATTACAAAAATAAACAATAGCTAGGCTATAGAAAAACCACTTCTCTTTAATTTAGCCTACGTTTGAAGTTAACGGAAATGAACAATAGACAGCAGTTCGTTTAATTTACAAATACAATGCAATTTACTTGCATAAAAAAAATAATAAGCTAGCCATTTAAATTGTTCTGTGTCGGCCACGCATTTAGCCTTTGGAGGATCGATGTTTCGTTGACCGTCGTCAGTGAACATTCATTCATTCATTCATATATATAAAAAAAACTTTATTTTAGCATCTAAGTCAGCAGTTTTCGTTTGTTTGTATTTTTTCTTATAATTCTGAGTGACAGATGTCACATTTGATTTAGCCTATTTTTCTGTGATGTTTGTTTTAGTTACGGTGTTGACATAGGCTACAACAGGCTATAAGAAAAATAAATGATTGCACGGACAATTCCTATCCAGTGTCTCTCTTTCTGTAAGGGAAATTTAAAAGATAGATTCTGGAAACAAAATCTAAATTTAGCTGGATCAGTCGGGTCGGGAATAAAATAATTTATAGCGGGTGAGCACGGAGTGAATTTTGCGCGAGCGGAATGGTGCGGTGCGGAATAGCGGGAGCGGGACGAAAATACAGCGCCGCGCAGATTATATTTTGAAGGCTATTTAAAGCAAGTGTATGGGAAAAAAAGAAACAGCGAAAAGGGTGATAATGGACTGATTCCTCTTCTTGAGATAATAGTTGAGAAATAAATAGCAATTGGGAAATTAAAGTTTATCTTGCTCAGGGCAGGGAACTGGGAACTGTGTGAATGCACTAACTTTGGACGTTTTATTTACTTCTAGCGCTTGCGCTGTTGTGTTCAATAGTACCCAGGCGACACTTGAGTTACCGACCGCTACCGTCTTTAACTGGAATCTGATCGAGTGCCGCGGGAATGTGGACCAGTCAAATCCTGTAGTCACCAGTGTGCTATGAATTCTGGGATAGGGAAGGCTGCGAAGTTATGGGAAGGTCCCATCTGCTGTACCCTTCCTTTGCCTGAGAACCGAAGGGCGCATTTTGAAGTCGCTCATGAATTGCGGCAGCTTTCATCGCACCGCTGTGACGCAATCGCACTTCAAATGTGGCCTTCAGAGGTGCAGCGTTCACTTTGGGACAGCCTACGTAGTGCCGCTGTGACGCAATCGCACTTCAAATGCGGCCTTCAGAGGGTGCAGCCTTCACATTGGGACAGTCTTCGTAGTGCAGGTATGACGTAATCGCACTTCAAATGCGGCCTTCGAAGTGCGCGCACTTCACTTTGGGACACAGCTAAGGATCCAACACAGACTGACAAACACAAGGAGCTTATAAGGGGAAGAAATCAAGAGGGAACAGGTGGGAGAAATCAACACTAATCAGATAACAAGGGGGAGGGATCAGACAATGACAGGAGCACATGCTAGACATGACAAAACCCACATGTGCACACAAGACAGGACAGGCATGTGACAATAACTAATGAAGAGACATTTCATTAAACAAGCCCACCGATATTTATAAATGGGTTCACATGGTTTCAGCAAAGCTAAACAAAATTAACTTACTATGTTTTTCATTAAATTAACACTGGAAGATGTTGGAAAACATATTATTGAACTAATTCCACTGACCATCTCTATACATAAATATAAATTACACATTATATTCAATTTTCTGATGAGCTGCTCATTACACTTGCGTCTGATGACCGCTTACACATAATCTGGGACAGTTGACAGCAGACACTCGTGAAGAACGCAATCTGTTAACAGAATATACCAGATAAGGTCAGGTGCATGTTCATTCAACTCATTCATATTCACGTTTAGTATATAATTACCTCCAAACAGCAGGACTTTTTCCGGTTCTTTTCGGGATCGCGTAACGTTTGGCCATTTTATTCCAAAACAGTTTATCGTCTCCATCAAGGTCAGGCAGCGATGTGACGTAATTGAACTGGTCTGAAGAATGAGCAATGTACTTTCCGCTCTCAGTGTTTTATTAAATAAATAATGTAACGCAACATTGTACTTCACCTGCAAGGCTGCAAACCTCCCGCGAGTGAGCGTCATATAGATGAGTACCGTCGGCAGCTCGGCCACTGATTGGCTGCAGGCATTGAGCAACACAATCTGATTGGTCACAGATCAATGAAGAGACATTTGAATTCCGATAAAAAACAACTATTTAACTCATATTTTCTTGCGTTGTATTTTAAGTGTGCTGTTGGATTCTTCTTTGCCAGTGTAAACTTTATTAAACATATTTACACTTAAATCACAACTAAAGTAGGGCTTATAGCATCACTGCATATATTTAAAAACGGGCTTTTATTCCATATAATAATAATTTATTTATATAATAATAATTTATTATCACTTATTATTCATGATTAAGCTTGAACAGTTAAGCATGAATAAATAACCTTAAACAGTATTTATAACTTTTTATACATTTATACAAATTATGTATTTTTAAAATATGCTTTGAGTGCATTGTTAACAATGAAAATTTTGAGTGTAAGTTTAAAATATATAAAAAATATATTTTAAAGTAATGTTCAAATAAGTACACTTTACAAAAGTACACTGAACTTTCATTTAAAGTATTTTTTTCTACAATATATTTTTAGAAAATATACTAAAATACAATTATTTTAAAGTGTGTTAAAAGTTGTATTGTGAAATATGATGCTAATATATTTTTTATATATTTAGAAATGGTACATTTTTTGTAAGTATATTTCTAATATACTATCGGAAAAGAGAATATATTTGAAATACAATGAAGTATATATATTTTTTCACCGCCACCGTTAACTTATTTGACAGGCTCCCTGTATGCAGTCTGTGGTCAATGCATTACTGGGTCATATTTAAAGTGGTCATGACCATAGTCTGTGTAATGGCTCATATTTCATAAAAGAAGTGGTATTATGTGATAAAACCTACTGTACACCACACAGGGGCGCAGTAAAATACAGTGATGTACATTACAGCTATTCCTTTAATAAACATAGACAATGCGCACAATTCCAAATGATATTCATTTATTGAAGGTGGAAGTTGCCAGAGAAAATTGTCAGGGATCCCACCAGAGATACCCAGCGAAGCTACCTAAGAGCTATCTATTAATGGAAGGCATATATCTTTTAATTGTTCCACTTCAGGATGAAATAGATACTGCGGCACTTCCTTCTGATGCCCCAGAGTTCAGCAAAAGGCCAAAATCACAATGTGGTGAATATTTGCCATTACAGGCTCTGGCTTTGGATGTAGAGTCATGTAGCAAACCAGACAGTGACCAAGGCAGTTTGAAATAATTATTCAACTGTCTTAAACTTGCATTGCTTTTGTTTTTATTATTATCATCATCATCATTGTTATTTATTATAATTATAATATTATTATTATGGAAAATCTGTGCTTTGATGAATTCCTTAGCTGAGAAGTGTTTCATATGTGTTCAGGAGACAGAATCAAGTTATTGCTTGAAAGCAAATACTCAGAATGTCTGTAAGTCTTAATGATCACATTTACTTAGAGTAACACCAACTTTAAGCTATTATTGATTCATGTTATTTCCAAAACGGCTGAGTTTGAAGGAAAAAATGAGTTGACTCTGAAGAGGAGCAAGAACTCAGGGACTCCTCATCAGTGCCACTGCTGCTGCATTCAGTGCTGGAGTCCAAGAGTTTCTTCACTTTCGTCTTTACCCCTCTGTCTAAGAACACAAGAACACATTTAGTTAGACAAAAAGTCAAACAAGCTTAGAGAAGTAATCAGCATTTAATGACTGATGTGGAAGTTAAAAAAAAATCATGGAAGTTCACAGGTATTAGGGCCACTTAAGTAAGGGATAATCCACGGCTAGCCATGCATTAAAGGATTTTACGGCAGAGAGGCGAAGAACCGCCCGACGCAAAGCGGAGAGATCGTGCACGTCGTGCACGTTTGTGCACATGCACGTCTCAACGAGCGCAACTATTGAGTTCTCTTTCAAGTCTTGCGATTGAACGGACAAACTCACACAAGAAGAAGCCGATGTCAACATGTCCATCTTGATGAGTGTCCAAGCAGACATAGTCTGAATATGCCTTAAGTGAACATACAGTTGAGAAATCGACACCTCTGGGTCTTAAAGGGGCAGTAGCCTTTACTGCTGTCTGTTTAATGCCAAAGAAGATAAGGAATCACTCACTGCTCTTGATTGAATAGCTTTTGTAAGATAAATAAGGATTAATATTTAATTTAAACAGTTAAATATGCAGTCATTTATCATTTGATTACTTTATTCAATTTATTTACCTAAAAAAGAAAAAAAGCATTATTTTATTATCTTTGCTCAATAGTAATTATTTGTACTTCTGCTTGGATTTAAGTTATTTGTTCTTTTCTTTATCTTTATTTGACAGGAGTCCTTTTTTCCATGAACATAGCAAATACCGAACCATACAGAAACCATAAACCTGAAACTGTGAACCTAAAACCTAAAACCGAACCGTGAGCAATCGGTACCGTTACACCCCTAGCGTAACGTATGTGAGGGGGTGCCATAAAATCTAGAACATTTTCAAAGGGCACCATGACTGAAAAAAGGGAAACACTGGATTAGTGAATTAAGTTATCTAGGCTATTTGACATGGCAACACTTAAACGCGAGCAGGAACAGAAAATAGCCATTTTTGGGTGAACTATCCTTCTCTTTATTTTTACTCCAGTAATATAATTTAAGTTAGAGATTTTCTACTGAAATGTAATGTATTAATTGTTTTATATATTAATTACTTTTTCCATGGATATTTATTTTTATTAATAAAGTTATACAAATAATTTCAATTAATTGACTTGGTAATTGTTGCTACAATCAAGCTCTTGTACCCTAGCCTGACGTGGTCATACTCAACTCTAGTCAGAATATGAGTCTGATGCTCCATTGGGCTGTGATTATGGGGCGTGTTTCAACTGAACCAGGAAAGACCTCAATTGGATAGACTTACAACCAATCAGAGCAACGAAGCGACGCGTTATCAAATGTCAACAGACAAAGTTCAACTGCACTGTGTTGCCAAGTCCGCGTTTTTTTCCCCGCGGGTTGTTTTCTATGTCCGTGGGTTAGAGTTTAGATTGTCTACCCGAGCCCGAGCCTGAACCTGACCCGAACCGACCCGCGGGTCGGGCTGAGATTTCCCTGCACTGATCAAGCGTTTGTTTTTTTAATCATTAGCCTACTTTACTAGTCTAATTGGGTGGGCAGAAAGCTATGCTATGATCAGAAATTATATGTATATTTAGCAAAGTAAGAACTAATACAACAACTAAGAAACAAATGTGTAGGCTACAAAGTTGCACAAGTCAGGATTAGTGTAAAGATGTGTGTTAAACTCACAGCTCGAGCAGTGATGGAGCGCAGCATTATAAACAGAAACGCTCGGTGTCAAGAGCTGCTCACGTCAACACTGTACTCTGCTTAATTAAATATCTTCGAATCGTTTCGTTTAAAAGTGGACATTTCAAGCTTTCTATACGCATATTTGTCATGTCTGTGAGGCAAGTATAGCCAGTGGCACCTCCAGAAATGTTTCATAGGGGTGGCCAGATGGGGCCACTTAAAATCTTGGGATGGCACACCAAAACTAGAAACCATAATTTCAGAATTGTATTCTAGTGGTGTAGTAAACCGGCCTGTAGCACGTCACGACACATAATTCCCCGTCGTCTTTTACTAAAAAAATATTTTTTGACTTATTTACTTACCAGTAGTCTTCGTCTTCTAACGTTAACTTCTTTTGAAATTGTTGACTGACGGGCATGAGCTGACCTGTTGCTGTCTGAGTGCGCAAAGTTTATTAATAAGTCTATTAATTTATGAGGCTCTTCAGTTCAAATTACCCAGTACCAAAATAATAATACTCTTTATTTTCCAAGTTCATAAATGATTTTTAAAACGGATTTGAAAAAAAAAAAAAACATACACACAAAAGGACTTATTTTAAATATAAAATACATATATATATATAAAAGTCTTGGGCATGTCAAAGATTAGTAACAATGCTTTGATGCATTGTTAGTTTTTGTGCAGCATCAGATTTTTTTCTCCCTCATTTACTGTTCGTGGCTGTTTTTGCCCCATTGACTTCCATTATAGCCTCATTTTTTGATTGGAAAGCCATGACACCATATAATCATGCATTCTTGATTGTTGGTGGTTTTCCCAGTTGGGAAGAGGTAAATGTGTAATTTTTACAGTTGATAACCAGGAGACACTATTAACCCTTTAGATAGGCCTGTGCTGAAGAAAAAAAAAAGAAGCTTAGTGTCTGGCATTTGTATAGAATAACTGCATATAAATGAGGGATTAAAAAAATGTAAATCTGATGCTGCACACAAACTAACAATGCATCAGAGCCAGTGTTGGTACTAATCTTTGACATGCCCAAGACTGTGATAAAAGGTAAAACATATCCAGTCCACAATCACTTTTTATATTGAAAATAAGTTATTTTGTGTGTGTGTTTTTTTTCCAAATCAGTTTTGAATCCGTTTTTGAAAATAATTGATGAACTTGGCAATATAAGAGTGATAAGAGTGACAATGAAACAATGACAGCAGCTCAACAATAAACATGGAATCATGTAAACTTGCCACAGAACACATTTTAAATTATTTTACTTTTGATTATTTTGTTTATTTCTGAAGAACTCTTTAGTAGCCCGTATTGGTGCACTTTAAAGGGATAGTTCACCCAAAAATGAAATCTCTGTCATCATTTACTCTCCCTCATGATGTCCCAAACCTGTATGAGTTTCTTCGTTCTGTTGAACATAAAATAATATATTTTGAAGAACGTTTGTAACCAAATGTTTGCTTTCGGGGCAACATTGACTTCCATGGTAGGAATGTGTCTTCATATGTATTCTACATAAAGAAATGCATTCAGGTTTGGAACAACTTGAGGGTGAGGAAATTATGACAGATTTTTCATTTTTGGGTGCACTGTCTCTTTAAGCAGTCATTCTGAACCAGTAACCACTTTACTGACAAATCTGAAATTCAGAAATGTTTAATCCTCTTTATTAATTTACTATTATGACTATATTATTATGTAATTATTTGTCCCATTTTAATCTAAATATTTTTTAAATATCAAACTGCTAAATGATAAATTGATAACGTTAATTAGGCTATAATCTATTATTTAACCGTTCTAATATCTAGAAAAATAAGTCTGCCAAGCTCTGATAATGTATGAAATATTATATTATCCATTAAAAAAACAATAGGCCTACCTTTAGTTCACGGATGTGTCTGTCATCGCATGCTTTCAGTCAGACAGTCTGAGACACTGAAATGCTTCTGCAAAGGGTGCAGTTTGTCTTTGGTTCATCTTAAGTTACTGGACAGACCCACTCATGATACCTTTTTTTTCTATTCAGCCCTATATCTGGAAATCCTTTTGCGTTCAAACTGTGGACGCGAGCTCGACATGTTTTTAAAAAAACGCGCAAGTTTCCAGCGCATGTTCTCGAGACTCCGTCGCTATGGCAGCAAAGCGCCGCTAAAACGCAATCTTGTCCATCGCGTCCGTATTGGTTTGATACGGGACGCGTCATTTTGCTTATTCTAAATATTGATTGGGACTAGTACCTTGCGCCCCCCCCCCCCCCCAGTGGGGTGGCCAGGGGTTGGCCAGGGGTGGCCGTGGCGGCGGCGCCACTGAGTATAGCCTGCTGAGTTTGGGTTTATTTATGAGACGCGCGCTCCAGTTCATGAGATGAAATGAAAGCAATCACTCCCACGACTTCACCTCGCGATTATAGTCTGCTATTTGCTTTTTATTTATTAATTCCAGGCAATTGGCCTAAGAAACCTTTTTTAAAATTAAGATACAATTTAAACAAAACGAAATAAATGCTTTCTACAAAACAAAACTTAATATTAATCTAAATGTAACCACCAAAATCATTTCTGACCCACTCGCATCTTTTCACTCATCGTAATCAGATGAAATGTAAAAATAATATTATAATATTTAAACATAAATATGAAGGAAAAAACACATTGTTTAATGGCTACAACAAAGTGAGCTCCAGATAAATGTCTGAGCTGGATTTGAGCAAACATCAGTTTAGCGGTGAGCGGATCATGAGCGCGCGCCTGCGGATTATTGAGCGGAGTCCAGTCAGCTTTATTTATAGCCTATAGCGCTTTTACAATGATGATTGTTTCAAAGCAGCTTCAAAGTGTTAAACATGAAAATATTGCAACAAAATGTTATTCGGCTGTACAGTCGCTGTGGAGAAAACTGAAAACTAAATGTAGTTTTATCATGAGCCTCACCAGTCCGCTTCGCTGCGCTTTGCTCATTACAGGCTCGTTCTCATCAAACGCCCACGTATTGAACAATGGTCGGGTTTAAATCGGGCTCGGGCTCATAATTACAGTTAATGTGTCGGGCGGGCCGGGCTCGGACACAACGCGCACGGGCTCGGGTAGGGTCGGGCTTGATTTCTTTGAGCCCGATCTAACCTCTACCGTGGGTTGAAGCGACTATTATGGGATATATAGACACATGAGTGCGAATTTTAGCAGCAACCTTGCCAAAATAACACACGTTATCCCCCAAACGCCATTTCCCCCCCGGAGAACCCCCCGATAAGCTATTGTTTAGGACTAGTAGTTGGCGGGTTTTGTTGTAAAAACTTGGCAACCCTGTTTCATCATTTCTGAGAGAAATAGTGAATGCAGATGCAAACAAGCTCTCCGTTTAGGATTCGAAAAAATATAATCCAAGCCCCTTTGATGACGTGAAGATTACGTTTCTGTTGATCATCTGTCCGTCATCGGCTAAAGCCCGCCCTGATGATGTCATTGGTCTGAACAGTTTCTGTTTGGGGATAATCACTCCTCTATGGAGCAAGGCCAGACCGAACTGCCCGACCTAAAAATGTTGTGGGCAGGGCTAATTTCGGCTGGCATCCAGGGTACTTGTACCCCCAATTGGTTTAAATGTTTTTGTACTTTTTGGACATATGCATCATAATAAATAGGCCTGTTTTACAAAACTTTAAGAATTTTCCCATAAATGTGTCATATATCACTGAAAATGGGAGAATCTCAGCTTTAATGTGGTATATGGCTCTCATATTCATCTCATATGGTATATGGCTCTCATGTGGTATATGGCTCTCATATTCATCTCATATAATTATGTATCAAATGTGTTGTAGTTTTTAAAATAAGCTTGTGTTTACATTGGAATTTCTCAAAAACAGGATTTTCTGAGCCCGAAATTCAGCAAATCTTTAACATAGCCATACTCAGTAAATATTAGAGATATCAAGGTTATATTTTAACAGAATGTTCCTTACATTATGTAGGATGATTTTATGTAGAAAACAGTGAATCACAAAAAAAAATGACTTTAGGAGGAGACTGTCACAGACAGGGTCACATATGTTACCCTTAGTCAGCATCAAATCTGCCCTCTTTGTTGAGCCCAGTGGTGGAAAGAGTACTGGAAAAGCATACTCAAGTAAAAATAAAGTTACTTGTCAAAAAATGTAGTGCTAGTAGAGTTAAAGAACCTGTCCTGAACCTGTCCTACTCAAAGTAGGAGTAAAAAGTAGCCCTTTTAAAGTACTCAAGAGTAGCGAGTATTATGCTATGGTTGTTATTCCACCGTATACCCTGCAAATAAAATATGTAGCTTATGCTCTTTAATGGATGATTCTCAGTAGGAACAAAAAAACCACGAGATGACCAACAGTATTTCAATATTTCTCCAAGTTTTATTTTTGACTGCTAGCACTAAAAATACAGCCATGTAATATTTGAGAAAGCAACCAATAATCTGCTAATCAATAATCTGCTTTGCATATAGCTCACTGTATGTGCCACTTTGTGTTGGGTGGGATGTAAACTGTGTAGAGTATTGTTTTTGTGATGGCCATAAACATTCCTCAGGACCTCAGCAGTAGTGGCTGAAACAAAGAAAGACCAAAATGATCCATACAGACCCAACCTTAAGACTGATGTAAGCTACACACATCCATCTCATACTTCTTCAGAGAAATAAGTATTCTCAGTGACAGCTATATGTAATGCAACATCTAACACAGAATTAGCTGTTAATGAACAAATGAATGAACACATAACAGTTCAATATTTTTCCATCAGGATGCAGAGTAGGTGAGCAGGACTGAGCCGGGCGTAGTCGAGACCAGCTCATTCCAGTCTTGAGTCGAGTCCGAGACCAGAGAAAGCCGGTGCAATCATAGACATATTTACATAGATTCCTCATTCGACCGATCATATGTCTGTGTGAGAAGTGTGCCGGAGGAAGAGAGGGCAGGCCACCTTAGACATTTCTGGTGGAGATGCTCATTTTATCTTTCATTAAACAAGGTTTGGATTTCTCTGTGACACTTTTGTCCTCCTTTGTAAACAGTAAATATATTAAAAATAACAGTTGAGACGAATAATGTAGCAGCAATGTGACTTTCTGATCACTACAGGACGCCAGGTGGACACCGTAAAATAGAAGCATGAGCGCGGGCGTAAAAAGTCACTTGCAGACTTCTACAAAGAACAAACTACTAAGCATTAGCTGTCAAAAGGCTGAGATTTTATGCTTATAGGCACAGAAATGATTAGTTCTTAATCTTTGTGCTTTCCCTCCACATGTCGATGAAAATTGGCCGTTGTTCCCTTTGCTGCGGTAAAGGTACCACAGAATTTACACATTGCAGAATGTTTTCGTTGTTTTAATCTTACTACATATGAACTCTTTGTGCCTCTTATATGCAAACTGAATAACGGATGATGTAGCAAATATTTCCACACAGAGTTAAGAGCGAGAGGCTCGCTCCACGACATCCTTCCTGACCTGAGTCCTGCAACCTTTGCGTTAGTCATGTGCAGTTGCGATTAAGAAAATCACACATCACACTCAAATCACACTCAATATTAACATTGAGTAATAATCATTCATATTTTGAATGGGACTCAAAATATTGAGTGAAATATGGTCTTGAGACCAAGTCCGAGTCTCGAGTACAAATCACTGGGGTGACAGGGTAGTGGTCTGCATACTCGAGCGGTTAACACGCTTTCCTGAAGTCTCTTCCCATCTTCATCCACACGTTTGTTTCATGTGTTCGCTCACTCACTCCATCTCTGTCTGAATATATTAAATGTCTATGATAAGCGTCCACACAGCAGTGCCAACATAACCTGCACGAACTACACCGCAAGCTTTAGTCCACAGTACAGCCTCATACAAAACATGGAAGCACTTTAGAATAATGTTTTAATCGATGTTATCAACTATTATTAAAGCATTTCATGTTCATTTACTGTTAGTTTAAGTCATTTCATAATGCAACCTTGGATGTTACGGATACTTGACTCTTTAGAAATGAACAAGTACGTTAAGTACTGTATACGGATTACTCATGCTAGCTAATGTGTGGAACATTATTGTAAAGTGTTACCAAAGACGTGTGGATCCAGAGGGCTTCTGCTGTTTGCTTGTTTTCTGTCATTTTCTGTGTGTGTGTGACGGTTATTTTTAATCTAAGTTTCTTAGAGAATCATAGATTGCAGAATAACACTAAAACGGTAAAACACATCAGACGTGTGTGTGTGTCGCTACCAAATAAAACACTGAAATGTGCAAAAAAAGAAAAGAAAAAACTCACATAGCAAATAAAAATAATGATTTGTAGCTTTCTTCATTTGTTATTTCAGCTTTTTTTATATTGTATATAGTTCTCTTTACTTGGTTTTGTTGTAGTTTAACCTTTTAATCATTTTGATAATAAAATACTAGAGGTGTAACGATTCGTTTTAACAACGATTCGATTCGGCTGAAATAAAACAAAATAAATTTTGGGCTAAAAAGTCACTGAATCGTTTTAAGTCACTGAATCGTTTTAAGTCACTGAATCGTTTCGGATCGTATCGTTCTAAATGAACCAATATCGTCCTTAAATCGTATCGCCAACCTCAAATAGTGATACGAATCGAATCGTTGTTAAACGAATCGTTACACCCCTATAAAATACAAATTTCCTTTAACAATTGTTTGATTTAATTATTTCTATTATTAGTACCAAATGACATATGCTTGAAACAAAATGTTCAAATAACTCATCGATAGTTTGACTTCTCATTTGTGAAATATATTTGCAACATAACCAGTATACAGTACAGCTAGATTTACTAAGCGCTTCTGTGTCTAACAGGACTTAAGTAACAGTGGCCCAGCTCATTAGCATTTCAACTGACTGTGTGTGTGTGTGTGTGTGTGTGTGTGTGAGAGAGAGAGAGAGAGTTGGGGGAGGCCTTGCTTAAGCAGCAGCTACAAACACATTCAGCACTCTGAAAGAATATATACACTGCATGTTGTTTGCACATTTAATGTTTTCAGTTTTATTATGTTCATAACTCATGCAGCACCCCCCTGAACCGATTCTGCTCAACTACAAGCACAATTCCTGCTTTACATTCACTTTGCACTTCTAAAACTAAATTCTTTCAGCTTATTCTGTTGTTTTGTGTATAGCTCACTGTAAGTGCAACTTTAAATCTATGTTGTTTTTGTAAGAAAAATATGCGTTACTGTATTTGTGTTCTTAGTTGAAAAAAACAACAATATTCTCAAATATTTTACAACACACTTATGTATAGTGTAACCACTTTACAGTAAACTATGTAAAATAGTTTGAGTCCAGGCTAAACGGCATCACCTGGGGAGAATCTTAGCCTGGTCTCATCAGCCCACTCCCTCCACGCTCATTTAGGATTCTCATCTTTCATCTTTCAGCTCATCTTTCAGCTTGTCTTTCATCTTTCAGCTCGTCTTTCATCTTTCAGCTCGTCTTTTATCTTTCAGCTCATCTTTCCTCTTTCAGCTCGACTTTCAGCTCGTCTTTCATCTTTCAGCTCATCTTTCATCTTTCAGCTCGTCTTTCAGCTCGTCTTTCATCTTTCAGCTCATCTTTCATCTTTCAGCTCGTCTTTCATCTTTCAGCTCATCTTTCATCTTTCAGCTCGTCTTTCGTCTTTCAGCTCGTCTTTCGTCTTTCAGCTCGTCTTTCATCTTTCAGCTCATCTTTCGTCTTTCAGCTCGTCTTTCGTCTTTCAGCTCGCCTTTCAGCTCGTCTTTCAGCTTGTCTTTCATCTTTCATCTATCAGCTCGTCTTTCAGCTCGTCTTTCAGCTCCTCTTTTGTCTTTCAGCTCGTCTTTCATCTTTCAGCTCGTCTTTCAGCTCGTCTTTCGTCTTTCAGCTTGTCTTTCAGCTCGTCTTTCAGCTCATCTTTCGTCTTTCAGCTCATCTTTTGTCTTTCAGCTCATCTTTCGTCTTTCAGCTCATCTTATGTCTTTCAGCTCGTCTTTCATCTTTCAGCTCATCTTTCGTCTTTCAGCTCATCTTTTGTCTTTCAGCTCATCTTTCAGCTCGTCTTTCAGCTCATCTTTCGTCTTTCAGCTCGTCTTTCAGCTCATCTTTCATCTTTCAGCTCGTCTTTCAGCTCATCTTTCATCTTTTAGCTCAACTTTCGTCTTTCAGCTCGTCTTTCGTCTTTCAGCACGTCTTTCATCTTTCAGCTCATCATTCATCTTTCAGCTCATCTTTCACCTTTCAGCTCGCCTTTCATCTTTCAGCTTGTCTTTCATCTTTCAGCTCGTCTTTCGTCTTTCAGCTCGTCTTTCGTCTTTCAACTTGTCTTTCGTCTTTCAGCTCGTCTTTCATCTTTCAGCTCGTCTTTCGTCTTTCAGCTCGCCTTTCATCTTTCAGCTTGTCTTTCATCTTTCAGCTCATCTTTCATCTTTCAGCTCGCCTTTCATCTTTCAGCTCGTCTTTCATCTTTCAGCTCCTCTTTCAGCTCGTCTTTCAGCTCGTCTTTCAGCTCATCTTTCAGCTCATCTTTTGTCTTTCAGCTCATCTTTTGTCTTTCAGCTCATCTTTCGTCTTTCAGCTCATCTTATGTCTTTCAGCTCGTCTTTCAGCTCATGTTTCGTCTTTCTGCTTGTCTTTCGTCTTTCAGCTCATCTTTCGTCTTTCAGCTCATCTTTCATCTTTCAGCTCGACTTTCAGCTCGTCTTTCAGCTCATCTTTCGTCTTTCAGCTCATCTTTCATCTTTCAGCTCGACTTTCAGCTCGTCTTTCAGCTCGTCTTTCATCTTTCAGCTCATCTTTCAGCTCGTCTTTCAGCTCGTCTTTCGTCTTTCAGCTCGTCTTTCATCTTTCAGCTCGTCTTTCAGCTCGTCTTTCAGCTCGTCTTTCGTCTTTCAGCTCGTCTTTCATCTTTCAGCTCGTCTTTCAGCTCGTCTTTCGTCTTTCAGCTCGTCTTTCATCTTTCAGCTCGCCTTTCAGCTCGTCTTTCAGCTCGTCTTTCGTCTTTCATCTTTCAGCTCATCTTTCAGCTCATCTTTCAGCTCGTCTTTCGTCTTTCAGCTCGTCTTTTGTCTTTCAGCTCGTCTTTCATCTTTCAGCTCGTCTTTCAGCTCGTCTTTCGTCTTTCAGCTCATCTTTCGTCTTTCAGCTTGTCTTTCGTCTTTCAGCTCATCTTTTGTCTTTCAGCTCATCTTTCAGCAGGGGCGTAGCACCAAATTTTGGGCCCTGGGTACAAACCATCTTGCTGGGCCCCCGTACCATGTATGTGTATGTATAGAAAACTGACTTCCCTGCCTTGGGCCCTGGTTACTCAGTACCCTTTATCCCCCCAGTCCCACGCCCCTGTCTTTCAGCTCATCTTTCAGCTAATCTTTCAGCTTGTCTTTCAGCTCATCTTTCGTCTTTCAGCTCATCATTCGTCTTTCAGCTCATCTTTCGTCTTTCAGCTCGTCTTACAGCTCATCTTTTGTCTTTCAGCTCATCTTTCATCTTTCAGCTCGTCTTTCAGCTCATCTTTCATCTTTTAGCTCAACTTTCGTCTTTTAGCTCAACTTTCGTCTTTCAGCTCGTCTTTCGTCTTTCAGCTCGTCTTTCATCTTTCAGCTCATCATTCATCTTTCAGCTCATCTTTCACCTTTCAGCTCGCCTTTCATCTTTCAGCTCGTCTTTCATCTTTCAGCTCGTCTTTCAGCTCGTCTTTCGTCTTTCAGCTCATCTTTTGTCTTACAGCTCATCTTTTGTCTTTCAGCTCATCTTTCATCTTTCAGCTCGTCTTTCAGCTCATCTTTCATCTTTTAGCTCAACTTTCGTCTTTCAGCTCGTCTTTCGTCTTTCAGCTCGTCTTTCATCTTTCAGCTCATCATTCATCTTTCAGCTCATCTTTCACCTTTCAGCTCGCCTTTCATCTTTCAGCTCGTCTTTCAGCTCGTCTTTCGTCTTTCAGCTCATCTTTCGTCTTTCAGCTTGTCTTTCGTCTTTCAGCTCATCTTTTGTCTTTCAGCTCATCTTTCAGCTCATCTTTCAGCTCGTCTTTCAGCTAATCTTTCAGCTTGTCTTTCAGCTCATCTTTCGTCTTTCAGCTCATCTTTCGTCTTTCAGCTCGTCTTTCGTCTTTCAGCTCGTCTTTCATCTTTCAGCTCATCATTCATCTTTCAGCTCATCTTTCATCTTTCAGCTCATCTTTCACCTTTCAGCTCGGGAAAACCCTAACCCTAACCCTAACCCTAACCCTTTTCATTATTTGATTATTTGCGTTTAAAGAAGGCAGATGTAATTCTATTACAGGAAACACATACAGATCAGCAGAATGAGGTACAATGGGTTGGTGACTGGAAAGGCAATGTTTTATTAAGTCATGGAACAAACATTAGTGCAGGTGTTGCCATCCTTTTTTCCCCAAGTGTCTGTAGTCAAGCAGACATGGTTGAAGTAATGCCTGGTCGGATTCTGAGGGCTGATATTATCTTGGGTGATACACATTTTTCTTTTTTTAATGTGTATGCACCAAATGTTGGCCGAGAACGTATCATTTTTTTCAGAATACTTTCTAATGCATTGGCACAGTGTCCTTTGGAAAATATTATTGTACTTGGTGGTGATTTTAATTGTACTGTTAATCCGGATCTAGACAGGAATCATGATGAACCGCACCCATCTTCAGCTAAGATTTTAAAGAAATTAATTAATGATTTCAATTTAGTTGATTTGTGGAGGGAGGCTTTTCCTGGGGTCAAGCAGTATACATGGCTAAAAGCTAATTCCAATCATTTGTCTGGAGCTAGACTTGACCGTGTCTATGTTGCAAAAAGCAATAGGGGTAGGTTTTTTAGTAGCTCGATTTCGCCATCTTTTCTTTCTGATCATCACTATTTGTCTATTGTAGTTTCTGTCTCATTTTCTGGATTCTCTAAGTCACACTGGCACTTTAATAATAGATTTTTGCAGGACTGCACCTTTATTCAATCTTTTAATCTTTTCTGGAAAACTTGGAGAGAGGAGAGATGCCAATTTCAGTCGTTGAGTCAATGGTGGGACAATGGCAAAGCTCAAATTAAGTCCTTCTGCCAACAGTTCACTGCACATAGTACTACAGCCCTTAAAGAAAAAATGAAGATTCTCGAACAAGACATCCTTGGGCAAAGCAGTGACTCTACCCATAATAATTCATCTTCTATTGACTCTGTGGCAAGAGATAAGCTTCTTTTAAAGAATTTATTGGAGGAAAGAGGAAAAATGGCACTTTTAAGGATGAGGTTTGCCCAGCTGAATGATATGGATGCTCCTACAGTCTTTTTTTTGGACTTGAAAAAAAGTCAAGAGAAAATAAAATCTTTCATCAATTGAAGATTCCAGGTGGCAGAGTTACAACTGACCAACGGGAAATACAACGTTATGCTCTTTCCTTTTACAAAGATTTATACTCCTCTGAAACCTGTGATGAAGCAGCAGTTGGTGAATTCTTAAGTGACTTATCTAAGATATCTGAAGAGGAGCGTGACGACTTGGACAGTTCTTTGTCGTTTGGAGAACTTTCTCAAGCTGTTCAGGAGATGAGTGCTGGGAAATCACCCGGTTTGGATGGACTTTCAGCAGAATTTTATAAGTGTTTCTGGAATAGAATTGGACAAGACCTTTATGATGTTTTTCTTGAATGCATTGATCAAGGAACTCTTCCTTTGAGTTGTCGAAGGGCAATTCTGACATTGATCCCAAAGAAGGGTGATCTTGGGTGTCTAAAGAACTGGCGCCCGGTATCATTGATCTGTGCTGATTTCAAAATTTTATCAAAGGCATTGACTAATAGACTTAAGAACTGCATGGCATCAGTCATTCAAAAAGATCAGACTTTTTGTATCCCCAAAAGATCGATATTTGATAATCTTTTCTTGCTGAGAGACATTATTACAGTTGCAAAAATGCACAATTTGGACATTGGTCTTCTTTCATTGGATCAAGAAAAGGCATTCGACAGGGTGGACCATCAATATTTATTTAAGACCCTGGAAGCCTTTGGTTTTGGTCCTTATTTTGTTTCTCTCATCCAGTTGTTATATAAGGACATTTACAGCATGTTAAGACTTAATGGTTCGTTAACAAGGCCTTTTTCTGTAAACAGGGGAATAAGGCAGGGGTGCCCTCTTTCAGGGCTTCTGTATGCAATTTCTATTGAGCCTCTCCTGGTTTCACTGAGGCGGCAACTACATGGTGTTAATGTACCCATTTTCCTTAGTGCAGATCCAGTTAAATTAACAGCGTACGCTGATGATATAACAATAGTTATAAAAGATTCAGATGATGTTTCAAGATTGATATCTTCTTTAGATAAATTTCAACAAGCTTCATCTGCACTTATTAACTGGGGAAAATGTGTATCTTTGCTGTTGGGAGACTGGCAGGGCGTGGGACCTCCTCAGCTGCCACAGCAATGCAGATGGGCCCGAGATGGCTTTAAAGTCCTTGGTCTTCATTTTGGGACTAAAAGTTACACCGAAAAGAACTGGGAAGGTCTATCTGATCGAGTGATCTGTAGACTTCAGAAGTGGCGATGGATTCTGCCACAACTCTCCTTTAGAGGGAGATGTTTGGTTATAAACAACCTGGCAGCTTCGATGCTATGGCATAAATGTACTGTTTTGGATCCTCCTAAAGAACTAATTACTGGTGTTCAAAAGGCATTTGTAAAGTTTTTTTGGGACGGTTGCCACTGGCTTCCTCCAGGTGTCCTTTATCTCCCTGTGGCAGAGGGAGGGCAGGGATTAATACACTCAGAATCCAAAATAATGGCAATGAGGCTGCACACTCTACAAAAACTCCTGTATTCTTCAGATCAAGTACCTTGGGTTGTTTTTGGTCTGTATATACTCAAGAGTGTTGGAGGAATGGGTCTTGACAAGCAGTTGTTCTTGATGCAGAAATCATTTGTGGAGAAGACAAATGTTTTGCCTCTCAGTTTTTATAAATCAGTGTTCAAATCATGGGATTGTTTTAAACTGCTTCGACATGAGGATGAGCATTATGGTATTGCAGAACCTCTCTTTTTTAATCCCCTTTTTGAAATGCCATCTAATGTATCATCATCTATAATTGACAAATTTTTGAATGCTGGCATTACTAAAGTTATGGACTTGATTGATATTACGAAAGGTCAGTGGCAAACTGAACCTGAACTAGCTAATCAGGTTGGGATAACTTCGGTTAGAATTGTTGAGGGATTAATTCAGAATTTTAAGACCTCCTTTCCTATGATGCTGACTTCTTTCATCAATAATGTGTTTCAGAATGGTTTTATTTGTCAAACTTTTCCTGAGTTTAAGGTTATTCTTAAAGATTGGGAGTTTGATGATGATAAATGTCAAACAAATTTTCTGAAAGGTTGTGGGGAATTGGTATTTCATTGTATTGAAAAAGCTGTATCATGGCTGTGTTAAATCTGTGCATTATAGACAACTGAAAGATAGACCAGACACTAAATGGAGGTCTTGGTTATCCATTTCTGAAGAGGTTTGTCCATCCTGGAGATTGTTGTACAAACCTCCTATTTCGAAGAGATGTGGCGACCTTCAGTGGAGGCTGCTGCATTGCGTTGTTGCCTCAAATTCTTTTATTTCGAAGCTTGATGATACTGTCTCCCCAGAATGTCCTTTTTGTAAAGCACCTGACTCTGTGTTTCATATGTTTAGTGAGTGTTTCAGACTCAGCCCATTGTTTGAATTATTGGAGAAGATTATTGTGAATTTGGGTTTCTCCTATACTAAGAGTTTATTTATATTGGGTTGCCGATATAAGAGGTCTTGGCAACAACAGTGCACACTTGCCAATTTTTTAATAGGGCAAGCTAAACTAGCAATTTTCAAAACACATCAGTGTAAAAATGCTGGTGAGGATGTGAACATGGTGACCCTTTTTAAGTCTTTAGTAAAGTCAAGAGTGGTCATTGAATATACTTACTATCAGCATACCAATAATGTGCTTTATTTCGAATGGAGATGGGGGTTTGGAGGGTCTTTGGTGAATGTAGGTGAAACAGGGAATCTGGTATTTAATTGGTAAAATGAAATGAATTTTTAAATGTTTTAGTTTGTTTTTTGTTTTTGTAATATTTGTAATATTTGTAAATTAAAGTCTTTTAAAAGTCAAAGTCACCTTTCAGCTCGCCTTTCATCTTTCAGCTCGTCTTTCATCTTTCAGCTCGTCTTTCAGCTCGTCTTTCAGCTCGTCTTTTGTCTTTCAGCTCATCTTTTGTCTTTCAGCTCATCTTTCGTCTTTCAGCTCATCTTATGTCTTTCAGCTCGTCTTTCGTCTTTCAGCTCATGTTTCGTCTTTCAGCTTGTCTTTCGTCTTTCAGCTCATCTTTCGTCTTTCAGCTCATCTTTCGTCTTTCAGCTCATCTTTCAGCTCATCTTTCAGCTCGTCTTTCAGCTAATCTTTCAGCTCGTCTTTCAGCTCATCTTTCGTCTTTCAGCTCATCTTTCGTCTTTCAGCTCGTCTTTCAGCTCATCTTTCATCTTTCAGCTCATCTTTCGTCTTTCAGCTCATCTTTCAGGTCATCTTTCGTCTTTCAGCTCGTCTTTCAGCTCATCATTCATCTTTCCGCTCATCTTTCAACTTTCAGCTCGCCTTTCATCTTTCAGCTCGTCTTTCATCTTTCAGCTCGTCTTTCAGCTCGTCTTTCGTCTTTCAGCTCATCTTATGTCTTTCAGCTCGTCTTTCGTCTTTCAGCTCATGTTTCGTCTTTCAGCTTGTCTTTCGTCTTTCAGCTCATCTTTCGTCTTTCAGCTCATCTTTCAGCTCATCTTTCAGCTCGTCTTTCAGCTCGTCTTTCAGCTAATCTTTCAGCTCGTCTTTCAGCTCATATTTCGTCTTTCAGCTCGTCTTTCAGCTCGTCTTTCGTCTTTCAGCTTGTCTTTTGTCTTTCAGCTCGTCTTTCAGCTCATCTTTAAGCTCGTCTTTCAGCTAATCTTTCAGCTCGTCTTTCAGCTCAGCTTTCGTCTTTCAGCTCATCATTCATCTTTCACCTCATCTTTCATCTTTCAGCTCGTCTTACAGCTCATCTTTCGTCTTTCAGCTCATCTTTCATCTTTCAGCTCGTCTTTCAGCTCATCTTCCATCTTTTAGCTCAACTTTCGTCTTTCAGCTCGTCTTTCGTCTTTCAGCTTGTCTTTCATCTTTCAGCTCGTCTTTCATCTTTCAGCTCGTCTTTCATCTCGTCTTTCAGCTCGTCTTTCATCTTTCAACTTGTCTTTCGTCTTTCAGCTCGTCTTTCATCTTTCAGCTCGTCTTTCGTCTTTCAGCTCGTCTTTCGTCTTTCAGCTCATCATTCATCTTTTAGCTCATCTTTCATCTTTCAACTCATCTTTCACCTTTCAGCTCGCCTTTCATCTTTCAGCTCGTCTTTCATATTTCAGCTAGTCTTTCAGCTCGTCTTTCAGCTCGTCTTTCAGCTCATCTTTCAGCTCATCTTTTGTCTTTCAGCTCATCTTATGTCTTTTAGCTCGTCTTTCGTCTTTCAGCTCATGTTTCGTCTTTCAGCTTGTCTTTCGTCTTTCAGCTCATCTTTCAGCTAATCTTTCAGCTCGTATTTCAGCTAATCTTTCAGCTCGTCTTTCAGCTCATTTTTCAGCTCGTCTTTCAGCTCATCTTTCGTCTTTCAGCTCATCTTTCGTCTTTCAGCTCATCTTTTGTCTTTCAGCTCATCTTTCGTCTTTCAGCTCATCTTTCATCTTTCAGCTCGTCTTTCAGCTCATCTTTCGTCTTTCAGCTCGTCTTTCAGCTCATCTTTCATCTTTCAGCTCATCTTTCATCTTTCAGCTCATCTTTCGTCTTTCAGCTCGTCTTTCAGCTCGTCTTTCGTCTTTCAGCTCATGTTTTCGTCTTTCAGCTTGTCTTTTGTCTTTCAGCTCATCTTTCGTCTTTCAGCTCGTCTTTCAGCTAATCTTTCAGCTCGTCTTTCAGCTCATCTTTCGTCTTTCAGCTCATCTTTCGTCTTTCAGCTCGTCTTTCAGCTCATCTTTCATCTTTCAGCTCGTCTTTCAGCTCATCTTTCATCTTTCAGCTCATCTTTCGTCTTTCAGCTCGTCTTTCAGCTCATCTTTCGTCTTTCAGCTCGTCTTTCATCTTTCAGCTCGTCTTTCAGCTCGTCTTTCAGCTCGTCTTTCATCTTTCAACTTGTCTTTCGTCTTTCAGCTCGTCTTTCATCTTTCAGCTCGTTTTTCATCTTTCAACTTGTCTTTCGTCTTTCAGCTCGTCTTTCATCTTTCAGCTCGTCTTTCGTATTTCAGCTTGTCTTTCGTCTTTCAGCTTGTCTTTCAACTCATCTTTCAACTCATCTTTCAGCTCATCTTTCGTCTTTCAGCTCATCATTCGTCTTTCAGCTCATCTTTCGTCTTTCAGCTCGTCTTACAGCTCATCTTTCGTCTTTCAGCTCATCTTTCAGCTCATCTTTCATCTTTCAGCTCGTCTTTCAGCTCATCTTTCATCTTTTAGCTCAACTTTCGTCTTTCAGCTCGTCTTTCGTCTTTCAGCTCGTCTTTCGTCTTTCAGCTCGCCTTTCATCTTTCAGCTCATCATTCATCTTTCAGCTCATCTTTCACCTTTCAGCTCGCCTTTCATCTTTCAGCTCGCCTTTCATCTTTCAGCTCGTCTTTCGTCTTTCAGCTCATCTTTCGTCTTTCAACTTGTCTTTCGTCTTTCAGCTCGTCTTTCGTCTTTCAGCTCGTCTTTCATCTTTCAGCTCATCATTCATCTTTCAGCTCATCATTCATCTTTCAGCTCATCTTTCACCTTTCAGCTCACCTTTCATCTTTCAGCTCGTCTTTCGTCTTTCAGCTCGTCTTTCATCTTTCAGCTCGCCTTTCAGCTCGTCTTTCAGCTTGTCTTTCGTCTTTCATCTTTCAGCTGATCTTTCAGCTCGTCTTTCGTCTTTCAGCTCGTCTTTCGTCTTTCAGCTCGTCTTTCATCTTTCAGCTCATCTTTCAGCTCGTCTTTCAGCTAATCTTTCAGCTCGTCTTTCAGCTCATCTTTCGTCTTTCAGCTCATGTTTCGTCTTTCAGCTTGTCTTTCGTCTTTCAGCTCATCTTTCGTCTTTCAGCTCATCTTTCAGCTCGTCTTTCAGCTAATCTTTCAGCTCGTCTTTCAGCTCATCTTTCGTCTTTCAGCTCATCTTTCGTCTTTCAGCTCGTCTTTCAGCTCATCTTTCATCTTTCAGCTCGTCTTTCAGCTCATCTTTCATCTTTCAGCTCATCTTTCATCTTTCAGCTCGTCTTTCAGGTCATCTTTCGTCTTTCAGCTCGTCTTTCAGCTCATCATTCATCTTTCCGCTCATCTTCCATCTTTCAGCTCATCTTTCAACTTTCAGCTCGCCTTTCATCTTTCAGCTCGTCTTTCATCTTTCAGCTCGTCTTTCATCTTTCAGCTCGTCTTTCATCTTTCGTCTTTCAGCTCATCTTATGTCTTTCAGCTCGTCTTTCGTCTTTCAGCTCATGTTTCGTCTTTCAGCTCATCTTTCGTCTTTCAGCTCGTCTTTCAGCTCATCTTTCGTCTTTCAGCTCGTCTTTCAGCTCATCATTCATCTTTCAGCTCATCATTCATCTTTCAGCTCATCTTTCATCTTTCAGCTCATCTTTCAACTTTCAGCTCGCCTTTCATCTTTCAGCTCGTCTTTCATCTTTCAGCTCGTCTTTCAGCTCATCTTTCATCTTTCAGCTCATCTTTCGTCTTTCAGCTCGTCTTTCAGGTCATCTTTCGTCTTTCAGCTCGTCTTTCAGCTCATCATTCATCTTTCCGCTCATCTTTCATCTTTCAGTTCATCTTTTGTCTTTCAGCTCGTCTTTCGTCTTTCAGCTCATCTTTCGTCTTTCAGCTCATGTTTCGTCTTTCAGCTTGTCTTTCGTCTTTCAGCTCATCTTTCGTCTTTCAGCTCATCTTTCAGCTCATCTTTCAGCTCATCTTTCAGCTCGTCTTTCAGCTAATCTTTCAGCTCGTCTTTCAGCTCATCTTTCGTCTTTCAGCTCATCTTTCGTCTTTCAGCTCGTCTTTCAGCTCATCTTTCAGCTCATCTTTCGTCTTTCAGCTCGTCTTTCAGCTCATCTTTCGTCTTTCAGCTCGTCTTTCAGCTCATCTTTCAGCTCATCTTTCGTCTTTCAGCTCGTCTTTCAGCTCGTCTTTCAGCTCATCTTTCAGCTCATCTTTCGTCTTTCAGCTCATCTTTCGTCTTTCAGCTCGTCTTTCAGCTCATCATTCATCTTTCAGCTCATCATTCATCTTTCAGCTCATCTTTCATCTTTCAGCTCATCTTTCAACTTTCAGCTCGCCTTTCATCTTTCAGCTCGTCTTTCATCTTTCAGCTCGTCTTTCAGCTCATCTTTCATCTTTCAGCTCATCTTTCGTCTTTCAGCTCGTCTTTCAGGTCATCTTTCGTCTTTCAGCTCGTCTTTCAGCTCATCATTCATCTTTCCGCTCATCTTTCATCTTTCAGCTTATCTTTTGTCTTTCAGCTCGTCTTTCGTCTTTCAGCTCATCTTTCGTCTTTCAGCTCATGTTTCGTCTTTCAGCTTGTCTTTCGTCTTTCAGCTCATCTTTCGTCTTTCAGCTCATCTTTCAGCTCATCTTTCAGCTCATCTTTCAGCTCGTCTTTCAGCTAATCTTTCAGCTCGTCTTTCAGCTCATCTTTCGTCTTTCAGCTCATCTTTCGTCTTTCAGCTCGTCTTTCAGCTCATCTTTCATCTTTCAGCTCATCTTTCGTCTTTCAGCTCATCTTTCAGGTCATCTTTCGTCTTTCAGCTCGTCTTTCAGCTCATCATTCATCTTTCCGCTCATCTTTCATCTTTCAGCTCATCTTTCAACTTTCAGCTCGCCTTTCATCTTTCAGCTCGTCTTTCATCTTTCAGCTCGTCTTTCAGCTCGTCTTTCGTCTTTCAGCTCGTCTTTCATCTTTCGTCTTTCAGCTCATCTTATGTCTTTCAGCTCGTCTTTCTTCTTTCAGCTCATATTTCGTCTTTCAGCTTGTCTTTCGTCTTTCAGCTCATCTTTCGTCTTTCAGCTCATCTTTCAGCTCGTCTTTCAGCTCGTCTTTCAGCTAATCTTTCAGCTCATCTTTCGTCTTTCAGCTCGTCTTTCAGCTCGTCTTTCGTCTTTCAGCTTGTCTTTCGTCTTTCAGCTCGTCTTTCAGCTCATCTTTAAGCTCGTCTTTCAGCTAATCTTTCAGCTTGTCTTTCAACTCAGCTTTCGTCTTTCAGCTCATCATTCGTCTTTCACCTCATCTTTCGTCTTTCAGCTCATCTTACAGCTCATCTTTCGTCTTTCAGCTCATCTTTCATCTTTCAGCTCGTCTTTCAGCTCATCTTCTATCTTTTAGCTAAAAATTTCGTCTTTCAGCTCGTCTTTCGTCTTTCAGCTTGTCTTTCATCTTTCAGCTCGTCTTTCATCTTTCAGCTCGTCTTTCAGCTCGTCTTTCAGCTCGTCTTTCATCTTTCAACTTGTCTTTCGTCTTTCAGCTCGTCTTTCATCTTTCAGCTCGTCTTTCATCTTTCAACTTGTCTTTCGTCTTTCAGCTCGTCTTTCGTATTTCAGCTTGTCTTTCGTCTTTCAGCTTGTCTTTCAACTCATCTTTCAACTCATCTTTCAGCTCATCTTTCGTCTTTCAGCTCATCATTCGTCTTTCAGCTCATCTTTCGTCTTTCAGCTCGTCTTACAGCTCATCTTTCGTCTTTCAGCTCATCTTTCAGCTCATCTTTCATCTTTCAGCTCGTCTTTCAGCTCATCTTTCATCTTTTAGCTCAACTTTCGTCTTTCAGCTCGTCTTTCGTCTTTCAGCTCGTCTTTCGTCTTTCAGCTCGCCTTTCATCTTTCAGCTCATCATTCATCTTTCAGCTCATCTTTCACCTTTCAGCTCGCCTTTCATCTTTCAGCTCGCCTTTCATCTTTCAGCTCGTCTTTCGTCTTTCAGCTCATCTTTCGTCTTTCAACTTGTCTTTCGTCTTTCAGCTCGTCTTTCGTCTTTCAGCTCGTCTTTCATCTTTCAGCTCATCATTCATCTTTCAGCTCATCATTCATCTTTCAGCTCATCTTTCACCTTTCAGCTCACCTTTCATCTTTCAGCTCGTCTTTCGTCTTTCAGCTCGTCTTTCATCTTTCAGCTCGCCTTTCAGCTCGTCTTTCAGCTTGTCTTTCGTCTTTCATCTTTCAGCTGATCTTTCAGCTCGTCTTTCGTCTTTCAGCTCGTCTTTCGTCTTTCAGCTCGTCTTTCATCTTTCAGCTCATCTTTCAGCTCGTCTTTCAGCTAATCTTTCAGCTCGTCTTTCAGCTCATCTTTCGTCTTTCAGCTCATGTTTCGTCTTTCAGCTTGTCTTTCGTCTTTCAGCTCATCTTTCGTCTTTCAGCTCATCTTTCAGCTCGTCTTTCAGCTAATCTTTCAGCTCGTCTTTCAGCTAATCTTTCAGCTCGTCTTTCAGCTCATCTTTCGTCTTTCAGCTCATCTTTCGTCTTTCAGCTCGTCTTTCAGCTCATCTTTCATCTTTCAGCTCGTCTTTCAGCTCATCTTTCATCTTTCAGCTCATCTTTCATCTTTCAGCTCGTCTTTCAGGTCATCTTTCGTCTTTCAGCTCGTCTTTCAGCTCATCATTCATCTTTCCGCTCATCTTCCATCTTTCAGCTCATCTTTCAACTTTCAGCTCGCCTTTCATCTTTCAGCTCGTCTTTCATCTTTCAGCTCGTCTTTCATCTTTCAGCTCGTCTTTCATCTTTCGTCTTTCAGCTCATCTTATGTCTTTCAGCTCGTCTTTCGTCTTTCAGCTCATGTTTCGTCTTTCAGCTCATCTTTCGTCTTTCAGCTCGTCTTTCAGCTCATCTTTCGTCTTTCAGCTCGTCTTTCAGCTCATCATTCATCTTTCAGCTCATCATTCATCTTTCAGCTCATCTTTCATCTTTCAGCTCATCTTTCAACTTTCAGCTCGCCTTTCATCTTTCAGCTCGTCTTTCATCTTTCAGCTCGTCTTTCAGCTCATCTTTCATCTTTCAGCTCATCTTTCGTCTTTCAGCTCGTCTTTCAGGTCATCTTTCGTCTTTCAGCTCGTCTTTCAGCTCATCATTCATCTTTCCGCTCATCTTTCATCTTTCAGTTCATCTTTTGTCTTTCAGCTCGTCTTTCGTCTTTCAGCTCATCTTTCGTCTTTCAGCTCATGTTTCGTCTTTCAGCTTGTCTTTCGTCTTTCAGCTCATCTTTCGTCTTTCAGCTCATCTTTCAGCTCATCTTTCAGCTCATCTTTCAGCTCGTCTTTCAGCTAATCTTTCAGCTCGTCTTTCAGCTCATCTTTCGTCTTTCAGCTCATCTTTCGTCTTTCAGCTCGTCTTTCAGCTCATCTTTCAGCTCATCTTTCGTCTTTCAGCTCGTCTTTCAGCTCATCTTTCGTCTTTCAGCTCGTCTTTCAGCTCATCTTTCGTCTTTCAGCTCGTCTTTCAGCTCATCATTCATCTTTCAGCTCATCATTCATCTTTCAGCTCATCTTTCATCTTTCAGCTCATCTTTCAACTTTCAGCTCGCCTTTCATCTTTCAGCTCGTCTTTCATCTTTCAGCTCGTCTTTCAGCTCATCTTTCATCTTTCAGCTCATCTTTCGTCTTTCAGCTCGTCTTTCAGGTCATCTTTCGTCTTTCAGCTCGTCTTTCAGCTCATCATTCATCTTTCCGCTCATCTTTCATCTTTCAGCTCATCTTTTGTCTTTCAGCTCGTCTTTCGTCTTTCAGCTCATCTTTCGTCTTTCAGCTCATGTTTCGTCTTTCAGCTTGTCTTTCGTCTTTCAGCTCATCTTTCGTCTTTCAGCTCATCTTTCAGCTCATCTTTCAGCTCATCTTTCAGCTCGTCTTTCAGCTAATCTTTCAGCTCGTCTTTCAGCTCATCTTTCGTCTTTCAGCTCATCTTTCGTCTTTCAGCTCGTCTTTCAGCTCATCTTTCAGCTCATCTTTCGTCTTTCAGCTCGTCTTTCAGCTCATCTTTCGTCTTTCAGCTCGTCTTTCAGCTCATCTTTCGTCTTTCAGCTCGTCTTTCAGCTCATCATTCATCTTTCAGCTCATCATTCATCTTTCAGCTCATCTTTCATCTTTCAGCTCATCTTTCAACTTTCAGCTCGCCTTTCATCTTTCAGCTCGTCTTTCATCTTTCAGCTCGTCTTTCAGCTCATCTTTCATCTTTCAGCTCATCTTTCGTCTTTCAGCTCGTCTTTCAGGTCATCTTTCGTCTTTCAGCTCGTCTTTCAGCTCATCATTCATCTTTCCGCTCATCTTTCATCTTTCAGCTTATCTTTTGTCTTTCAGCTCGTCTTTCGTCTTTCAGCTCATCTTTCGTCTTTCAGCTCATGTTTCGTCTTTCAGCTTGTCTTTCGTCTTTCAGCTCATCTTTCGTCTTTCAGCTCATCTTTCAGCTCATCTTTCAGCTCATCTTTCAGCTCGTCTTTCAGCTAATCTTTCAGCTCGTCTTTCAGCTCATCTTTCGTCTTTCAGCTTGTCTTTCGTCTTTCAGCTCATCTTTCGTCTTTCAGCTCATCTTTCAGCTCATCTTTCAGCTCATCTTTCAGCTCGTCTTTCAGCTAATCTTTCAGCTCGTCTTTCAGCTCATCTTTCGTCTTTCAGCTCATCTTTCGTCTTTCAGCTCGTCTTTCAGCTCATCTTTCATCTTTCAGCTCATCTTTCGTCTTTCAGCTCATCTTTCAGGTCATCTTTCGTCTTTCAGCTCGTCTTTCAGCTCATCATTCATCTTTCCGCTCATCTTTCATCTTTCAGCTCATCTTTCAACTTTCAGCTCGCCTTTCATCTTTCAGCTCGTCTTTCATCTTTCAGCTCGTCTTTCAGCTCGTCTTTCGTCTTTCAGCTCGTCTTTCATCTTTCGTCTTTCAGCTCATCTTATGTCTTTCAGCTCGTCTTTCTTCTTTCAGCTCATATTTCGTCTTTCAGCTTGTCTTTCGTCTTTCAGCTCATCTTTCGTCTTTCAGCTCATCTTTCAGCTCGTCTTTCAGCTCGTCTTTCAGCTAATCTTTCAGCTCATCTTTCGTCTTTCAGCTCGTCTTTCAGCTCGTCTTTCGTCTTTCAGCTTGTCTTTCGTCTTTCAGCTCGTCTTTCAGCTCATCTTTAAGCTCGTCTTTCAGCTAATCTTTCAGCTTGTCTTTCAACTCAGCTTTCGTCTTTCAGCTCATCATTCGTCTTTCACCTCATCTTTCGTCTTTCAGCTCATCTTACAGCTCATCTTTCGTCTTTCAGCTCATCTTTCATCTTTCAGCTCGTCTTTCAGCTCATCTTCTATCTTTTAGCTAAAAATTTCGTCTTTCAGCTCGTCTTTCGTCTTTCAGCTTGTCTTTCATCTTTCAGCTCGTCTTTCATCTTTCAGCTCGTCTTTCAGCTCGTCTTTCAGCTCGTCTTTCGTCTTTCAGCTCGTCTTTCATCTTTCAACTTGTCTTTCGTTTTTCAGCTCGTCTTTCGTCTTTCAGCTCATCATTCATCTTTCAGCTCATCTTTCATCTTTCAACTCATCTTTCACCTTTCAGCTTGCCTTTCATCTTTCAGCTCGTCTTTCATATTTCAGCTCGTCTTTCAGCTCGTCTTTCAGCTCGTCTTTCAGCTCATCTTTCAGCTCATCTTTTGTCTTTCAACTCATCTTTTGTCTTTCAGCTCATCTTTTGTCTTTCAGCTCATCTTTTGTCTTTCAGCTCATCTTATGTCTTTTAGCTTGTCTTTCGTCTTTCAGCTCATGTTTCGTCTTTCAGCTTGTCTTTCGTCTTTCAGCTCATCTTTCAGCTAATCTTTCAGCTCGTATTTCAGCTAATCTTTCAGCTCGTCTTTCAGCTCATTTTTCAGCTCGTCTTTCAGCTCATCTTTCGTCTTTCAGCTCATCTTTCATCTTTCAGCTCGTCTTTCAGCTCATCTTCCATCTTTTAGCTCAACTTTCGTCTTTCAGCTCGTCTTTCGTCTTTCAGCTTGTCTTTCATCTTTCAGCTCGTCTTTCATCTTTCAGCTCGTCTTTCATCTCGTCTTTCAGCTCGTCTTTTGTCTTTCAACTTGTCTTTCGTCTTTCAGCTCGTCTTTCATCTTTCAGCTCGTCTTTCGTCTTTCAGCTCGTCTTTCGTCTTTCAGCTCATCATTCATCTTTTAGCTCATCTTTCATCTTTCAACTCATCTTTCACCTTTCAGCTCGCCTTTCATCTTTCAGCTCGTCTTTCATATTTCAGCTAGTCTTTCAGCTCGTCTTTCAGCTCGTCTTTCAGCTCATCTTTCAGCTCATCTTTTGTCTTTCAGCTCATCTTATGTCTTTTAGCTCGTCTTTCGTCTTTCAGCTCATGTTTCGTCTTTCAGCTTGTCTTTCATCTTTCAGCTCATCTTTCAGCTAATCTTTCAGCTCGTATTTCAGCTAATCTTTCAGCTCGTCTTTCAGCTCATTTTTCAGCTCGTCTTTCAGCTCATCTTTCGTCTTTCAGCTCATCTTTCGTCTTTCAGCTCATCTTTTGTCTTTCAGCTCATCTTTCGTCTTTCAGCTCATCTTTCATCTTTCAGCTCGTCTTTCAGCTCATCTTTCGTCTTTCAGCTCGTCTTTCAGCTCATCTTTCATCTTTCAGCTCATCTTTCATCTTTCAGCTCATCTTTCGTCTTTCAGCTCGTCTTTCAGCTCGTCTTTCGTCTTTCAGCTCATGTTTTCGTCTTTCAGCTTGTCTTTTGTCTTTCAGCTCATCTTTCGTCTTTCAGCTCGTCTTTCAGCTAATCTTTCAGCTCGTCTTTCAGCTCATCTTTCGTCTTTCAGCTCGTCTTTCAGCTCATCTTTCGTCTTTCAGCTCGTCTTTCAGCTCATCTTTCATCTTTCAGCTCGTCTTTCAGCTCATCTTTCATCTTTCAGCTCATCTTTCGTCTTTCAGCTCGTCTTTCAGCTCATCTTTCGTCTTTCAGCTCATCTTATGTCTTTTAGCTCGTCTTTCGTCTTTCAGCTCATGTTTCGTCTTTCAGCTTGTCTTTCGTCTTTCAGCTCATCTTTCAGCTAATCTTTCAGCTCGTATTTCAGCTAATCTTTCAGCTCGTCTTTCAGCTCATTTTTCAGCTCGTCTTTCAGCTCATCTTTCGTCTTTCAGCTCATCTTTCGTCTTTCAGCTCATCTTTTGTCTTTCAGCTCATCTTTCGTCTTTCAGCTCATCTTTCATCTTTCAGCTCGTCTTTCAGCTCATCTTTCGTCTTTCAGCTCGTCTTTCAGCTCATCTTTCATCTTTCAGCTCATCTTTCATCTTTCAGCTCATCTTTCGTCTTTCAGCTCGTCTTTCAGCTCGTCTTTCGTCTTTCAGCTCATGTTTTCGTCTTTCAGCTTGTCTTTTGTCTTTCAGCTCATCTTTCGTCTTTCAGCTCGTCTTTCAGCTAATCTTTCAGCTCGTCTTTCAGCTCATCTTTCGTCTTTCAGCTCGTCTTTCAGCTCATCTTTCGTCTTTCAGCTCGTCTTTCAGCTCATCTTTCATCTTTCAGCTCGTCTTTCAGCTCATCTTTCATCTTTCAGCTCATCTTTCGTCTTTCAGCTCGTCTTTCAGCTCATCTTTCGTCTTTCAGCTCGTCTTTCATCTTTCAGCTCGTCTTTCAGCTCGTCTTTCAGCTCGTCTTTCATCTTTCAACTTGTCTTTCGTCTTTCAGCTCGTCTTTCATCTTTCAGCTCGTCTTTCATCTTTCAACTTGTCTTTCGTCTTTCAGCTCGTCTTTCATCTTTCAGCTCGTCTTTCGTATTTCAGCTTGTCTTTCGTCTTTCAGCTTGTCTTTCAACTCATCTTTCAACTCATCTTTCAGCTCATCTTTCGTCTTTCAACTCATCATTCGTCTTTCAGCTCATCTTTCGTCTTTCAGCTCGTCTTACAGCTCATCTTTCGTCTTTCAGCTCATCTTTCAGCTCATCTTTCATCTTTCAGCTCGTCTTTCAGCTCATCTTTCATCTTTTAGCTCAACTTTCGTCTTTCAGCTCGTCTTTCGTCTTTCAGCTCGTCTTTCGTCTTTCAGCTCGCCTTTCATCTTTCAGCTCATCATTCATCTTTCAGCTCATCTTTCACCTTTCAGCTCGCCTTTCATCTTTCAGCTCGCCTTTCATCTTTCAGCTCGTCTTTCGTCTTTCAGCTCATCTTTCGTCTTTCAACTTGTCTTTCGTCTTTCAGCTCGTCTTTCGTCTTTCAGCTCGTCTTTCATCTTTCAGCTCATCATTCATCTTTCAGCTCATCATTCATCTTTCAGCTCATCTTTCACCTTTCAGCTCACCTTTCATCTTTCAGCTCGTCTTTCGTCTTTCAGCTCGTCTTTCATCTTTCAGCTCGCCTTTCAGCTCGTCTTTCAGCTTGTCTTTCGTCTTTCATCTTTCAGCTGATATTTCAGCTCGTCTTTCGTCTTTCAGCTCGTCTTTCGTCTTTCAGCTCGTCTTTCATCTTTCAGCTCATCTTTCAGCTCGTCTTTCAGCTAATCTTTCAGCTCGTCTTTCAGCTCATCTTTCGTCTTTCAGCTCATGTTTCGTCTTTCAGCTTGTCTTTCGTCTTTCAGCTCATCTTTCGTCTTTCAGCTCATCTTTCAGCTCGTCTTTCAGCTAATCTTTCAGCTCGTCTTTCAGCTCATCTTTCGTCTTTCAGCTCATCTTTCGTCTTTCAGCTCGTCTTTCAGCTCATCTTTCATCTTTCAGCTCGTCTTTCAGCTCATCTTTCATCTTTCAGCTCATCTTTCATCTTTCAGCTCGTCTTTCAGGTCATCTTTCGTCTTTCAGCTCGTCTTTCAGCTCATCATTCATCTTTCCGCTCATCTTCCATCTTTCAGCTCATCTTTCAACTTTCAGCTCGCCTTTCATCTTTCAGCTCGTCTTTCATCTTTCAGCTCGTCTTTCATCTTTCAGCTCGTCTTTCATCTTTCGTCTTTCAGCTCATCTTATGTCTTTCAGCTCGTCTTTCGTCTTTCAGCTCATGTTTCGTCTTTCAGCTCATCTTTCGTCTTTCAGCTCGTCTTTCAGCTCATCTTTCGTCTTTCAGCTCGTCTTTCAGCTCATCATTCATCTTTCAGCTCATCATTCATCTTTCAGCTCATCTTTCATCTTTCAGCTCATCTTTCAACTTTCAGCTCGCCTTTCATCTTTCAGCTCGTCTTTCATCTTTCAGCTCGTCTTTCAGCTCATCTTTCATCTTTCAGCTCATCTTTCGTCTTTCAGCTCGTCTTTCAGGTCATCTTTCGTCTTTCAGCTCGTCTTTCAGCTCATCATTTATCTTTCCGCTCATCTTTCATCTTTCAGCTCATCTTTTGTCTTTCAGCTCGTCTTTCGTCTTTCAGCTCATCTTTCGTCTTTCAGCTCATGTTTCGTCTTTCAGCTTGTCTTTCGTCTTTCAGCTCATCTTTCGTCTTTCAGCTCATCTTTCAGCTCATCTTTCAGCTCGTCTTTCAGCTAATCTTTCAGCTCGTCTTTCAGCTCATCTTTCGTCTTTCAGCTCATCTTTCGTCTTTCAGCTCGTCTTTCAGCTCATCTTTCAGCTCATCTTTCGTCTTTCAGCTCGTCTTTCAGCTCATCTTTCGTCTTTCAGCTCGTCTTTCAGCTCATCTTTCGTCTTTCAGCTCGTCTTTCAGCTCATCATTCATCTTTCAGCTCATCATTCATCTTTCAGCTCATCTTTCATCTTTCAGCTCATCTTTCAACTTTCAGCTCGCCTTTCATCTTTCAGCTCGTCTTTCATCTTTCAGCTCGTCTTTCAGCTCATCTTTCATCTTTCAGCTCATCTTTCGTCTTTCAGCTCGTCTTTCAGGTCATCTTTCGTCTTTCAGCTCGTCTTTCAGCTCATCATTCATCTTTCCGCTCATCTTTCATCTTTCAGCTTATCTTTTGTCTTTCAGCTCGTCTTTCGTCTTTCAGCTCATCTTTCGTCTTTCAGCTCATGTTTCGTCTTTCAGCTTGTCTTTCGTCTTTCAGCTCATCTTTCGTCTTTCAGCTCATCTTTCAGCTCATCTTTCAGCTCATCTTTCAGCTCGTCTTTCAGCTAATCTTTCAGCTCGTCTTTCAGCTCATCTTTCGTCTTTCAGCTCATCTTTCGTCTTTCAGCTCGTCTTTCAGCTCATCTTTCATCTTTCAGCTCGTCTTTCAGCTCATCTTTCGTCTTTCAGCTCGTCTTTCAGCTCATCTTTCATCTTTCAGCTCATCTTTCATCTTTCAGCTCATCTTTCGTCTTTCAGCTCGTCTTTCAGCTCGTCTTTCGTCTTTCAGCTCATGTTTTCGTCTTTCAGCTTGTCTTTTGTCTTTCAGCTCATCTTTCGTCTTTCAGCTCGTCTTTCAGCTAATCTTTCAGCTCGTCTTTCAGCTCATCTTTCGTCTTTCAGCTCGTCTTTCAGCTCATCTTTCGTCTTTCAGCTCGTCTTTCAGCTCATCTTTCATCTTTCAGCTCGTCTTTCAGCTCATCTTTCATCTTTCAGCTCATCTTTCGTCTTTCAGCTCGTCTTTCAGCTCATCTTTCGTCTTTCAGCTCGTCTTTCATCTTTCAGCTCGTCTTTCAGCTCGTCTTTCAGCTCGTCTTTCATCTTTCAACTTGTCTTTCGTCTTTCAGCTCGTCTTTCATCTTTCAGCTCGTCTTTCATCTTTCAACTTGTCTTTCGTCTTTCAGCTCGTCTTTCATCTTTCAGCTCGTCTTTCGTATTTCAGCTTGTCTTTCGTCTTTCAGCTTGTCTTTCAACTCATCTTTCAACTCATCTTTCAGCTCATCTTTCGTCTTTCAACTCATCATTCGTCTTTCAGCTCATCTTTCGTCTTTCAGCTCGTCTTACAGCTCATCTTTCGTCTTTCAGCTCATCTTTCAGCTCATCTTTCATCTTTCAGCTCGTCTTTCAGCTCATCTTTCATCTTTTAGCTCAACTTTCGTCTTTCAGCTCGTCTTTCGTCTTTCAGCTCGTCTTTCGTCTTTCAGCTCGCCTTTCATCTTTCAGCTCATCATTCATCTTTCAGCTCATCTTTCACCTTTCAGCTCGCCTTTCATCTTTCAGCTCGCCTTTCATCTTTCAGCTCGTCTTTCGTCTTTCAGCTCATCTTTCGTCTTTCAACTTGTCTTTCGTCTTTCAGCTCGTCTTTCGTCTTTCAGCTCGTCTTTCATCTTTCAGCTCATCATTCATCTTTCAGCTCATCATTCATCTTTCAGCTCATCTTTCACCTTTCAGCTCACCTTTCATCTTTCAGCTCGTCTTTCGTCTTTCAGCTCGTCTTTCATCTTTCAGCTCGCCTTTCAGCTCGTCTTTCAGCTTGTCTTTCGTCTTTCATCTTTCAGCTGATATTTCAGCTCGTCTTTCGTCTTTCAGCTCGTCTTTCGTCTTTCAGCTCGTCTTTCATCTTTCAGCTCATCTTTCAGCTCGTCTTTCAGCTAATCTTTCAGCTCGTCTTTCAGCTCATCTTTCGTCTTTCAGCTCATGTTTCGTCTTTCAGCTTGTCTTTCGTCTTTCAGCTCATCTTTCGTCTTTCAGCTCATCTTTCAGCTCGTCTTTCAGCTAATCTTTCAGCTCGTCTTTCAGCTCATCTTTCGTCTTTCAGCTCATCTTTCGTCTTTCAGCTCGTCTTTCAGCTCATCTTTCATCTTTCAGCTCGTCTTTCAGCTCATCTTTCATCTTTCAGCTCATCTTTCATCTTTCAGCTCGTCTTTCAGGTCATCTTTCGTCTTTCAGCTCGTCTTTCAGCTCATCATTCATCTTTCCGCTCATCTTCCATCTTTCAGCTCATCTTTCAACTTTCAGCTCGCCTTTCATCTTTCAGCTCGTCTTTCATCTTTCAGCTCGTCTTTCATCTTTCAGCTCGTCTTTCATCTTTCGTCTTTCAGCTCATCTTATGTCTTTCAGCTCGTCTTTCGTCTTTCAGCTCATGTTTCGTCTTTCAGCTCATCTTTCGTCTTTCAGCTCGTCTTTCAGCTCATCTTTCGTCTTTCAGCTCGTCTTTCAGCTCATCATTCATCTTTCAGCTCATCATTCATCTTTCAGCTCATCTTTCATCTTTCAGCTCATCTTTCAACTTTCAGCTCGCCTTTCATCTTTCAGCTCGTCTTTCATCTTTCAGCTCGTCTTTCAGCTCATCTTTCATCTTTCAGCTCATCTTTCGTCTTTCAGCTCGTCTTTCAGGTCATCTTTCGTCTTTCAGCTCGTCTTTCAGCTCATCATTTATCTTTCCGCTCATCTTTCATCTTTCAGCTCATCTTTTGTCTTTCAGCTCGTCTTTCGTCTTTCAGCTCATCTTTCGTCTTTCAGCTCATGTTTCGTCTTTCAGCTTGTCTTTCGTCTTTCAGCTCATCTTTCGTCTTTCAGCTCATCTTTCAGCTCATCTTTCAGCTCGTCTTTCAGCTAATCTTTCAGCTCGTCTTTCAGCTCATCTTTCGTCTTTCAGCTCATCTTTCGTCTTTCAGCTCGTCTTTCAGCTCATCTTTCAGCTCATCTTTCGTCTTTCAGCTCGTCTTTCAGCTCATCTTTCGTCTTTCAGCTCGTCTTTCAGCTCATCTTTCGTCTTTCAGCTCGTCTTTCAGCTCATCATTCATCTTTCAGCTCATCATTCATCTTTCAGCTCATCTTTCATCTTTCAGCTCATCTTTCAACTTTCAGCTCGCCTTTCATCTTTCAGCTCGTCTTTCATCTTTCAGCTCGTCTTTCAGCTCATCTTTCATCTTTCAGCTCATCTTTCGTCTTTCAGCTCGTCTTTCAGGTCATCTTTCGTCTTTCAGCTCGTCTTTCAGCTCATCATTCATCTTTCCGCTCATCTTTCATCTTTCAGCTTATCTTTTGTCTTTCAGCTCGTCTTTCGTCTTTCAGCTCATCTTTCGTCTTTCAGCTCATGTTTCGTCTTTCAGCTTGTCTTTCGTCTTTCAGCTCATCTTTCGTCTTTCAGCTCATCTTTCAGCTCATCTTTCAGCTCATCTTTCAGCTCGTCTTTCAGCTAATCTTTCAGCTCGTCTTTCAGCTCATCTTTCGTCTTTCAGCTCATCTTTCGTCTTTCAGCTCGTCTTTCAGCTCATCTTTCATCTTTCAGCTCATCTTTCGTCTTTCAGCTCATCTTTCAGGTCATCTTTCGTCTTTCAGCTCGTCTTTCAGCTCATCATTCATCTTTCCGCTCATCTTTCATCTTTCAGCTCATCTTTCAACTTTCAGCTCGCCTTTCATCTTTCAGCTCGTCTTTCATCTTTCAGCTCGTCTTTCAGCTCGTCTTTCGTCTTTCAGCTCGTCTTTCATCTTTCGTCTTTCAGCTCATCTTTCAGCTCGTCTTTCGTCTTTCAGCTTGTCTTTCGTCTTTCAGCTCGTCTTTCAGCTCATCTTTAAGCTCGTCTTTCAGCTAATCTTTCAGCTTGTCTTTCAACTCAGCTTTCGTCTTTTTAGCTCATCATTCGTCTTTCACCTCATCTTTCGTCTTTCAGCTCATCTTACAGCTCATCTTTCGTCTTTCAGCTCATCTTTCATCTTTCAGCTCGTCTTTCAGCTCATCTTCTATCTTTTAGCTAAAAATTTCGTCTTTCAGCTCGTCTTTCGTCTTTCAGCTTGTCTTTCATCTTTCAGCTCGTCTTTCATCTTTCAGCTCGTCTTTCAGCTCGTCTTTCAGCTCGTCTTTCGTCTTTCAGCTCGTCTTTCATCTTTCAACTTGTCTTTCGTTTTTCAGCTCGTCTTTCGTCTTTCAGCTCATCATTCATCTTTCAGCTCATCTTTCATCTTTCAACTCATCTTTCACCTTTCAGCTTGCCTTTCATCTTTCAGCTCGTCTTTCATATTTCAGCTCGTCTTTCAGCTCGTCTTTCAGCTCGTCTTTCAGCTCATCTTTCAGCTCATCTTTTGTCTTTCAACTCATCTTTTGTCTTTCAGCTCATCTTTTGTCTTTCAGCTCATCTTTTGTCTTTCAGCTCATCTTATGTCTTTTAGCTTGTCTTTCGTCTTTCAGCTCATGTTTCGTCTTTCAGCTTGTCTTTCGTCTTTCAGCTCATCTTTCAGCTAATCTTTCAGCTCGTATTTCAGCTAATCTTTCAGCTCGTCTTTCAGCTCATTTTTCAGCTCGTCTTTCAGCTCATCTTTCGTCTTTCAGCTCATCTTTCGTCTTTCAGCTCGTCTTTCAGCTCATCTTTCATCTTTCAGCTCATCTTTCATCTTTCATCTTTCAGCTCATCTTTCGTCTTTCAGCTTGTCTTTCGTCTTTCAGCTCATCTTTCGTCTTTCAGCTCGTCATTCAGCTAATCTTTCAGCTCGTCTTTCAGCTCATCTTTCGTCTTTCAGCTCGTCTTTCAGCTCATCTTTCGTCTTTCAGCTCGTCTTTCAGCTCATCTTTCATCTTTCAGCTCGTCTTTCAGCTCATCTTTCATCTTTCAGCTCATCTTTTGTCTTTCAGCTCGTCTTTCGTCTTTCAGCTCATCTTTCGTCTTTCAGCTCATGTTTCGTCTTTCAGCTTGTCTTTCGTCTTTCAGCTCATCTTTCGTCTTTCAGCTCATCTTTCAGCTCATCTTTCAGCTCATCTTTCAGCTCGTCTTTCAGCTAATCTTTCAGCTCGTCTTTCAGCTCATCTTTCGTCTTTCAGCTCATCTTTCGTCTTTCAGCTCGTCTTTCAGCTCATCTTTCATCTTTCAGCTCATCTTTCGTCTTTCAGCTCATCTTTCAGGTCATCTTTCGTCTTTCAGCTCGTCTTTCAGCTCATCATTCATCTTTCCGCTCATCTTTCATCTTTCAGCTCATCTTTCAACTTTCAGCTCGCCTTTCATCTTTCAGCTCGTCTTTCATCTTTCAGCTCGTCTTTCAGCTCGTCTTTCGTCTTTCAGCTCGTCTTTCATCTTTCGTCTTTCAGCTCATCTTATGTCTTTCAGCTCGTCTTTCTTCTTTCAGCTCATATTTCGTCTTTCAGCTTGTCTTTCGTCTTTCAGCTCATCTTTCGTCTTTCAGCTCATCTTTCAGCTCGTCTTTCAGCTCGTCTTTCAGCTAATCTTTCAGCTCATCTTTCGTCTTTCAGCTCGTCTTTCAGCTCGTCTTTCGTCTTTCAGCTTGTCTTTCGTCTTTCAGCTCGTCTTTCAGCTCATCTTTAAGCTCGTCTTTCAGCTAATCTTTCAGCTTGTCTTTCAACTCAGCTTTCGTCTTTCAGCTTGTCTTTCATCTTTCAGCTCGTCTTTCAGCTCGTCTTTCAGCTCGTCTTTCAGCTCGTCTTTCAGCTCGTCTTTCATCTTTCAACTTGTCTTTCGTTTTTCAGCTCGTCTTTCGTCTTTCAGCTCATCATTCATCTTTCAGCTCATCTTTCATCTTTCAACTCATCTTTCTCCTTTCAGCTCGCCTTTCATCTTTCAGCTCGTCTTTCATATTTCAGCTCGTCTTTCAGCTCGTCTTTCAGCTCGTCTTTCAGCTCATCTTTCAGCTCATCTTTTGTCTTTCAACTCATCTTTTGTCTTTCAGCTCATCTTTTGTCTTTCAGCTCATCTTATGTCTTTTTGCTTGTCTTTCATCTTTCAGCTCATGTTTCGTCTTTCAGCTTGTCTTTCGTCTTTCAGCTCATCTTTCAGCTAATCTTTCAGCTCGTATTTCAGCTAATCTTTCAGCTCGTCTTTCAGCTCATTTTTCAGCTCGTCTTTCAGCTCATCTTTCGTCTTTCAGCTCATCTTTCGTCTTTCAGCTCATCTTTCGTCTTTCAGCTCGTCTTTCAGCTCATCTTTCATCTTTCAGCTCATCTTTCATCTTTCATCTTTCAGCTCATCTTTCGTCTTTCAGCTTGTCTTTCGTCTTTCAGCTCATCTTTCGTCTTTCAGCTCGTCATTCAGCTAATCTTTCAGCTCGTCTTTCAGCTCATCTTTCGTCTTTCAGCTCGTCTTTCAGCTCATCTTTCGTCTTTCAGCTCGTCTTTCAGCTCATCTTTCATCTTTCAGCTCGTCTTTCAGCTCATCTTTCATCTTTCAGCTCATCTTTCGTCTTTCAGCTCGTCTTTCAGCTCATCTTTCGTCTTTCAGCTCGTCTTTCAGCTCATCTTTCGTCTTTCAGCTCGTCTTTCAGCTCATCTTTCATCTTTCAGCTCATCTTTCAGCTCATCTTTCAGCTCATCTTTCATCTTTCAGCTCGTCTTTCAGCTCGTCTTTCGTCTTTCAGCTCATGTTTCGTCTTTCAGCTTGTCTTTCGTCTTTCAGCTCATCTTTCGTCTTTCAGCTCGTCTTTCAGCTAATCTTTCAGCTCGTCTTTCAGCTCATCTTTCGCCTTTCAGCTCGTCTTTCAGCTCATCTTTCGTCTTTCAGCTCGTCTTTCAGCTCATCTTTCATCTTTCAGCTCATCTTTCGTCTTTCAGCTCGTCTTTCAGCTCGTCTTTCGTCTTTCAGCTCATGTTTCGTCTTTCAGCTTGTCTTTCGTCTTTCAGCTCGTCTTTCATCTTTCAGCTCGTCTTTCAACTTTCAGCTCGCCTTTCATCTTTCAGCTCGTCTTTCATCTTTCAGCTCGTCTTTCAGCTCGTCTTTCGTCTTTCAGCTCGTCTTTCATCTTTCGTCTTTCAGCTCATCTTATGTCTTTCAGCTCGTCTTTCTTCTTTCAGCTCATATTTCGTCTTTCAGCTTGTCTTTCGTCTTTCAGCTCATCTTTCGTCTTTCAGCTCATCTTTCAGCTCGTCTTTCAGCTCGTCTTTCAGCTAATCTTTCAGCTCATCTTTCGTCTTTCAGCTCGTCTTTCAGCTCGTCTTTCGTCTTTCAGCTTGTCTTTCGTCTTTCAGCTCGTCTTTCAGCTCATCTTTAAGCTCGTCTTTCAGCTAATCTTTCAGCTTGTCTTTCAACTCAGCTTTCGTCTTTCAGCTTGTCTTTCATCTTTCAGCTCGTCTTTCAGCTCGTCTTTCAGCTCGTCTTTCAGCTCGTCTTTCAGCTCGTCTTTCATCTTTCAACTTGTCTTTCGTTTTTCAGCTCGTCTTTCGTCTTTCAGCTCATCATTCATCTTTCAGCTCATCTTTCATCTTTCAACTCATCTTTCTCCTTTCAGCTCGCCTTTCATCTTTCAGCTCGTCTTTCATATTTCAGCTCGTCTTTCAGCTCGTCTTTCAGCTCGTCTTTCAGCTCATCTTTCAGCTCATCTTTTGTCTTTCAACTCATCTTTTGTCTTTCAGCTCATCTTTTGTCTTTCAGCTCATCTTATGTCTTTTTGCTTGTCTTTCATCTTTCAGCTCATGTTTCGTCTTTCAGCTTGTCTTTCGTCTTTCAGCTCATCTTTCAGCTAATCTTTCAGCTCGTATTTCAGCTAATCTTTCAGCTCGTCTTTCAGCTCATTTTTCAGCTCGTCTTTCAGCTCATCTTTCGTCTTTCAGCTCATCTTTCGTCTTTCAGCTCATCTTTCGTCTTTCAGCTCGTCTTTCAGCTCATCTTTCATCTTTCAGCTCATCTTTCATCTTTCATCTTTCAGCTCATCTTTCGTCTTTCAGCTTGTCTTTCGTCTTTCAGCTCATCTTTCGTCTTTCAGCTCGTCATTCAGCTAATCTTTCAGCTCGTCTTTCAGCTCATCTTTCGTCTTTCAGCTCGTCTTTCAGCTCATCTTTCGTCTTTCAGCTCGTCTTTCAGCTCATCTTTCATCTTTCAGCTCGTCTTTCAGCTCATCTTTCATCTTTCAGCTCATCTTTCGTCTTTCAGCTCGTCTTTCAGCTCATCTTTCGTCTTTCAGCTCGTCTTTCAGCTCATCTTTCGTCTTTCAGCTCGTCTTTCAGCTCATCTTTCATCTTTCAGCTCATCTTTCAGCTCATCTTTCAGCTCATCTTTCATCTTTCAGCTCGTCTTTCAGCTCGTCTTTCGTCTTTCAGCTCATGTTTCGTCTTTCAGCTTGTCTTTCGTCTTTCAGCTCATCTTTCGTCTTTCAGCTCGTCTTTCAGCTAATCTTTCAGCTCGTCTTTCAGCTCATCTTTCGCCTTTCAGCTCGTCTTTCAGCTCATCTTTCGTCTTTCAGCTCGTCTTTCAGCTCATCTTTCATCTTTCAGCTCATCTTTCGTCTTTCAGCTCGTCTTTCAGCTCGTCTTTCGTCTTTCAGCTCATGTTTCGTCTTTCAGCTTGTCTTTCGTCTTTCAGCTCGTCTTTCATCTTTCAGCTCGTCTTTCAGCTCGTCTTTCGTCTTTCAGCTCGTCTTTCAGCTCGTCTTTCAGCTCGTCTTTCAGCTCATCTTTCGTCTTTCAGCTCCTCTTTTGTCTTTCAGCTCATCTTTCGTCTTTCAGCTCATCTTATGTCTTTCAGCTCCTCTTTTGTCTTTCAGCTCATCTTTCGTCTTTCAGCTCATCTTATGTCTTTCAGCTCGTCTTTCGTCTTTCAGCTCATCTTTCGTCTTTCAGCTCGTCTTTCAGCTCGTCTTTCAGCTCGTCTTTCAGCTCGTCTTTCAGCTCGTCTTTCCTCTTTCAGCTCGTCTTTCAGCTCGTCTTTCAGCACATCTTTCGTCTTTAAGCTTGTCTTTCATCTTTCAGCTCGTCTTTCATCTTTCAGCTCGTCTTTCAGCTCGTCTTTCGTCTTTCAGCTCGTCTTTCATCTTTCAGCTCGTCTTTCGTCTTTCAGCTCGTCTTTCGTCTTTCAGCTCATCATTCATCTTTCAGCTCATCTATCATCTTTCAACTCATCTTTCACCTCATCTTTCACCTTTCTGCTCGCCTTTCATCTTTCAGCTCGTCTTTCATATTTCAGCTCGTCTTTCAGCTCGTCTTTCAGCTCATCTTTCAGCTCATCTTTTGTCTTTCAACTCATCTTTTGTCTTTCAGCTCATCTTTTGTCTTTCAGCTCATCTTATGTCTTTTAGCTTGTCTTTCGTCTTTCAGCTCATGTTTCGTCTTTCAGCTTGTCTTTCGTCTTTCAGCTAATCTTTCAGCTCGTATTTCAGCTAATCTTTCAGCTCGTCTTTCAGCTCATTTTTCAGCTCGTCTTTCAGCTCATCTTTCGTCTTTCAGCTCATCTTTCGTCTTTCAGCTCATCTTTCGTCTTTCAGCTCATCTTTCGTCTTTCAGCTCATCTTTCGTCTTTCAGCTTGTCTTTCATCTTTCAGCTCGTCTTTCATCTTTCAGCTCGTCTTTCAGCTCGTCTTTCAGCTCGTCTTTCGTCTTTCAGCTCGTCTTTCATCTTTCAACTTGTCTTTCGTCTTTCAGCTCGTCTTTCGTCTTTCAGCTCGTCTTTCGTCTTTCAGCTCATCATTCATCTTTCAGCTCATCTTTCATCTTTCAACTCATCTTTCACCTTTCAGCTCGCCTTTCATCTTTCAGCTCGTCTTTCATATTTCAGCTCGTCTTTCAGCTCGTCTTTCAGCTCGTCTTTCAGCTCATCTTTCAGCTCATCTTTTGTCTTTCAACTCATCTTTTGTCTTTCAGCTCATCTTTTGTCTTTCAGCTCATCTTATGTCTTTTAGCTTGTCTTTCGTCTTTCAGCTTATGTTTCGTCTTTTAGCTTGTCTTTCGTCTTTCAGCTCATCTTTCAGCTAATCTTTCAGCTCGTATTTCAGCTAATCTTTCAGCTCGTCTTTCAGCTCATTTTTCAGCTCGTCTTTCAGCTCATCTTTCGTCTTTCAGCTCATCTTTCGTCTTTCAGCTCATCTTTCGTCTTTCAGCTCGTCTTTCAGCTAATCTTTCAGCTCGTCTTTCAGCTAATCTTTCGTCTTTCAGCTCGTCTTTCAGCTCATCTTTCGTCTTTCAGCTCGTCTTTCAGCTCATCTTTCATCTTTCAGCTCGTCTTTCGTCTTTCAGCTTGTCTTTCGTCTTTCAGCTCGTCTTTCAGCTCATCATTCATCTTTCAGCTCGTCTTTCATCTTTCAGCTCGTCTTTCAGCTCCTCTTTCAGCTCGTCTTTCAGCTCATCTTTTGTCTTTCAGCTCATCTTTTGTCTTTCAGCTCATCTTTCAGCTCATGTTTCGTCTTTCTGCTTGTCTTTCGTCTTTCAGCTCATCTTTCTTCTTTCAGCTCATCTTTCGTCTTTCAGCTCATCTTTCGTCTTTCAGCTCATCTTTCATCTTTCAGCTCGACTTTCAGCTCGTCTTTCAGCTCGTCTTTCATCTTTCAGCTCATCTTTCAGCTCGTCTTTCGTCTTTCAGCTCGTCTTTCATCTTTCAGCTCATCTTTCAGCTCGTCTTTCGTCTTTCAGCTCGTCTTTCATCTTTCAGCTCGCCTTTCAGCTCGTCTTTCAGCTTGTCTTTCGTCTTTCATCTTTCAGCTGATCTTTCAGCTCGTCTTTCGTCTTTCAGCTCGTCTTTCGTCTTTCAGCTCGTCTTTCATCTTTCAGCTCATCTTTCACCTTTCAGCTCGCCTTTCATCTTTCAGCTCGTCTTTCATCTTTCAGCTCGTCTTTCAGCTCATCTTTCAGCTCATCTTTCAGCTCGTCTTTCAGCTCATCTTTTGTCTTTCAGCTCATCTTTCGTCTTTCAGCTCATCTTTTGTCTTTCAGCTCATCTTTCGTCTTTCAGCTCATCTTATGTCTTTCAGCTCGTCTTTCGTCTTTCAGCTCATGTTTCGTCTTTCAGCTTGTCTTTCATCTTTCAGCTCATCTTTCGTCTTTCAGCTCATCTTTCAGCTCGTCTTTCAGCTAATCTTTCAGCTCATCTTTCGTCTTTCAGCTCATCTTTCGTCTTTCAGCTCGTCTTTCAGCTCATCTTTCATCTTTCAGCTCGTCTTTCAGCTCATCTTTCATCTTTCAGCTCATCTTTCATCTTTCAGCTCGTCTTTCAGGTCATCTTTCGTCTTTCAGCTCGTCTTTCAGCTCATCATTCATCTTTCCGCTCATCTTCCATCTTTCAGCTCATCTTTCAACTTTCAGCTCGCCTTTCATCTTTCAGCTCGTCTTTCATCTTTCAGCTCGTCTTTCATCTTTCAGCTCGTCTTTCATCTTTCGTCTTTCAGCTCATCTTATGTCTTTCAGCTCGTCTTTCGTCTTTCAGCTCATGTTTCGTCTTTCAGCTCATCTTTCGTCTTTCAGCTCGTCTTTCAGCTCATCTTTCGTCTTTCAGCTCGTCTTTCAGCTCATCATTCATCTTTCAGCTCATCATTCATCTTTCAGCTCATCTTTCATCTTTCAGCTCATCTTTCAACTTTCAGCTCGCCTTTCATCTTTCAGCTCGTCTTTCATCTTTCAGCTCGTCTTTCAGCTCATCTTTCATCTTTCAGCTCATCTTTCGTCTTTCAGCTCGTCTTTCAGCTCGTCTTTCAGCTCATCATTCATCTTTCCGCTCATCTTTCATCTTTCAGCTCATCTTTTGTCTTTCAGCTCGTCTTTCGTCTTTCAGCTCATCTTTCGTCTTTCAGCTCATGTTTCATCTTTCAGCTTGTCTTTCGTCTTTTTTAGCTCATCTTTCGTCTTTCAGCTCATCTTTCAGCTCATCTTTCAGCTCATCTTTCAGCTCGTCTTTCAGCTAATCTTTCAGCTCGTCTTTCAGCTCATCTTTCGTCTTTCAGCTCATCTTTCGTCTTTCAGCTCGTCTTTCAGCTCATCTTTCAGCTCATCTTTCGTCTTTCAGCTCGTCTTTCAGCTCGTCTTTCAGCTCATCTTTCGTCTTTCAGCTCGTCTTTCAGCTCATCATTCATCTTTCAGCTCATCATTCATCTTTCAGCTCATCTTTCATCTTTCAGCTCATCTTTCAACTTTCAGCTCGCCTTTCATCTTTCAGCTCGTCTTTCATCTTTCAGCTCGTCTTTCAGCTCATCTTTCATCTTTCAGCTCATCTTTCGTCTTTCAGCTCGTCTTTCAGGTCATCTTTCGTCTTTCAGCTCGTCTTTCAGCTCATCATTCATCTTTCCGCTCATCTTTCATCTTTCAGCTCATCTTTTGTCTTTCAGCTCGTCTTTCGTCTTTCAGCTCATCTTTCGTCTTTCAGCTCATGTTTCGTCTTTCAGCTTGTCTTTCGTCTTTCAGCTCATCTTTCGTCTTTCAGCTCATCATTCAGCTCATCTTTCAGCTCATCTTTCAGCTCGTCTTTCAGCTAATCTTTCAGCTCGTCTTTCAGCTCATCTTTCGTCTTTCAGCTCATCTTTCGTCTTTCAGCTCGTCTTTCAGCTCATCTTTCATCTTTCAGCTCATCTTTCGTCTTTCAGCTCATCTTTCAGGTCATCTTTCGTCTTTCAGCTCGTCTTTCAGCTCATCATTCATCTTTCCGCTCATCTTTCATCTTTCAGCTCATCTTTCAACTTTCAGCTCGCCTTTCATCTTTCAGCTCGTCTTTCATCTTTCAGCTCGTCTTTCAGCTCGTCTTTCGTCTTTCAGCTCGTCTTTCATCTTTCGTCTTTCAGCTCATCTTATGTCTTTCAGCTTGTCTTTCGTCTTTCAGCTCATCTTTCGTCTTTCAGCTCATCTTTCAGCTCGTCTTTCAGCTCGTCTTTCAGCTAATCTTTCAGCTCATCTTTCGTCTTTCAGCTCGTCTTTCAGCTCGTCTTTCGTCTTTCAGCTTGTCTTTCGTCTTTCAGCTCGTCTTTCAGCTCATCTTTAAGCTCGTCTTTCAGCTAATCTTTCAGCTTGTCTTTCAACTCAGCTTTCGTCTTTCAGCTCATCATTCGTCTTTCACCTCATCTTTCGTCTTTCAGCTCATCTTACAGCTCATCTTTCGTCTTTCAGCTCATCTTTCATCTTTCAGCTCGTCTTTCAGCTCATCTTCTATCTTTTAGCTAAAAATTTCGTCTTTCAGCTCGTCTTTCGTCTTTCAGCTTGTCTTTCATCTTTCAGCTCGTCTTTCATCTTTCAGCTCGTCTTTCAGCTCGTCTTTCAGCTCGTCTTTCGTCTTTCAGCTCGTCTTTCATCTTTCAACTTGTCTTTCGTTTTTCAGCTCGTCTTTCGTCTTTCAGCTCATCATTCATCTTTCAGCTCATCTTTCATCTTTCAACTCATCTTTCACCTTTCAGCTCGCCTTTCATCTTTCAGCTCGTCTTTCATATTTCAGCTCGTCTTTCAGCTCGTCTTTCAGCTCGTCTTTCAGCTCATCTTTCAGCTCATCTTTTGTCTTTCAACTCATCTTTTGTCTTTCAGCTCATCTTTTGTCTTTCAGCTCATCTTATGTCTTTTAGCTTGTCTTTCGTCTTTCAGCTCATGTTTCGTCTTTCAGCTTGTCTTTCGTCTTTCAGCTCATCTTTCAGCTAATCTTTCAGCTCGTATTTCAGCTAATCTTTCAGCTCGTCTTTCAGCTCATTTTTCAGCTCGTCTTTCAGCTCATCTTTCGTCTTTCAGCTCATCTTTCGTCTTTCAGCTCATCTTTCGTCTTTCAGCTCATCTTTCGTCTTTCAGCTCGTCTTTCAGCTCATCTTTCATCTTTCAGCTCATCTTTCATCTTTCATCTTTCAGCTCATCTTTCGTCTTTCAGCTTGTCTTTCGTCTTTCAGCTCGTCATTCAGCTAATCTTTCAGCTCGTCTTTCAGCTCATCTTTCGTCTTTCAGCTCGTCTTTCAGCTCATCTTTCGTCTTTCAGCTCGTCTTTCAGCTCATCTTTCATCTTTCAGCTCGTCTTTCAGCTCATCTTTCATCTTTCAGCTCATCTTTTGTCTTTCAGCTCGTCTTTCGTCTTTCAGCTCATCTTTCGTCTTTCAGCTCATCTTTCGTCTTTCAGCTTGTCTTTCGTCTTTCAGCTCATCTTTCGTCTTTCAGCTCATCTTTCAGCTCATCTTTCAGCTCATTTTTCAGCTCGTCTTTCAGCTCATCTTTCGTCTTTCAGCTCATCTTTCGTCTTTCAGCTCATCTTTCGTCTTTCAGCTCGTCTTTCAGCTCATCTTTCATCTTTCAGCTCATCTTTCATCTTTCATCTTTCAGCTCATCTTTCGTCTTTCAGCTTGTCTTTCGTCTTTCAGCTCGTCATTCAGCTAATCTTTCAGCTCGTCTTTCAGCTCATCTTTCGTCTTTCAGCTCGTCTTTCAGCTCATCTTTCGTCTTTCAGCTCGTCTTTCAGCTCGTCTTTCGTCTTTCAGCTCATCTTTCGTCTTTCAGCTCATGTTTCGTCTTTCAGCTTGTCTTTCGTCTTTCAGCTCATCTTTCGTCTTTCAGCTCGTCTTTCAGCTCATCTTTCGTCTTTCAGCTCATCTTTCGTCTTTCAGCTCGTCTTTCAGCTCATCTTTCATCTTTCAGCTCATCTTTCGTCTTTCAGCTCATCTTTCAGGTCATCTTTCGTCTTTCAGCTCGTCTTTCAGCTCATCATTCATCTTTCCGCTCATCTTTCATCTTTCAGCTCATCTTTCAACTTTCAGCTCGCCTTTCATCTTTCAGCTCGTCTTTCATCTTTCAGCTCGTCTTTCAGCTCGTCTTTCGTCTTTCAGCTCGTCTTTCATCTTTCGTCTTTCAGCTCATCTTATGTCTTTCAGCTCGTCTTTCTTCTTTCAGCTCATATTTCGTCTTTCAGCTTGTCTTTCGTCTTTCAGCTCATCTTTCGTCTTTCAGCTCATCTTTCAGCTCGTCTTTCAGCTCGTCTTTCAGCTAATCTTTCAGCTCATCTTTCGTCTTTCAGCTCGTCTTTCAGCTCGTCTTTCGTCTTTCAGCTTGTCTTTCGTCTTTCAGCTCGTCTTTCAGCTCATCTTTAAGCTCGTCTTTCAGCTAATCTTTCAGCTTGTCTTTCAACTCAGCTTTCGTCTTTCAGCTCATCATTCGTCTTTCACCTCATCTTTCGTCTTTCAGCTCATCTTACAGCTCATCTTTCGTCTTTCAGCTCATCTTTCATCTTTCAGCTCGTCTTTCAGCTCATCTTCTATCTTTTAGCTAAAAATTTCGTCTTTCAGCTCGTCTTTCGTCTTTCAGCTTGTCTTTCATCTTTCAGCTCGTCTTTCAGCTCGTCTTTCAGCTCGTCTTTCAGCTCGTCTTTCAGCTCGTCTTTCGTCTTTCAGCTCGTCTTTCATCTTTCAACTTGTCTTTCGTTTTTCAGCTCGTCTTTCGTCTTTCAGCTCATCATTCATCTTTCAGCTCATCTTTCATCTTTCAAATCATCTTTCACCTTTCAGCTCGCCTTTCATCTTTCAGCTCGTCTTTCATATTTCAGCTCGTCTTTCAGCTCGTCTTTCAGCTCGTCTTTCAGCTCATCTTTCAGCTCATCTTTTGTCTTTCAACTCATCTTTTGTCTTTCAGCTCATCTTTTGTCTTTCAGCTCATCTTATGTCTTTTTGCTTGTCTTTCGTCTTTCAGCTCATGTTTCGTCTTTCAGCTTGTCTTTCGTCTTTCAGCTCATCTTTCAGCTAATCTTTCAGCTCGTATTTCAGCTAATCTTTCAGCTCTTCTTTCAGCTCATTTTTCAGCTCGTCTTTCAGCTCATCTTTCGTCTTTCAGCTCATCTTTCGTCTTTCAGCTCATCTTTCGTCTTTCAGCTCGTCTTTCAGCTCATCTTTCATCTTTCAGCTCATCTTTCATCTTTCATCTTTCAGCTCATCTTTCGTCTTTCAGCTTGTCTTTCGTCTTTCAGCTCATCTTTCGTCTTTCAGCTCGTCATTCAGCTAATCTGTCAGCTCGTCTTTCAGCTCATCTTTCGTCTTTCAGCTCGTCTTTCAGCTCATCTTTCGTCTTTCAGCTCGTCTTTCAGCTCATCTTTCATCTTTCAGCTCGTCTTTCAGCTCATCTTTCATCTTTCAGCTCATCTTTCGTCTTTCAGCTCGTCTTTCAGCTCATCTTTCGTCTTTCAGCTCGTCTTTCAGCTCATCTTTCGTCTTTCAGCTCGTCTTTCAGCTCATCTTTCATCTTTCAGCTCATCTTTCATCTTTCAGCTCATCTTTCAGCTCATCTTTCAGCTCATCTTTCGTCTTTCAGCTCGTCTTTCAGCTCGGCTTTCGTCTTTCAGCTCATGTTTCGTCTTTCAGCTTGTCTTTCGTCTTTCAGCTCATCTTTCGTCTTTCAGCTCGTCTTTCAGCTAATCTTTCAGCTCGTCTTTCAGCTCATCTTTCGCCTTTCAGCTCGTCTTTCAGCTCATCTTTCGTCTTTCAGCTCGTCTTTCAGCTCATCTTTCATCTTTCAGCTCATCTTTCGTCTTTCAGCTCGTCTTTCAGCTCATCTTTCGTCTTTCAGCTCGTCTTTCAGCTCATCTTTCGTCTTTCAGCTCGTCTTTCAGCTCATCTTTAATCTTTCAGCTCATCTTTCATCTTTCAGCTCATCTTTCGTCTTTCAGCTCGTCTTTCAGCTCGTCTTTCGTCTTTCAGCTCATGTTTCGTCTTTCAGCTTGTCTTTCGTCTTTCAGCTCGTCTTTCATCTTTCAGCTCGTCTTTCAGCTCGTCTTTCGTCTTTCAGCTCGTCTTTCAGCTCGTCTTTCAGCTCGTCTTTCAGCTCATCTTTCGTCTTTCAGCTCCTTTTTTGTCTTTCAGCTCATCTTTCGTCTTTCAGCTCATCTTATGTCTTTCAGCTCGTCTTTCGTCTTTCAGCTCATCTTTCGTCTTTCAGCTCGTCTTTCAGCTCGTCTTTCAGCTCGTCTTTCAGCTCGTCTTTCAGCTCGTCTTTCCTCTTTCAGCTCGTCTTTCAGCTCGTCTTTCAGCACATCTTTCGTCTTTAAGCTTGTCTTTCATCTTTCAGCTCGTCTTTCATCTTTCAGCTCGTCTTTCAGCTCGTCTTTCGTCTTTCAGCTCGTCTTTCATCTTTCAGCTCGTCTTTCGTCGTTCAGCTCGTCTTTCGTCTTTCAGCTCATCATTCATCTTTCACCTCATCTTTCACCTTTCAGCTCGCCTTTCATCTTTCAGCTCGTCTTTCATATTTCAGCTCGTCTTTCAGCTCGTCTTTCAGCTCATCTTTCAGCTCATCTTTTGTCTTTCAACTCATCTTTTGTCTTTCAGCTCATCTTTTGTCTTTCAGCTCATCTTATGTCTTTTAGCTTGTCTTTCGTCTTTCAGCTCATGTTTCGTCTTTCAGCTTGTCTTTCGTCTTTCAGCTAATCTTTCAGCTCGTATTTCAGCTAATCTTTCAGCTCGTCTTTCAGCTCATTTTTCAGCTCGTCTTTCAGCTCATCTTTCGTCTTTCAGCTCATCTTTCGTCTTTCAGCTCATCTTTCGTCTTTCAGCTCATCTTTCGTCTTTCAGCTTGTCTTTCATCTTTCAGCTCGTCTTTCATCTTTCAGCTCGTCTTTCAGCTCGTCTTTCAGCTCGTCTTTCATCTTTCAGCTCGTCTTTCATCTTTAAACTTGTCTTTCGTCTTTCAGCTCGTCTTTCGTCTTTCAGCTCATCATTCATCTTTCAGCTCATCTTTCATCTTTCAACTCATCTTTCACCTTTCAGCTCGCCTTTCATCTTTCAGCTCGTCTTTCATATTTCAGCTCGTCTTTCAGCTCGTCTTTCAGCTCGTCTTTCAGCTCATCTTTCAGCTCATCTTTTGTCTTTCAACTCATCTTTTGTCTTTCAGCTCATCTTTTGTCTTTCAGCTCATCTTATGTCTTTTAGCTTGTCTTTCTTCTTTCAGCTCATGTTTCGTCTTTCAGCTTGTCTTTCGTCTTTCAGCTCATCTTTCAGCTAATCTTTCAGCTCGTATTTCAGCTAATCTTTCAGCTCGTCTTTCAGCTCATTTTTCAGCTCGTCTTTCAGCTCATCTTTCGTCTTTCAGCTCATCTTTCGTCTTTCAGCTCATCTTTCGTCTTTCAGCTCGTCTTTCAGCTCATCTTTCATCTTTCAGCTCATCTTTCATCTTTCATCTTTCATCTTTCATCTTTCAGCTCATCTTTCGTCTTTCAGCTTGTCTTTCGTCTTTCAGCTCATCTTTCGTCTTTCAGCTCGTCATTCAGCTAATCTTTCAGCTCATCTTTCGTCTTTCAGCTCGTCTTTTAGCTCATCTTTCGTCTTTCAGCTCGTCTTTCAGCTCATCTTTCATCTTTCAGCTCGTCTTTCAGCTCATCTTTCATCTTTCAGCTCATCTTTCGTCTTTCAGCTCGTCTTTCAGCTCATCTTTCGTCTTTCAGCTCGTCTTTCAGCTCATCTTTCGTCTTTCAGCTCGTCTTTCAGCTCATCTTTCATCTTTCAGCTCATCTTTCATCTTTCAGCTCATCTTTCAGCTCATCTTTCAGCTCATCTTTCGTCTTTCAGCTCGTCTTTCAGCTCGTCTTTCGTCTTTCAGCTCATGTTTCGTCTTTCAGCTTGTCTTTCGTCTTTCAGCTCATCTTTCGTCTTTCAGCTCGTCTTTCAGCTAATCTTTCAGCTCGTCTTTCAGCTCATCTTTCGTCTTTCAGCTCGTCTTTCAGCTCATCTTTCGTCTTTCAGCTCGTCTTTCAGCTCATCTTTCATCTTTCAGCTCATCTTTCGTCTTTCAGCTCGTCTTTCAGCTCATCTTTCGTCTTTCAGCTCGTCTTTCAGCTCATCTTTCGTCTTTCAGCTCATCTTTCAGCTCGTCTTTCATCTCGTCTTTCGTCTTTCATCTCGTCTTTCGTCTTTCAGCTCGTCTTTTGTCTTTCAGCTTGTCTTTCGTCTTTCAACTTGTCTTTCGTCTTTCAGCTCGTCTTTCATCTTTCAGCTCGTCTTTCGTCTTTCAGCTCGTCTTTCGTCTTTCAGCTCGTCTTTCATCTTTCAGCTCATCATTCATCTTTCAGCTCATCATTCATCTTTCAGCTCATCTTTCATCTTTCAGCTCATCTTTCACCTTTCAGCTCGCCTTTCATCTTTCAGCTCGTCTTTCATCTTTCAGCTCGTCTTTCAGCTCGTCTTTCGTCTTTCAGCTCATGTTTCGTCTTTCAGCTTGTCTTTCGTCTTTCAGCTCATCTTTCGTCTTTCAGCTCGTCTTTCAGCTAATCTTTCAGCTCGTCTTTCAGCTCATCTTTCGTCTTTCAGCTCGTCTTTCAGCTCATCTTTCGTCTTTCAGCTCGTCTTTCAGCTCATCTTTCATCTTTCAGCTCGTCTTTCAGCTCATCTTTCGTCTTTCAGCTCGTCTTTCAGCTCATCTTTCATCTTTCAGCTCGTCTTTCAGCTCATCTTTCATCTTTCAGCTCATCTTTCGTCTTTCAGCTCGTCTTTCAGCTCATCTTTCGTCTTTCAGCTCGTCTTTCAGCTCATCATTCATCTTTCAGCTCGTCTTTCATCTTTCAGCTCGTCTTTCAGCTCGTCTTTCAGCTCGTCTTTCGTCTTTCAGCTCGTCTTTCATCTTTCAACTTGTCTTTCGTCTTTCAGCTCGTCTTTCATCTTTCAGCTCGTCTTTCGTCTTTCAGCTTGTCTTTTGTCTTTCAGCTCGTCTTTCGTCTTTCAGCTCGTCTTTCGTCTTTCAGCTTGTCTTTCGTCTTTCAGCTCATCATTCATCTTTCCGCTCATCTTTCATCTTTCAGCTCATCTTTCAACTTTCAGCTCGCCTTTCATCTTTCAGCTCGTCTTTCATCTTTCAGCTCGTCTTTCATCTTTCAGCTCGTCTTTCATCTTTCGTCTTTCAGCTCATCTTATGTCTTTCAGCTCGTCTTTCGTCTTTCAGCTCATGTTTCGTCTTTCAGCTCATCTTTCGTCTTTCAGCTCGTCTTTCAGCTAATCTTTCAGCTCGTCTTTCAGCTCATCTTTCGTCTTTCAGCTCATCTTTCGTCTTTCAGCTCGTCTTTCAGCTCATCTTTCATCTTTCAGCTCGTCTTTCAGCTCATCTTTCGTCTTTCAGCTCGTCTTTCAGCTCATCTTTCATCTTTCAGCTCATCATTCATCTTTCAGCTCATCATTCATCTTTCAGCTCATCTTTCATCTTTCAGCTCATCTTTCAACTTTCAGCTCGCCTTTCATCTTTCAGCTCGTCTTTCATCTTTCAGCTCGTCTTTCAGCTCATCTTTCATCTTTCAGCTCATCTTTCGTCTTTCAGCTCGTCTTTCAGCTCATCTTTCGTCTTTCAGCTCGTCTTTCAGCTCATCATTCATCTTTCAGCTCGTCTTTCATCTTTCAGCTCGTCTTTCAGCTCGTCTTTCAGCTCGTCTTTCGTCTTTCAGCTCGTCTTTCATCTTTCAACTTGTCTTTCGTCTTTCAGCTCGTCTTTCATCTTTCAGCTCGTCTTTCGTCTTTCAGCTTGTCTTTCGTCTTTCAGCTCGTCTTTCGTCTTTCAGCTCGTCTTTCGTCTTTCAGCTTGTCTTTCGTCTTTCAGCTCGTCTTTCATCTTTCAGCTCGTCTTTCGTCTTTCAGCTTGTCTTTCGTCTTTCAGCTTGTCTTTCAACTCATCTTTCAGCTCGTCTTTCAGCTCATCTTTCGTCTTTCAGCTCATCATTCGTCTTTCAGCTCATCTTTCGTCTTTCAGCTCGTCTTACAGCTCATCTTTCGTCTTTCAGCTCATCTTTCAGCTCATCTTTCATCTTTCAGCTCGTCTTTCAGCTCATCTTTCATCTTTTAGCTCAACTTTCGTCTTTCAGCTCGTCTTTCGTCTTTCAGCTCGCCTTTCATCTTTCAGCTCATCATTCATCTTTCAGCTCATCTTTCACCTTTCAGCTCGCCTTTCATCTCTCAGCTCGTCTTTCGTCTTTCAGCTCGTCTTTCGTCTTTCAGCTCGTCTTTCATCTTTCAGCTCATCATTCATCTTTCAGCTCATCTTTCACCTTTCAGCTCGCCTTTCATCTTTCAGCTCGTCTTTCATCTTTCAGCTCGTCTTTCAGCTCCTCTTTCAGCTCGTCTTTCAGCTCGTTTTTCAGCTCATCTTTCAGCTCATCTTTTGTCTTTCAGCTCATCTTTTGTCTTTCAGCTCATCTTATGTCTTTCAGCTCGTCTTTCGTCTTTCAGCTCATGTTTCGTCTTTCTGCTTGTCTTTCGTCTTTCAGCTCATCTTTCGTCTTTCAGCTCATCTTTCGTCTTTCAGCACGTCTTTCATCTTTCAGCTCATCTTTCAGCTCGTCTTTCATCTCGTCTTTCGTCTTTCATCTCGTCTTTCGTCTTTCAGCTCGTCTTTTGTCTTTCAGCTTGTCTTTCGTCTTTCAACTTGTCTTTCGTCTTTCAGCTCGTCTTTCATCTTTCAGCTCGTCTTTCGTCTTTCAGCTCGTCTTTCGTCTTTCAGCTCGTCTTTCATCTTTCAGCTCATCATTCATCTTTCAGCTCATCATTCATCTTTCAGCTCATCTTTCACCTTTCAGCTCGCCTTTCATCTTTCAGCTCGTCTTTCATCTTTCAGCTCGTCTTTCAGCTCGTCTTTCTTCTTTCAGCTCATGTTTCGTCTTTCAGCTTGTCTTTCGTCTTTCAGCTCATCTTTCGTCTTTCAGCTCGTCTTTCAGCTCATCTTTCATCTTTCAGCTCATCTTTCATCTTTCAGCTCATCTTTCGTCTTTCAGCTCGTCTTTCAGCTCGTCTTTCGTCTTTCAGCTCATGTTTCGTCTTTCAGCTTGTCTTTCGTCTTTCAGCTCATCTTTCGTCTTTCAGCTCGTCTTTCAGCTAATCTTTCAGCTCGTCTTTCAGCTCATCTTTCGTCTTTCAGCTCGTCTTTCAGCTCATCTTTCGTCTTTCAGTTCGTCTTTCAGCTCGTCTTTCAGCTCATCTTTCATCTTTCAGCTCGTCTTTCAGCTCATCTTTCATCTTTCAGCTCATCTTTCGTCTTTCAGCTCGTCTTTCAGCTCATCTTTCGTCTTTCAGCTCGTCTTTCAGCTCATCATTCATCTTTCAGCTCGTCTTTCATCTTTCAGCTCGTCTTTCAGCTCGTCTTTCAGCTCGTCTTTCGTCTTTCAGCTCGTCTTTCATCTTTCAGCTCGTCTTTCAGCTCGTCTTTCGTCTTTCAGCTCGTCTTTCATCTTTCAACTTGTCTTTCGTCTTTCAGCTCGTCTTTCATCTTTCAGCTCGTCTTTCGTCTTTCAGCTTGTCTTTCGTCTTTCAGCTCATCTTTCGTCTTTCAGCTCGTCTTTCAGCTAATCTTTCAGCTCGTCTTTCAGCTCATCTTTCGTCTTTCAGCTCGTCTTTCAGCTCATCTTTCGTCTTTCAGCTCGTCTTTCAGCTCATCTTTCATCTTTCAGCTCATCTTTCGTCTTTCAGCTCGTCTTTCAGCTCATCTTTCGTCTTTCAGCTCGTCTTTCAGCTCATCTTTCGTCTTTCAGCTCATCTTTCGTCTTTCAGCTCGTCTTTCAGCTCATCTTTCATCTTTCAGCTCATCTTTCATCTTTCAGCTCATCTTTCGTCTTTCAGCTCGTCTTTCAGCTCGTCTTTCGTCTTTCAGCTCATGTTTCGTCTTTCAGCTTGTCTTTCGTCTTTCAGCTCATCTTTCGTCTTTCAGCTCGTCTTTCAGCTAATCTTTCAGCTCGTCTTTCAGCTCATCGTTCGTCTTTCAGCTCATCTTTCAGCTCATCTTTCGTCTTTCAGCTCGTCTTTCAGCTCATCTTTCGTCTTTCAGCTTGTCTTTCAGCTCATCTTTCGTCTTTCAGCTCGTCTTTCAGCTCATCTTTCATCTTTCAGCTCATCTTTCAGCTCTTCTTTCGTCTTTCAGCTCGTCTTTCAGCTCGTCTTTCGTCTTTCAGCTCATGTTTCGTCTTTCAGCTTGTCTTTCATCTTTCAGCTCATCTTTCGTCTTTCAGCTCGTCTTTCAGCTCATCTTTCGTCTTTCAGCTCGTCTTTCAGCTCATCTTTCGTCTTTCAGCTCGTCTTTCAGCTCGTCTTTCATCTTTCAGCTCATGTTTCGTCTTTCAGCTTGTCTTTCGTCTTTCAGCTCATCTTTCGTCTTTCAGCTCGTCTTTCAGCTAATCTTTCAGCTCGTCTTTCAGCTCATCTTTCGTCTTTTAGCTCATCTTTCAGCTCATCTTTCGTCTTTCAGCTCGTCTTTCAGCTCATCTTTCATCTTTCAGCTCGTCTTTCAGCTCATCTTTCGTCTTTCAGCTTGTCTTTCAGCTCATCTTTCGTCTTTCAGCTCGTCTTTCAGCTTGTCTTTCGTCTTTCAGCTCATCTTTCGTCTTTCAGCTCATCTTTCAGCTCGTCTTTCAGCTCGTCTTTCAGCTAATCTTTCAGCTCATCTTTCGTCTTTCAGCTCGTCTTTCAGCTCGTCTTTCGTCTTTCAGCTTGTCTTTCGTCTTTCAGCTCGTCTTTCAGCTCATCTTTAAGCTCGTCTTTCAGCTAATCTTTCAGCTTGTCTTTCAACTCAGCTTTCGTCTTTCAGCTCATCATTCGTCTTTCACCTCATCTTTCGTCTTTCAGCTCATCTTACAGCTCATCTTTCGTCTTTCAGCTCATCTTTCATCTTTCAGCTCGTCTTTCAGCTCATCTTCTATCTTTTAGCTAAAAATTTCGTCTTTCAGCTCGTCTTTCGTCTTTCAGCTTGTCTTTCATCTTTCAGCTCGTCTTTCAGCTCGTCTTTCAGCTCGTCTTTCAGCTCGTCTTTCAGCTCGTCTTTCGTCTTTCAGCTCGTCTTTCATCTTTCAACTTGTCTTTCGTTTTTCAGCTCGTCTTTCGTCTTTCAGCTCATCATTCATCTTTCAGCTCATCTTTCATCTTTCAACTCATCTTTCACCTTTCAGCTCGCCTTTCATCTTTCAGCTCGTCTTTCATATTTCAGCTCGTCTTTCAGCTCGTCTTTCAGCTCGTCTTTCAGCTCATCTTTCAGCTCATCTTTTGTCTTTCAACTCATCTTTTGTCTTTCAGCTCATCTTTTGTCTTTCAGCTCATCTTATGTCTTTTTGCTTGTCTTTCGTCTTTCAGCTCATGTTTCGTCTTTCAGCTTGTCTTTCGTCTTTCAGCTCATCTTTCAGCTAATCTTTCAGCTCGTATTTCAGCTAATCTTTCAGCTCTTCTTTCAGCTCATTTTTCAGCTCGTCTTTCAGCTCATCTTTCGTCTTTCAGCTCATCTTTCGTCTTTCAGCTCATCTTTCGTCTTTCAGCTCGTCTTTCAGCTCATCTTTCATCTTTCAGCTCATCTTTCATCTTTCATCTTTCAGCTCATCTTTCGTCTTTCAGCTTGTCTTTCGTCTTTCAGCTCATCTTTCGTCTTTCAGCTCGTCATTCAGCTAATCTGTCAGCTCGTCTTTCAGCTCATCTTTCGTCTTTCAGCTCGTCTTTCAGCTCATCTTTCGTCTTTCAGCTCGTCTTTCAGCTCATCTTTCATCTTTCAGCTCGTCTTTCAGCTCATCTTTCATCTTTCAGCTCATCTTTCGTCTTTCAGCTCGTCTTTCAGCTCATCTTTCGTCTTTCAGCTCGTCTTTCAGCTCATCTTTCGTCTTTCAGCTCGTCTTTCAGCTCATCTTTCATCTTTCAGCTCATCTTTCATCTTTCAGCTCATCTTTCAGCTCATCTTTCAGCTCATCTTTCGTCTTTCAGCTCGTCTTTCAGCTCGGCTTTCGTCTTTCAGCTCATGTTTCGTCTTTCAGCTTGTCTTTCGTCTTTCAGCTCATCTTTCGTCTTTCAGCTCGTCTTTCAGCTAATCTTTCAGCTCGTCTTTCAGCTCATCTTTCGCCTTTCAGCTCGTCTTTCAGCTCATCTTTCGTCTTTCAGCTCGTCTTTCAGCTCATCTTTCATCTTTCAGCTCATCTTTCGTCTTTCAGCTCGTCTTTCAGCTCATCTTTCGTCTTTCAGCTCGTCTTTCAGCTCATCTTTCGTCTTTCAGCTCGTCTTTCAGCTCATCTTTAATCTTTCAGCTCATCTTTCATCTTTCAGCTCATCTTTCGTCTTTCAGCTCGTCTTTCAGCTCGTCTTTCGTCTTTCAGCTCATGTTTCGTCTTTCAGCTTGTCTTTCGTCTTTCAGCTCGTCTTTCATCTTTCAGCTCGTCTTTCAGCTCGTCTTTCGTCTTTCAGCTCGTCTTTCAGCTCGTCTTTCAGCTCGTCTTTCAGCTCATCTTTCGTCTTTCAGCTCCTCTTTTGTCTTTCAGCTCATCTTTCGTCTTTCAGCTCATCTTATGTCTTTCAGCTCGTCTTTCGTCTTTCAGCTCATCTTTCGTCTTTCAGCTCGTCTTTCAGCTCGTCTTTCAGCTCGTCTTTCAGCTCGTCTTTCAGCTCGTCTTTCCTCTTTCAGCTCGTCTTTCAGCTCGTCTTTCAGCACATCTTTCGTCTTTAAGCTTGTCTTTCATCTTTCAGCTCGTCTTTCATCTTTCAGCTCGTCTTTCAGCTCGTCTTTCGTCTTTCAGCTCGTCTTTCATCTTTCAGCTCGTCTTTCGTCGTTCAGCTCGTCTTTCGTCTTTCAGCTCATCATTCATCTTTCAGCTCATCTTTCATCTTTCAACTCATCTTTCACCTCATCTTTCACCTTTCAGCTCGCCTTTCATCTTTCAGCTCGTCTTTCATATTTCAGCTCGTCTTTCAGCTCGTCTTTCAGCTCATCTTTCAGCTCATCTTTTGTCTTTCAACTCATCTTTTGTCTTTCAGCTCATCTTTTGTCTTTCAGCTCATCTTATGTCTTTTAGCTTGTCTTTCGTCTTTCAGCTCATGTTTCGTCTTTCAGCTTGTCTTTCGTCTTTCAGCTAATCTTTCAGCTCGTATTTCAGCTAATCTTTCAGCTCGTCTTTCAGCTCATTTTTCAGCTCGTCTTTCAGCTCATCTTTCGTCTTTCAGCTCATCTTTCGTCTTTCAGCTCATCTTTCGTCTTTCAGCTCATCTTTCGTCTTTCAGCTCATCTTTCGTCTTTCAGCTTGTCTTTCATCTTTCAGCTCGTCTTTCATCTTTCAGCTCGTCTTTCAGCTCGTCTTTCAGCTCGTCTTTCATCTTTCAGCTCGTCTTTCATCTTTAAACTTGTCTTTCGTCTTTCAGCTCGTCTTTCGTCTTTCAGCTCATCATTCATCTTTCAGCTCATCTTTCATCTTTCAACTCATCTTTCACCTTTCAGCTCGCCTTTCATCTTTCAGCTCGTCTTTCATATTTCAGCTCGTCTTTCAGCTCGTCTTTCAGCTCGTCTTTCAGCTCATCTTTCAGCTCATCTTTTGTCTTTCAACTCATCTTTTGTCTTTCAGCTCATCTTTTGTCTTTCAGCTCATCTTATGTCTTTTAGCTTGTCTTTCTTCTTTCAGCTCATGTTTCGTCTTTCAGCTTGTCTTTCGTCTTTCAGCTCATCTTTCAGCTAATCTTTCAGCTCGTATTTCAGCTAATCTTTCAGCTCGTCTTTCAGCTCATTTTTCAGCTCGTCTTTCAGCTCATCTTTCGTCTTTCAGCTCATCTTTCGTCTTTCAGCTCATCTTTCGTCTTTCAGCTCGTCTTTCGGCTCATCTTTCATCTTTCAGCTCATCTTTCATCTTTCATCTTTCATCTTTCAGCTCATCTTTCGTCTTTCAGCTTGTCTTTCGTCTTTCAGCTCATCTTTCGTCTTTCAGCTCGTCATTCAGCTAATCTTTCAGCTCGTCTTTCAGCTCATCTTTCGTCTTTCAGCTCGTCTTTTAGCTCATCTTTCGTCTTTCAGCTCGTCTTTCAGCTCATCTTTCATCTTTCAGCTCGTCTTTCAGCTCATCTTTCATCTTTCAGCTCATCTTTCGTCTTTCAGCTCGTCTTTCAGCTCATCTTTCGTCTTTCAGCTCGTCTTTCAGCTCATCTTTCGTCTTTCAGCTCGTCTTTCAGCTCATCTTTCATCTTTCAGCTCATCTTTCATCTTTCAGCTCATCTTTCAGCTCATCTTTCAGCTCATCTTTCGTCTTTCAGCTCGTCTTTCAGCTCGTCTTTCGTCTTTCAGCTCATGTTTCGTCTTTCAGCTTGTCTTTCGTCTTTCAGCTCATCTTTCGTCTTTCAGCTCGTCTTTCAGCTAATCTTTCAGCTCGTCTTTCAGCTCATCTTTCGTCTTTCAGCTCGTCTTTCAGCTCATCTTTCGTCTTTCAGCTCGTCTTTCAGCTCGTCTTTCATCTCGTCTTTCGTCTTTCATCTCGTCTTTCGTCTTTCAGCTCGTCTTTTGTCTTTCAGCTTGTCTTTCGTCTTTCAACTTGTCTTTCGTCTTTCAGCTCGTCTTTCATCTTTCAGCTCGTCTTTCGTCTTTCAGCTCGTCTTTCGTCTTTCAGCTCGTCTTTCATCTTTCAGCTCATCATTCATCTTTCAGCTCATCATTCATCTTTCAGCTCATCTTTCATCTTTCAGCTCATCTTTCACCTTTCAGCTCGCCTTTCATCTTTCAGCTCGTCTTTCATCTTTCAGCTCGTCTTTCAGCTCGTCTTTCGTCTTTCAGCTCATGTTTCGTCTTTCAGCTTGTCTTTCGTCTTTCAGCTCATCTTTCGTCTTTCAGCTCGTCTTTCAGCTAATCTTTCAGCTCGTCTTTCAGCTCATCTTTCGTCTTTCAGCTCGTCTTTCAGCTCATCTTTCGTCTTTCAGCTCGTCTTTCAGCTCATCTTTCATCTTTCAGCTCGTCTTTCAGCTCATCTTTCGTCTTTCAGCTCGTCTTTCAGCTCATCTTTCATCTTTCAGCTCGTCTTTCAGCTCATCTTTCATCTTTCAGCTCATCTTTCGTCTTTCAAGTCTTTCAGCTCATCTTTCGTCTTTCAGCTCGTCTTTCAGCTCATCATTCATCTTTCAGCTCGTCTTTCATCTTTCAGCTCGTCTTTCAGCTCGTCTTTCAGCTCGTCTTTCGTCTTTCAGCTCGTCTTTCATCTTTCAACTTGTCTTTCGTCTTTCAGCTCGTCTTTCATCTTTCAGCTCGTCTTTCGTCTTTCAGCTTGTCTTTTGTCTTTCAGCTCGTCTTTCGTCTTTCAGCTCGTCTTTCGTCTTTCAGCTTGTCTTTCGTCTTTCAGCTCATCATTCATCTTTCCGCTCATCTTTCATCTTTCAGCTCATCTTTCAACTTTCAGCTCGCCTTTCATCTTTCAGCTCGTCTTTCATCTTTCAGCTCGTCTTTCATCTTTCAACTCGTCTTTCATCTTTCGTCTTTCAGCTCATCTTATGTCTTTCAGCTCGTCTTTCGTCTTTCAGCTCATGTTTCGTCTTTCAGCTCATCTTTCGTCTTTCAGCTCGTCTTTCAGCTAATCTTTCAGCTCGTCTTTCAGCTCATCTTTCGTCTTTCAGCTCATCTTTCGTCTTTCAGCTCGTCTTTCAGCTCATCTTTCATCTTTCAGCTCGTCTTTCAGCTCATCTTTCGTCTTTCAGCTCGTCTTTCAGCTCATCTTTCATCTTTCAGCTCATCATTCATCTTTCAGCTCATCATTCATCTTTCAGCTCATCTTTCATCTTTCAGCTCATCTTTCAACTTTCAGCTCGCCTTTCATCTTTCAGCTCGTCTTTCATCTTTCAGCTCGTCTTTCAGCTCATCTTTCATCTTTCAGCTCATCTTTCGTCTTTCAGCTCGTCTTTCAGCTCATCTTTCGTCTTTCAGCTCGTCTTTCAGCTCATCATTCATCTTTCAGCTCGTCTTTCATCTTTCAGCTCGTCTTTCAGCTCGTCTTTCAGCTCGTCTTTCGTCTTTCAGCTCGTCTTTCATCTTTCAACTTGTCTTTCGTCTTTCAGCTCGTCTTTCATCTTTCAGCTCGTCTTTCGTCTTTCAGCTTGTCTTTCGTCTTTCAGCTCGTCTTTCGTCTTTCAGCTCGTCTTTCGTCTTTCAGCTTGTCTTTCGTCTTTCAGCTCGTCTTTCATCTTTCAGCTCGTCTTTCGTCTTTCAGCTTGTCTTTCGTCTTTCAGCTTGTCTTTCAACTCATCTTTCAGCTCGTCTTTCAGCTCATCTTTCGTCTTTCAGCTCATCATTCGTCTTTCAGCTCATCTTTCGTCTTTCAGCTCGTCTTACAGCTCATCTTTCGTCTTTCAGCTCATCTTTCAGCTCATCTTTCATCTTTCAGCTCGTCTTTCAGCTCATCTTTCATCTTTTAGCTCAACTTTCGTCTTTCAGCTCGTCTTTCGTCTTTCAGCTCGCCTTTCATCTTTCAGCTCATCATTCATCTTTCAGCTCATCTTTCACCTTTCAGCTCGCCTTTCATCTCTCAGCTCGTCTTTCGTCTTTCAGCTCATCTTTTGTCTTTCAACTTGTCTTTCGTCTTTCAGCTCGTCTTTCGTCTTTCAGCTCGTCTTTCATCTTTCAGCTCATCATTCATCTTTCAGCTCATCTTTCACCTTTCAGCTCGCCTTTCATCTTTCAGCTCGTCTTTCATCTTTCAGCTCGTCTTTCAGCTCCTCTTTCAGCTCGTCTTTCAGCTCGTTTTTCAGCTCATCTTTCAGCTCATCTTTTGTCTTTCAGCTCATCTTTTGTCTTTCAGCTCATCTTATGTCTTTCAGCTCGTCTTTCGTCTTTCAGCTCATGTTTCGTCTTTCTGCTTGTCTTTCGTCTTTCAGCTCATCTTTCGTCTTTCAGCTCATCTTTCGTCTTTCAGCACGTCTTTCATCTTTCAGCTCATCTTTCAGCTCGTCTTTCATCTCGTCTTTCGTCTTTCATCTCGTCTTTCGTCTTTCAGCTCGTCTTTTGTCTTTCAGCTTGTCTTTCGTCTTTCAACTTGTCTTTCGTCTTTCAGCTCGTCTTTCATCTTTCAGCTCGTCTTTCGTCTTTCAGCTCGTCTTTCGTCTTTCAGCTCGTCTTTCATCTTTCAGCTCATCATTCATCTTTCAGCTCATCATTCATCTTTCAGCTCATCTTTCACCTTTCAGCTCGCCTTTCATCTTTCAGCTCGTCTTTCATCTTTCAGCTCGTCTTTCAGCTCGTCTTTCTTCTTTCAGCTCATGTTTCGTCTTTCAGCTTGTCTTTCGTCTTTCAGCTCATCTTTCGTCTTTCAGCTCGTCTTTCAGCTCATCTTTCATCTTTCAGCTCATCTTTCATCTTTCAGCTCATCTTTCGTCTTTCAGCTCGTCTTTCAGCTCGTCTTTCGTCTTTCAGCTCATGTTTCGTCTTTCAGCTTGTCTTTCGTCTTTCAGCTCATCTTTCGTCTTTCAGCTCGTCTTTCAGCTAATCTTTCAGCTCGTCTTTCAGCTCATCTTTCGTCTTTCAGCTCGTCTTTCAGCTCATCTTTCGTCTTTCAGCTCGTCTTTCAGCTCATCTTTCATCTTTCAGCTCGTCTTTCAGCTCATCTTTCATCTTTCAGCTCATCTTTCGTCTTTCAGCTCGTCTTTCAGCTCATCTTTCGTCTTTCAGCTCGTCTTTCAGCTCATCATTCATCTTTCAGCTCGTCTTTCATCTTTCAGCTCGTCTTTCAGCTCGTCTTTCAGCTCGTCTTTCGTCTTTCAGCTCGTCTTTCATCTTTCAGCTCGTCTTTCAGCTCGTCTTTCGTCTTTCAGCTCGTCTTTCATCTTTCAACTTGTCTTTCGTCTTTCAGCTCGTCTTTCATCTTTCAGCTCGTCTTTCGTCTTTCAGCTTGTCTTTCGTCTTTCAGCTCATCTTTCGTCTTTCAGCTCGTCTTTCAGCTAATCTTTCAGCTCGTCTTTCAGCTCATCTTTCGTCTTTCAGCTCGTCTTTCAGCTCATCTTTCGTCTTTCAGCTCGTCTTTCAGCTCATCTTTCATCTTTCAGCTCATCTTTCGTCTTTCAGCTCGTCTTTCAGCTCATCTTTCGTCTTTCAGCTCGTCTTTCAGCTCATCTTTCGTCTTTCAGCTCATCTTTCGTCTTTCAGCTCGTCTTTCAGCTCATCTTTCATCTTTCAGCTCATCTTTCATCTTTCAGCTCATCTTTCGTCTTTCAGCTCGTCTTTCAGCTCGTCTTTCGTCTTTCAGCTCATGTTTCGTCTTTCAGCTTGTCTTTCGTCTTTCAGCTCATCTTTCGTCTTTCAGCTCGTCTTTCAGCTAATCTTTCAGCTCGTCTTTCAGCTCATCGTTCGTCTTTCAGCTCATCTTTCAGCTCATCTTTCGTCTTTCAGCTCGTCTTTCAGCTCATCTTTCGTCTTTCAGCATGTCTTTCAGCTCATCTTTCGTCTTTCAGCTCGTCTTTCAGCTCATCTTTCATCTTTCAGCTCATCTTTCAGCTCTTCTTTCGTCTTTCAGCTCGTCTTTCAGCTCGTCTTTCGTCTTTCAGCTCATGTTTCGTCTTTCAGCTTGTCTTTCATCTTTCAGCTCATCTTTCGTCTTTCAGCTCGTCTTTCAGCTCATCTTTCGTCTTTCAGCTCGTCTTTCAGCTCATCTTTCGTCTTTCAGCTCGTCTTTCAGCTCGTCTTTCATCTTTCAGCTCATGTTTCGTCTTTCAGCTTGTCTTTCGTCTTTCAGCTCATCTTTCGTCTTTCAGCTCGTCTTTCAGCTAATCTTTCAGCTCGTCTTTCAGCTCATCTTTCGTCTTTCAGCTCATCTTTCAGCTCATCTTTCGTCTTTCAGCTCGTCTTTCAGCTCATCTTTCATCTTTCAGCTCGTCTTTCAGCTCATCTTTCGTCTTTCAGCTTGTCTTTCAGCTCATCTTTCGTCTTTCAGCTCGTCTTTCAGCTCGTCTTTCGTCTTTCAGCTCATGTTTCGTCTTTCAGCTTGTCTTTCGTCTTTCAGCTCATCTTTCGTCTTTCAGCTCGTCTTTCAGCTCATCTTTCGTCTTTCAGCTCGTCTTTCAGCTTATCTTTCATCTTTCAGCTCATCTTTCATCTTTCAGCTCATCTTTCATCTTTCAGCTCATCTTTCAGCTCATTTTTCATCTTTCAGACGAATCTGAAAGACGAAAGACGCTCATCTTTCATCTTTCAGCTCATCTTTCGTCTTTCAGCTCATCTTTCGTCTTTCAGCTCGTCTTTCAGCTAATCTTTCAGCTCGTCTTTCAGCTCATCGTTCGTCTTTCAGCTCATCTTTCAGCTCATCTTTCGTCTTTCAGCTCGTCTTTCAGCTCATCTTTCGTCTTTCAGCTTGTCTTTCAGCTCATCTTTTGTCTTTCAACTTGTCTTTCGTCTTTCAGCTCGTCTTTCGTCTTTCAGCTCGTCTTTCATCTTTCAGCTCATCATTCATCTTTCAGCTCATCTTTCACCTTTCAGCTCGCCTTTCATCTTTCAGCTCGTCTTTCATCTTTCAGCTCGTCTTTCAGCTCCTCTTTCAGCTCGTCTTTCAGCTCGTTTTTCAGCTCATCTTTCAGCTCATCTTTTGTCTTTCAGCTCATCTTTTGTCTTTCAGCTCATCTTATGTCTTTCAGCTCGTCTTTCGTCTTTCAGCTCATGTTTCGTCTTTCTGCTTGTCTTTCGTCTTTCAGCTCATCTTTCGTCTTTCAGCTCATCTTTCGTCTTTCAGCACGTCTTTCATCTTTCAGCTCATCTTTCAGCTCGTCTTTCATCTCGTCTTTCGTCTTTCATCTCGTCTTTCATCTTTCAGCTCGTCTTTTGTCTTTCAGCTTGTCTTTCGTCTTTCAACTTGTCTTTCGTCTTTCAGCTCGTCTTTCATCTTTCAGCTCGTCTTTCGTCTTTCAGCTCGTCTTTCGTCTTTCAGCTCGTCTTTCATCTTTCAGCTCATCATTCATCTTTCAGCTCATCATTCATCTTTCAGCTCATCTTTCACCTTTCAGCTCGCCTTTCATCTTTCAGCTCGTCTTTCATCTTTCAGCTCGTCTTTCAGCTCGTCTTTCTTCTTTCAGCTCATGTTTCGTCTTTCAGCTTGTCTTTCGTCTTTCAGCTCATCTTTCGTCTTTCAGCTCGTCTTTCAGCTCATCTTTCATCTTTCAGCTCATCTTTCATCTTTCAGCTCATCTTTCGTCTTTCAGCTCGTCTTTCAGCTCGTCTTTCGTCTTTCAGCTCATGTTTCGTCTTTCAGCTTGTCTTTTGTCTTTCAGCTCATCTTTCGTCTTTCAGCTCGTCTTTCAGCTCATCTTTCGTCTTTCAGCTCGTCTTTCAGCTCATCTTTCGTCTTTCAGCTCGTCTTTCAGCTAATCTTTCAGCTCGTCTTTCAGCTCATCTTTCGTCTTTCAGCTCGTCTTTCAGCTCATCTTTCGTCTTTCAGCTCGTCTTTCAGCTCATCTTTCATCTTTCAGCTCATCTTTCGTCTTTCAGCTCGTCTTTCAGCTCATCTTTCGTCTTTCAGCTCGTCTTTCAGCTCATCATTCATCTTTCAGCTCGTCTTTCATCTTTCAGCTCGTCTTTCAGCTCGTCTTTCAGCTCGTCTTTCGTCTTTCAGCTCGTCTTTCATCTTTCAGCTCGTCTTTCAGCTCGTCTTTCGTCTTTCAGCTCGTCTTTCATCTTTCAACTTGTCTTTCGTCTTTCAGCTCGTCTTTCATCTTTCAGCTCGTCTTTCGTCTTTCAGCTTGTCTTTCGTCTTTCAGCTCATCTTTCGTCTTTCAGCTCGTCTTTCAGCTAATCTTTCAGCTCGTCTTTCAGCTCATCTTTCGTCTTTCAGCTCGTCTTTCAGCTCATCTTTCGTCTTTCAGCTCGTCTTTCAGCTCATCTTTCATCTTTCAGCTCATCTTTCGTCTTTCAGCTCGTCTTTCAGCTCATCTTTCGTCTTTCAGCTCGTCTTTCAGCTCATCTTTCGTCTTTCAGCTCATCTTTCGTCTTTCAGCTCGTCTTTCAGCTCATCTTTCATCTTTCAGCTCATCTTTCATCTTTCAGCTCATCTTTCGTCTTTCAGCTCGTCTTTCAGCTCGTCTTTCGTCTTTCAGCTCATGTTTCGTCTTTCAGCTTGTCTTTCGTCTTTCAGCTCATCTTTCGTCTTTCAGCTCGTCTTTCAGCTAATCTTTCAGCTCGTCTTTCAGCTCATCGTTCGTCTTTCAGCTCATCTTTCAGCTCATCTTTCGTCTTTCAGCTCGTCTTTCAGCTCATCTTTCGTCTTTCAGCTTGTCTTTCAGCTCATCTTTCGTCTTTCAGCTCGTCTTTCAGCTCATCTTTCATCTTTCAGCTCATCTTTCAGCTCTTCTTTCGTCTTTCAGCTCGTCTTTCAGCTCGTCTTTCGTCTTTCAGCTCATGTTTCGTCTTTCAGCTTGTCTTTCATCTTTCAGCTCATCTTTCGTCTTTCAGCTCGTCTTTCAGCTCATCTTTCGTCTTTCAGCTCGTCTTTCAGCTCGTCTTTCATCTTTCAGCTCATGTTTCGTCTTTCAGCTTGTCTTTCGTCTTTCAGCTCATCTTTCGTCTTTCAGCTCGTCTTTCAGCTAATCTTTCAGCTCGTCTTTCAGCTCATCTTTCGTCTTTCAGCTCATCTTTCAGCTCATCTTTCGTCTTTCAGCTCGTCTTTCAGCTCATCTTTCATCTTTCAGCTCGTCTTTCAGCTCATCTTCCGTCTTTCAGCTTGTCTTTCAGCTCATCTTTCGTCTTTCAGCTCGTCTTTCAGCTCGTCTTTCGTCTTTCAGCTCATGTTTCGTCTTTCAGCTTGTCTTTCGTCTTTCAGCTCATCTTTCGTCTTTCAGCTCGTCTTTCAGCTCATCTTTCGTCTTTCAGCTCGTCTTTCAGCTTATCTTTCATCTTTCAGCTCATCTTTCATCTTTCAGCTCATCTTTCATCTTTCAGCTCATCTTTCAGCTCATTTTTCATCTTTCAGACGAATCTGAAAGACGAAAGACGCTCATCTTTCATCTTTCAGCTCATCTTTCGTCTTTCAGCTCGTCTTTCAGCTCATCTTTCGTCTTTCAGCTCGTCTTTCAGCTCATCTTTCGTCTTTCAGCTCGTCTTTCAGCTCGTCTTTCAGCTCATCTTTCATCTTTCAGCTCATCTTTAATTTTTCAGCTCATCTTTCGTCTTTCAGCTCGTCTTTCAGCTCGTCTTTCGTCTTTCAGCTCATGTTTCGTCTTTCAGCTCGTCTTTCAGCTCATCTTTCGTCTTTCAGCTCGTCTTTCAGCTCATCTTTCATCTTTCAGCTCGTCTTTCAGCTCATCTTTCATCTTTCAGCTCATCTTTCGTCTTTCAGCTCGTCTTTCAGCTCATCTTTCGTCTTTCAGCTCGTCTTTCAGCTCATCATTCATCTTTCAGCTCGTCTTTCATCTTTCAGCTCGTCTTTCAGCTCGTCTTTCAGCTCGTCTTTCGTCTTTCAGCTCGTCTTTCATCTTTCAGCTCGTCTTTCAGCTCGTCTTTCAGCTCATCTTTCGTCTTTCAGCTCGTCTTTCAGCTCATCTTTCGTCTTTCAGCTCGTCTTTCAGCTCATCTTTCGTCTTTCAGCTCGTCTTTCAGCTCATCATTCATCTTTCAGCTCGTCTTTCATCTTTCAGCTCGTCTTTCAGCTCGTCTTTCAGCTCGTCTTTCGTCTTTCAGCTCGTCTTTCATCTTTCAGCTCGTCTTTCAGCTCGTCTTTCAGCTCGTCTTTCAGCTCGTCTTTCGTCTTTCAGCTCATGTTTCGTCTTTCAGCTTGTCTTTCGTCTTTCAGCTCATCTTTCGTCTTTCAGCTCGTCTTTCAGCTAATCTTTCAGCTCGTCTTTCAGCTCATCTTTCGTCTTTCAGCTCGTCTTTCAGCTCATCTTTCGTCTTTCAGCTCGTCTTTCAGCTCATCTTTCATCTTTCAGCTCGTCTTTCAGCTCATCTTTCGTCTTTCAGCTCGTCTTTCAGCTCATCTTTCATCTTTCAGCTCGTCTTTCAGCTCATCTTTCATCTTTCAGCTCATCTTTCATCTTTCAGCTCGTCTTTCAGCTCATCTTTCGTCTTTCAGCTCGTCTTTCAGCTCATCATTCATCTTTCAGCTCGTCTTTCATCTTTCAGCTCGTCTTTCAGCTCGTCTTTCAGCTCGTCTTTCGTCTTTCAGCTCGTCTTTCATCTTTCAACTTGTCTTTCGTCTTTCAGCTCGTCTTTCATCTTTCAGCTCGTCTTTCGTCTTTCAGCTTGTCTTTTGTCTTTCAGCTCGTCTTTCGTCTTTCAGCTCGTCTTTCGTCTTTCAGCTTGTCTTTCGTCTTTCAGCTCATCATTCATCTTTCCGCTCATCTTTCATCTTTCAGCTCATCTTTCAACTTTCAGCTCGCCTTTCATCTTTCAGCTCGTCTTTCATCTTTCAGCTCGTCTTTCATCTTTCAGCTCGTCTTTCATCTTTCGTCTTTCAGCTCATCTTATGTCTTTCAGCTCGTCTTTCGTCTTTCAGCTCATGTTTCGTCTTTCAGCTCATCTTTCGTCTTTCAGCTCGTCTTTCAGCTAATCTTTCAGCTCGTCTTTCAGCTCATCTTTCGTCTTTCAGCTCATCTTTCGTCTTTCAGCTCGTCTTTCAGCTCATCTTTCATCTTTCAGCTCGTCTTTCAGCTCATCTTTCGTCTTTCAGCTCGTCTTTCAGCTCATCTTTCATCTTTCAGCTCATCATTCATCTTTCAGCTCATCATTCATCTTTCAGCTCATCTTTCATCTTTCAGCTCATCTTTCAACTTTCAGCTCGCCTTTCATCTTTCAGCTCGTCTTTCATCTTTCAGCTCGTCTTTCAGCTCATCTTTCATCTTTCAGCTCATCTTTCGTCTTTCAGCTCGTCTTTCAGCTCATCTTTCGTCTTTCAGCTCGTCTTTCAGCTCATCATTCATCTTTCAGCTCGTCTTTCATCTTTCAGCTCGTCTTTCAGCTCGTCTTTCAGCTCGTCTTTCGTCTTTCAGCTCGTCTTTCATCTTTCAACTTGTCTTTCGTCTTTCAGCTCGTCTTTCATCTTTCAGCTCGTCTTTCGTCTTTCAGCTTGTCTTTCGTCTTTCAGCTCGTCTTTCGTCTTTCAGCTCGTCTTTCGTCTTTCAGCTTGTCTTTCGTCTTTCAGCTCGTCTTTCATCTTTCAGCTCGTCTTTCGTCTTTCAGCTTGTCTTTCGTCTTTCAGCTTGTCTTTCAACTCATCTTTCAGCTCGTCTTTCAGCTCATCTTTCGTCTTTCAGCTCATCATTCGTCTTTCAGCTCATCTTTCGTCTTTCAGCTCGTCTTACAGCTCATCTTTCGTCTTTCAGCTCATCTTTCAGCTCATCTTTCATCTTTCAGCTCGTCTTTCAGCTCATCTTTCATCTTTTAGCTCAACTTTCGTCTTTCAGCTCGTCTTTCGTCTTTCAGCTCGCCTTTCATCTTTCAGCTCATCATTCATCTTTCAGCTCATCTTTCACCTTTCAGCTAGCCTTTCATCTCTCAGCTCGTCTTTCGTCTTTCAGCTCATCTTTTGTCTTTCAACTTGTCTTTCGTCTTTCAGCTCGTCTTTCGTCTTTCAGCTCGTCTTTCATCTTTCAGCTCATCATTCATCTTTCAGCTCATCTTTCACCTTTCAGCTCGCCTTTCATCTTTCAGCTCGTCTTTCATCTTTCAGCTCGTCTTTCAGCTCCTCTTTCAGCTCGTCTTTCAGCTCGTTTTTCAGCTCATCTTTCAGCTCATCTTTTGTCTTTCAGCTCATCTTTTGTCTTTCAGCTCATCTTATGTCTTTCAGCTCGTCTTTCGTCTTTCAGCTCATGTTTCGTCTTTCTGCTTGTCTTTCGTCTTTCAGCTCATCTTTCGTCTTTCAGCTCATCTTTCGTCTTTCAGCACGTCTTTCATCTTTCAGCTCATCTTTCAGCTCGTCTTTCATCTCGTCTTTCGTCTTTCATCTCGTCTTTCGTCTTTCAGCTCGTCTTTTGTCTTTCAGCTTGTCTTTCGTCTTTCAACTTGTCTTTCGTCTTTCAGCTCGTCTTTCATCTTTCAGCTCGTCTTTCGTCTTTCAGCTCGTCTTTCGTCTTTCAGCTCGTCTTTCATCTTTCAGCTCATCATTCATCTTTCAGCTCATCATTCATCTTTCAGCTCATCTTTCACCTTTCAGCTCGCCTTTCATCTTTCAGCTCGTCTTTCATCTTTCAGCTCGTCTTTCAGCTCGTCTTTCTTCTTTCAGCTCATGTTTCGTCTTTCAGCTTGTCTTTCGTCTTTCAGCTCATCTTTCGTCTTTCAGCTCGTCTTTCAGCTCATCTTTCATCTTTCAGCTCATCTTTCATCTTTCAGCTCATCTTTCGTCTTTCAGCTCGTCTTTCAGCTCGTCTTTCGTCTTTCAGCTCATGTTTCGTCTTTCAGCTTGTCTTTCGTCTTTCAGCTCATCATTCATCTTTCAGCTCATCATTCATCTTTCAGCTCATCTTTCATCTTTCAGCTCATCTTTCAACTTTCAGCTCGCCTTTCATCTTTCAGCTCGTCTTTCATCTTTCAGCTCGTCTTTCAGCTCATCTTTCATCTTTCAGCTCATCTTTCGTCTTTCAGCTCGTCTTTCAGCTCATCTTTCGTCTTTCAGCTCGTCTTTCAGCTCATCATTCATCTTTCAGCTCGTCTTTCATCTTTCAGCTCGTCTTTCAGCTCGTCTTTCAGCTCGTCTTTCGTCTTTCAGCTCGTCTTTCATCTTTCAACTTGTCTTTCGTCTTTCAGCTCGTCTTTCATCTTTCAGCTCGTCTTTCGTCTTTCAGCTTGTCTTTCATCTTTCAGCTCGTCTTTCATCTTTCAGCTCGTCTTTCATCTTTCGTCTTTCAGCTCATCTTATGTCTTTCAGCTCGTCTTTCGTCTTTCAGCTCATGTTTCGTCTTTCAGCTCATCTTTCGTCTTTCAGCTCGTCTTTCAGCTAATCTTTCAGCTCGTCTTTCAGCTCATCTTTCGTCTTTCAGCTCATCTTTCGTCTTTCAGCTCGTCTTTCAGCTCATCTTTCATCTTTCAGCTCGTCTTTCAGCTCATCTTTCGTCTTTCAGCTCGTCTTTCAGCTCATCTTTCATCTTTCAGCTCATCATTCATCTTTCAGCTCATCATTCATCTTTCAGCTCATCTTTCATCTTTCAGCTCATCTTTCAACTTTCAGCTCGCCTTTCATCTTTCAGCTCGTCTTTCATCTTTCAGCTCGTCTTTCAGCTCATCTTTCATCTTTCAGCTCATCTTTCGTCTTTCAGCTCGTCTTTCAGCTCATCTTTCGTCTTTCAGCTCGTCTTTCAGCTCATCATTCATCTTTCAGCTCGTCTTTCATCTTTCAGCTCGTCTTTCAGCTCGTCTTTCAGCTCGTCTTTCGTCTTTCAGCTCGTCTTTCATCTTTCAACTTGTCTTTCGTCTTTCAGCTCGTCTTTCATCTTTCAGCTCGTCTTTCGTCTTTCAGCTTGTCTTTCGTCTTTCAGCTCGTCTTTCGTCTTTCAGCTCGTCTTTCGTCTTTCAGCTTGTCTTTCGTCTTTCAGCTCGTCTTTCATCTTTCAGCTCGTCTTTCGTCTTTCAGCTTGTCTTTCGTCTTTCAGCTTGTCTTTCAACTCATCTTTCAGCTCGTCTTTCAGCTCATCTTTCGTCTTTCAGCTCATCATTCGTCTTTCAGCTCATCTTTCGTCTTTCAGCTCGTCTTACAGCTCATCTTTCGTCTTTCAGCTCATCTTTCAGCTCATCTTTCATCTTTCAGCTCGTCTTTCAGCTCATCTTTCATCTTTTAGCTCAACTTTCGTCTTTCAGCTCGTCTTTCGTCTTTCAGCTCGCCTTTCATCTTTCAGCTCATCATTCATCTTTCAGCTCATCTTTCACCTTTCAGCTCGCCTTTCATCTCTCAGCTCGTCTTTCGTCTTTCAGCTCGTCTTTCGTCTTTCAGCTCGTCTTTCATCTTTCAGCTCATCATTCATCTTTCAGCTCATCTTTCACCTTTCAGCTCGCCTTTCATCTTTCAGCTCGTCTTTCATCTTTCAGCTCGTCTTTCAGCTCCTCTTTCAGCTCGTCTTTCAGCTCGTTTTTCAGCTCATCTTTCAGCTCATCTTTTGTCTTTCAGCTCATCTTTTGTCTTTCAGCTCATCTTATGTCTTTCAGCTCGTCTTTCGTCTTTCAGCTCATGTTTCGTCTTTCTGCTTGTCTTTCGTCTTTCAGCTCATCTTTCGTCTTTCAGCTCATCTTTCGTCTTTCAGCACGTCTTTCATCTTTCAGCTCATCTTTCAGCTCGTCTTTCATCTCGTCTTTCGTCTTTCATCTCGTCTTTCGTCTTTCAGCTCGTCTTTTGTCTTTCAGCTTGTCTTTCGTCTTTCAACTTGTCTTTCGTCTTTCAGCTCGTCTTTCATCTTTCAGCTCGTCTTTCGTCTTTCAGCTCGTCTTTCGTCTTTCAGCTCGTCTTTCATCTTTCAGCTCATCATTCATCTTTCAGCTCATCATTCATCTTTCAGCTCATCTTTCACCTTTCAGCTCGCCTTTCATCTTTCAGCTCGTCTTTCATCTTTCAGCTCGTCTTTCAGCTCGTCTTTCTTCTTTCAGCTCATGTTTCGTCTTTCAGCTTGTCTTTCGTCTTTCAGCTCATCTTTCGTCTTTCAGCTCGTCTTTCAGCTCATCTTTCATCTTTCAGCTCATCTTTCATCTTTCAGCTCATCTTTCGTCTTTCAGCTCGTCTTTCAGCTCGTCTTTCGTCTTTCAGCTCATGTTTCGTCTTTCAGCTTGTCTTTCGTCTTTCAGCTCATCTTTCGTCTTTCAGCTCGTCTTTCAGCTAATCTTTCAGCTCGTCTTTCAGCTCATCTTTCGTCTTTCAGCTCGTCTTTCAGCTCATCTTTCGTCTTTCAGTTCGTCTTTCAGCTCGTCTTTCAGCTCATCTTTCATCTTTCAGCTCGTCTTTCAGCTCATCTTTCATCTTTCAGCTCATCTTTCGTCTTTCAGCTCGTCTTTCAGCTCATCTTTCGTCTTTCAGCTCGTCTTTCAGCTCATCATTCATCTTTCAGCTCGTCTTTCATCTTTCAGCTCGTCTTTCAGCTCGTCTTTCAGCTCGTCTTTCGTCTTTCAGCTCGTCTTTCATCTTTCAGCTCGTCTTTCAGCTCGTCTTTCGTCTTTCAGCTCGTCTTTCATCTTTCAACTTGTCTTTCGTCTTTCAGCTCGTCTTTCATCTTTCAGCTCGTCTTTCGTCTTTCAGCTTGTCTTTCGTCTTTCAGCTCATCTTTCGTCTTTCAGCTCGTCTTTCAGCTAATCTTTCAGCTCGTCTTTCAGCTCATCTTTCGTCTTTCAGCTCGTCTTTCAGCTCATCTTTCGTCTTTCAGCTCGTCTTTCAGCTCATCTTTCATCTTTCAGCTCATCTTTCGTCTTTCAGCTCGTCTTTCAGCTCATCTTTCGTCTTTCAGCTCGTCTTTCAGCTCATCTTTCGTCTTTCAGCTCATCTTTCGTCTTTCAGCTCGTCTTTCAGCTCATCTTTCATCTTTCAGCTCATCTTTCATCTTTCAGCTCATCTTTCGTCTTTCAGCTCGTCTTTCAGCTCGTCTTTCGTCTTTCAGCTCATGTTTCGTCTTTCAGCTTGTCTTTCGTCTTTCAGCTCATCTTTCGTCTTTCAGCTCGTCTTTCAGCTAATCTTTCAGCTCGTCTTTCAGCTCATCGTTCGTCTTTCAGCTCATCTTTCAGCTCATCTTTCGTCTTTCAGCTCGTCTTTCAGCTCATCTTTCGTCTTTCAGCTTGTCTTTCAGCTCATCTTTCGTCTTTCAGCTCGTCTTTCAGCTCATCTTTCATCTTTCAGCTCATCTTTCAGCTCTTCTTTCGTCTTTCAGCTCGTCTTTCAGCTCGTCTTTCGTCTTTCAGCTCATGTTTCGTCTTTCAGCTTGTCTTTCATCTTTCAGCTCATCTTTCGTCTTTCAGCTCGTCTTTCAGCTCATCTTTCGTCTTTCAGCTCGTCTTTCAGCTCATCTTTCGTCTTTCAGCTCGTCTTTCAGCTCGTCTTTCATCTTTCAGCTCATGTTTCGTCTTTCAGCTTGTCTTTCGTCTTTCAGCTCATCTTTCGTCTTTCAGCTCGTCTTTCAGCTAATCTTTCAGCTCGTCTTTCAGCTCATCTTTCGTCTTTTAGCTCATCTTTCAGCTCATCTTTCGTCTTTCAGCTCGTCTTTCAGCTCATCTTTCATCTTTCAGCTCGTCTTTCAGCTCATCTTTCGTCTTTCAGCTTGTCTTTCAGCTCATCTTTCGTCTTTCAGCTCGTCTTTCAGCTTGTCTTTCGTCTTTCAGCTCATCTTTCGTCTTTCAGCTCATCTTTCAGCTCGTCTTTCAGCTCGTCTTTCAGCTAATCTTTCAGCTCATCTTTCGTCTTTCAGCTCGTCTTTCAGCTCGTCTTTCGTCTTTCAGCTTGTCTTTCGTCTTTCAGCTCGTCTTTCAGCTCATCTTTAAGCTCGTCTTTCAGCTAATCTTTCAGCTTGTCTTTCAACTCAGCTTTCGTCTTTCAGCTCATCATTCGTCTTTCACCTCATCTTTCGTCTTTCAGCTCATCTTACAGCTCATCTTTCGTCTTTCAGCTCATCTTTCATCTTTCAGCTCGTCTTTCAGCTCATCTTCTATCTTTTAGCTAAAAATTTCGTCTTTCAGCTCGTCTTTCGTCTTTCAGCTTGTCTTTCATCTTTCAGCTCGTCTTTCAGCTCGTCTTTCAGCTCGTCTTTCAGCTCGTCTTTCAGCTCGTCTTTCGTCTTTCAGCTCGTCTTTCATCTTTCAACTTGTCTTTCGTTTTTCAGCTCGTCTTTCGTCTTTCAGCTCATCATTCATCTTTCAGCTCATCTTTCATCTTTCAACTCATCTTTCACCTTTCAGCTCGCCTTTCATCTTTCAGCTCGTCTTTCATATTTCAGCTCGTCTTTCAGCTCGTCTTTCAGCTCGTCTTTCAGCTCATCTTTCAGCTCATCTTTTGTCTTTCAACTCATCTTTTGTCTTTCAGCTCATCTTTTGTCTTTCAGCTCATCTTATGTCTTTTTGCTTGTCTTTCGTCTTTCAGCTCATGTTTCGTCTTTCAGCTTGTCTTTCGTCTTTCAGCTCATCTTTCAGCTAATCTTTCAGCTCGTATTTCAGCTAATCTTTCAGCTCTTCTTTCAGCTCATTTTTCAGCTCGTCTTTCAGCTCATCTTTCGTCTTTCAGCTCATCTTTCGTCTTTCAGCTCATCTTTCGTCTTTCAGCTCGTCTTTCAGCTCATCTTTCATCTTTCAGCTCATCTTTCATCTTTCATCTTTCAGCTCATCTTTCGTCTTTCAGCTTGTCTTTCGTCTTTCAGCTCATCTTTCGTCTTTCAGCTCGTCATTCAGCTAATCTGTCAGCTCGTCTTTCAGCTCATCTTTCGTCTTTCAGCTCGTCTTTCAGCTCATCTTTCGTCTTTCAGCTCGTCTTTCAGCTCATCTTTCATCTTTCAGCTCGTCTTTCAGCTCATCTTTCATCTTTCAGCTCATCTTTCGTCTTTCAGCTCGTCTTTCAGCTCATCTTTCGTCTTTCAGCTCGTCTTTCAGCTCATCTTTCGTCTTTCAGCTCGTCTTTCAGCTCATCTTTCATCTTTCAGCTCATCTTTCATCTTTCAGCTCATCTTTCAGCTCATCTTTCAGCTCATCTTTCGTCTTTCAGCTCGTCTTTCAGCTCGGCTTTCGTCTTTCAGCTCATGTTTCGTCTTTCAGCTTGTCTTTCGTCTTTCAGCTCATCTTTCGTCTTTCAGCTCGTCTTTCAGCTAATCTTTCAGCTCGTCTTTCAGCTCATCTTTCGCCTTTCAGCTCGTCTTTCAGCTCATCTTTCGTCTTTCAGCTCGTCTTTCAGCTCATCTTTCATCTTTCAGCTCATCTTTCGTCTTTCAGCTCGTCTTTCAGCTCATCTTTCGTCTTTCAGCTCGTCTTTCAGCTCATCTTTCGTCTTTCAGCTCGTCTTTCAGCTCATCTTTAATCTTTCAGCTCATCTTTCATCTTTCAGCTCATCTTTCGTCTTTCAGCTCGTCTTTCAGCTCGTCTTTCGTCTTTCAGCTCATGTTTCGTCTTTCAGCTTGTCTTTCGTCTTTCAGCTCGTCTTTCATCTTTCAGCTCGTCTTTCAGCTCGTCTTTCGTCTTTCAGCTCGTCTTTCAGCTCGTCTTTCAGCTCGTCTTTCAGCTCATCTTTCGTCTTTCAGCTCCTCTTTTGTCTTTCAGCTCATCTTTCGTCTTTCAGCTCATCTTATGTCTTTCAGCTCGTCTTTCGTCTTTCAGCTCATCTTTCGTCTTTCAGCTCGTCTTTCAGCTCGTCTTTCAGCTCGTCTTTCAGCTCGTCTTTCAGCTCGTCTTTCCTCTTTCAGCTCGTCTTTCAGCTCGTCTTTCAGCACATCTTTCGTCTTTAAGCTTGTCTTTCATCTTTCAGCTCGTCTTTCATCTTTCAGCTCGTCTTTCAGCTCGTCTTTCGTCTTTCAGCTCGTCTTTCATCTTTCAGCTCGTCTTTCGTCGTTCAGCTCGTCTTTCGTCTTTCAGCTCATCATTCATCTTTCAGCTCATCTTTCATCTTTCAACTCATCTTTCACCTCATCTTTCACCTTTCAGCTCGCCTTTCATCTTTCAGCTCGTCTTTCATATTTCAGCTCGTCTTTCAGCTCGTCTTTCAGCTCATCTTTCAGCTCATCTTTTGTCTTTCAACTCATCTTTTGTCTTTCAGCTCATCTTTTGTCTTTCAGCTCATCTTATGTCTTTTAGCTTGTCTTTCGTCTTTCAGCTCATGTTTCGTCTTTCAGCTTGTCTTTCGTCTTTCAGCTAATCTTTCAGCTCGTATTTCAGCTAATCTTTCAGCTCGTCTTTCAGCTCATTTTTCAGCTCGTCTTTCAGCTCATCTTTCGTCTTTCAGCTCATCTTTCGTCTTTCAGCTCATCTTTCGTCTTTCAGCTCATCTTTCGTCTTTCAGCTCATCTTTCGTCTTTCAGCTTGTCTTTCATCTTTCAGCTCGTCTTTCATCTTTCAGCTCGTCTTTCAGCTCGTCTTTCAGCTCGTCTTTCATCTTTCAGCTCGTCTTTCATCTTTAAACTTGTCTTTCGTCTTTCAGCTCGTCTTTCGTCTTTCAGCTCATCATTCATCTTTCAGCTCATCTTTCATCTTTCAACTCATCTTTCACCTTTCAGCTCGCCTTTCATCTTTCAGCTCGTCTTTCATATTTCAGCTCGTCTTTCAGCTCGTCTTTCAGCTCGTCTTTCAGCTCATCTTTCAGCTCATCTTTTGTCTTTCAACTCATCTTTTGTCTTTCAGCTCATCTTTTGTCTTTCAGCTCATCTTATGTCTTTTAGCTTGTCTTTCTTCTTTCAGCTCATGTTTCGTCTTTCAGCTTGTCTTTCGTCTTTCAGCTCATCTTTCAGCTAATCTTTCAGCTCGTATTTCAGCTAATCTTTCAGCTCGTCTTTCAGCTCATTTTTCAGCTCGTCTTTCAGCTCATCTTTCGTCTTTCAGCTCATCTTTCGTCTTTCAGCTCATCTTTCGTCTTTCAGCTCGTCTTTCGGCTCATCTTTCATCTTTCAGCTCATCTTTCATCTTTCATCTTTCATCTTTCAGCTCATCTTTCGTCTTTCAGCTTGTCTTTCGTCTTTCAGCTCATCTTTCGTCTTTCAGCTCGTCATTCAGCTAATCTTTCAGCTCGTCTTTCAGCTCATCTTTCGTCTTTCAGCTCGTCTTTTAGCTCATCTTTCGTCTTTCAGCTCGTCTTTCAGCTCATCTTTCATCTTTCAGCTCGTCTTTCAGCTCATCTTTCATCTTTCAGCTCATCTTTCGTCTTTCAGCTCGTCTTTCAGCTCATCTTTCGTCTTTCAGCTCGTCTTTCAGCTCATCTTTCGTCTTTCAGCTCGTCTTTCAGCTCATCTTTCATCTTTCAGCTCATCTTTCATCTTTCAGCTCATCTTTCAGCTCATCTTTCAGCTCATCTTTCGTCTTTCAGCTCGTCTTTCAGCTCGTCTTTCGTCTTTCAGCTCATGTTTCGTCTTTCAGCTTGTCTTTCGTCTTTCAGCTCATCTTTCGTCTTTCAGCTCGTCTTTCAGCTAATCTTTCAGCTCGTCTTTCAGCTCATCTTTCGTCTTTCAGCTCGTCTTTCAGCTCATCTTTCGTCTTTCAGCTCGTCTTTCAGCTCGTCTTTCATCTCGTCTTTCGTCTTTCATCTCGTCTTTCGTCTTTCAGCTCGTCTTTTGTCTTTCAGCTTGTCTTTCGTCTTTCAACTTGTCTTTCGTCTTTCAGCTCGTCTTTCATCTTTCAGCTCGTCTTTCGTCTTTCAGCTCGTCTTTCGTCTTTCAGCTCGTCTTTCATCTTTCAGCTCATCATTCATCTTTCAGCTCATCATTCATCTTTCAGCTCATCTTTCATCTTTCAGCTCATCTTTCACCTTTCAGCTCGCCTTTCATCTTTCAGCTCGTCTTTCATCTTTCAGCTCGTCTTTCAGCTCGTCTTTCGTCTTTCAGCTCATGTTTCGTCTTTCAGCTTGTCTTTCGTCTTTCAGCTCATCTTTCGTCTTTCAGCTCGTCTTTCAGCTAATCTTTCAGCTCGTCTTTCAGCTCATCTTTCGTCTTTCAGCTCGTCTTTCAGCTCATCTTTCGTCTTTCAGCTCGTCTTTCAGCTCATCTTTCATCTTTCAGCTCGTCTTTCAGCTCATCTTTCGTCTTTCAGCTCGTCTTTCAGCTCATCTTTCATCTTTCAGCTCGTCTTTCAGCTCATCTTTCATCTTTCAGCTCATCTTTCGTCTTTCAAGTCTTTCAGCTCATCTTTCGTCTTTCAGCTCGTCTTTCAGCTCATCATTCATCTTTCAGCTCGTCTTTCATCTTTCAGCTCGTCTTTCAGCTCGTCTTTCAGCTCGTCTTTCGTCTTTCAGCTCGTCTTTCATCTTTCAACTTGTCTTTCGTCTTTCAGCTCGTCTTTCATCTTTCAGCTCGTCTTTCGTCTTTCAGCTTGTCTTTTGTCTTTCAGCTCGTCTTTCGTCTTTCAGCTCGTCTTTCGTCTTTCAGCTTGTCTTTCGTCTTTCAGCTCATCATTCATCTTTCCGCTCATCTTTCATCTTTCAGCTCATCTTTCAACTTTCAGCTCGCCTTTCATCTTTCAGCTCGTCTTTCATCTTTCAGCTCGTCTTTCATCTTTCAACTCGTCTTTCATCTTTCGTCTTTCAGCTCATCTTATGTCTTTCAGCTCGTCTTTCGTCTTTCAGCTCATGTTTCGTCTTTCAGCTCATCTTTCGTCTTTCAGCTCGTCTTTCAGCTAATCTTTCAGCTCGTCTTTCAGCTCATCTTTCGTCTTTCAGCTCATCTTTCGTCTTTCAGCTCGTCTTTCAGCTCATCTTTCATCTTTCAGCTCGTCTTTCAGCTCATCTTTCGTCTTTCAGCTCGTCTTTCAGCTCATCTTTCATCTTTCAGCTCATCATTCATCTTTCAGCTCATCATTCATCTTTCAGCTCATCTTTCATCTTTCAGCTCATCTTTCAACTTTCAGCTCGCCTTTCATCTTTCAGCTCGTCTTTCATCTTTCAGCTCGTCTTTCAGCTCATCTTTCATCTTTCAGCTCATCTTTCGTCTTTCAGCTCGTCTTTCAGCTCATCTTTCGTCTTTCAGCTCGTCTTTCAGCTCATCATTCATCTTTCAGCTCGTCTTTCATCTTTCAGCTCGTCTTTCAGCTCGTCTTTCAGCTCGTCTTTCGTCTTTCAGCTCGTCTTTCATCTTTCAACTTGTCTTTCGTCTTTCAGCTCGTCTTTCATCTTTCAGCTCGTCTTTCGTCTTTCAGCTTGTCTTTCGTCTTTCAGCTCGTCTTTCGTCTTTCAGCTCGTCTTTCGTCTTTCAGCTTGTCTTTCGTCTTTCAGCTCGTCTTTCATCTTTCAGCTCGTCTTTCGTCTTTCAGCTTGTCTTTCGTCTTTCAGCTTGTCTTTCAACTCATCTTTCAGCTCGTCTTTCAGCTCATCTTTCGTCTTTCAGCTCATCATTCGTCTTTCAGCTCATCTTTCGTCTTTCAGCTCGTCTTACAGCTCATCTTTCGTCTTTCAGCTCATCTTTCAGCTCATCTTTCATCTTTCAGCTCGTCTTTCAGCTCATCTTTCATCTTTTAGCTCAACTTTCGTCTTTCAGCTCGTCTTTCGTCTTTCAGCTCGCCTTTCATCTTTCAGCTCATCATTCATCTTTCAGCTCATCTTTCACCTTTCAGCTCGCCTTTCATCTCTCAGCTCGTCTTTCGTCTTTCAGCTCATCTTTTGTCTTTCAACTTGTCTTTCGTCTTTCAGCTCGTCTTTCGTCTTTCAGCTCGTCTTTCATCTTTCAGCTCATCATTCATCTTTCAGCTCATCTTTCACCTTTCAGCTCGCCTTTCATCTTTCAGCTCGTCTTTCATCTTTCAGCTCGTCTTTCAGCTCCTCTTTCAGCTCGTCTTTCAGCTCGTTTTTCAGCTCATCTTTCAGCTCATCTTTTGTCTTTCAGCTCATCTTTTGTCTTTCAGCTCATCTTATGTCTTTCAGCTCGTCTTTCGTCTTTCAGCTCATGTTTCGTCTTTCTGCTTGTCTTTCGTCTTTCAGCTCATCTTTCGTCTTTCAGCTCATCTTTCGTCTTTCAGCACGTCTTTCATCTTTCAGCTCATCTTTCAGCTCGTCTTTCATCTCGTCTTTCGTCTTTCATCTCGTCTTTCGTCTTTCAGCTCGTCTTTTGTCTTTCAGCTTGTCTTTCGTCTTTCAACTTGTCTTTCGTCTTTCAGCTCGTCTTTCATCTTTCAGCTCGTCTTTCGTCTTTCAGCTCGTCTTTCGTCTTTCAGCTCGTCTTTCATCTTTCAGCTCATCATTCATCTTTCAGCTCATCATTCATCTTTCAGCTCATCTTTCACCTTTCAGCTCGCCTTTCATCTTTCAGCTCGTCTTTCATCTTTCAGCTCGTCTTTCAGCTCGTCTTTCTTCTTTCAGCTCATGTTTCGTCTTTCAGCTTGTCTTTCGTCTTTCAGCTCATCTTTCGTCTTTCAGCTCGTCTTTCAGCTCATCTTTCATCTTTCAGCTCATCTTTCATCTTTCAGCTCATCTTTCGTCTTTCAGCTCGTCTTTCAGCTCGTCTTTCGTCTTTCAGCTCATGTTTCGTCTTTCAGCTTGTCTTTCGTCTTTCAGCTCATCTTTCGTCTTTCAGCTCGTCTTTCAGCTAATCTTTCAGCTCGTCTTTCAGCTCATCTTTCGTCTTTCAGCTCGTCTTTCAGCTCATCTTTCGTCTTTCAGCTCGTCTTTCAGCTCATCTTTCATCTTTCAGCTCGTCTTTCAGCTCATCTTTCATCTTTCAGCTCATCTTTCGTCTTTCAGCTCGTCTTTCAGCTCATCTTTCGTCTTTCAGCTCGTCTTTCAGCTCATCATTCATCTTTCAGCTCGTCTTTCATCTTTCAGCTCGTCTTTCAGCTCGTCTTTCAGCTCGTCTTTCGTCTTTCAGCTCGTCTTTCATCTTTCAGCTCGTCTTTCAGCTCGTCTTTCGTCTTTCAGCTCGTCTTTCATCTTTCAACTTGTCTTTCGTCTTTCAGCTCGTCTTTCATCTTTCAGCTCGTCTTTCGTCTTTCAGCTTGTCTTTCGTCTTTCAGCTCATCTTTCGTCTTTCAGCTCGTCTTTCAGCTAATCTTTCAGCTCGTCTTTCAGCTCATCTTTCGTCTTTCAGCTCGTCTTTCAGCTCATCTTTCGTCTTTCAGCTCGTCTTTCAGCTCATCTTTCATCTTTCAGCTCATCTTTCGTCTTTCAGCTCGTCTTTCAGCTCATCTTTCGTCTTTCAGCTCGTCTTTCAGCTCATCTTTCGTCTTTCAGCTCATCTTTCGTCTTTCAGCTCGTCTTTCAGCTCATCTTTCATCTTTCAGCTCATCTTTCATCTTTCAGCTCATCTTTCGTCTTTCAGCTCGTCTTTCAGCTCGTCTTTCGTCTTTCAGCTCATGTTTCGTCTTTCAGCTTGTCTTTCGTCTTTCAGCTCATCTTTCGTCTTTCAGCTCGTCTTTCAGCTAATCTTTCAGCTCGTCTTTCAGCTCATCGTTCGTCTTTCAGCTCATCTTTCAGCTCATCTTTCGTCTTTCAGCTCGTCTTTCAGCTCATCTTTCGTCTTTCAGCATGTCTTTCAGCTCATCTTTCGTCTTTCAGCTCGTCTTTCAGCTCATCTTTCATCTTTCAGCTCATCTTTCAGCTCTTCTTTCGTCTTTCAGCTCGTCTTTCAGCTCGTCTTTCGTCTTTCAGCTCATGTTTCGTCTTTCAGCTTGTCTTTCATCTTTCAGCTCATCTTTCGTCTTTCAGCTCGTCTTTCAGCTCATCTTTCGTCTTTCAGCTCGTCTTTCAGCTCATCTTTCGTCTTTCAGCTCGTCTTTCAGCTCGTCTTTCATCTTTCAGCTCATGTTTCGTCTTTCAGCTTGTCTTTCGTCTTTCAGCTCATCTTTCGTCTTTCAGCTCGTCTTTCAGCTAATCTTTCAGCTCGTCTTTCAGCTCATCTTTCGTCTTTCAGCTTGTCTTTCAGCTCATCTTTCGTCTTTCAGCTCGTCTTTCAGCTCGTCTTTCGTCTTTCAGCTCATGTTTCGTCTTTCAGCTTGTCTTTCGTCTTTCAGCTCATCTTTCGTCTTTCAGCTCGTCTTTCAGCTCATCTTTCGTCTTTCAGCTCGTCTTTCAGCTTATCTTTCATCTTTCAGCTCATCTTTCATCTTTCAGCTCATCTTTCATCTTTCAGCTCATCTTTCAGCTCATTTTTCATCTTTCAGACGAATCTGAAAGACGAAAGACGCTCATCTTTCATCTTTCAGCTCATCTTTCGTCTTTCAGCTCATCTTTCGTCTTTCAGCTCGTCTTTCAGCTAATCTTTCAGCTCGTCTTTCAGCTCATCGTTCGTCTTTCAGCTCATCTTTCAGCTCATCTTTCGTCTTTCAGCTCGTCTTTCAGCTCATCTTTCGTCTTTCAGCTTGTCTTTCAGCTCATCTTTTGTCTTTCAACTTGTCTTTCGTCTTTCAGCTCGTCTTTCGTCTTTCAGCTCGTCTTTCATCTTTCAGCTCATCATTCATCTTTCAGCTCATCTTTCACCTTTCAGCTCGCCTTTCATCTTTCAGCTCGTCTTTCATCTTTCAGCTCGTCTTTCAGCTCCTCTTTCAGCTCGTCTTTCAGCTCGTTTTTCAGCTCATCTTTCAGCTCATCTTTTGTCTTTCAGCTCATCTTTTGTCTTTCAGCTCATCTTATGTCTTTCAGCTCGTCTTTCGTCTTTCAGCTCATGTTTCGTCTTTCTGCTTGTCTTTCGTCTTTCAGCTCATCTTTCGTCTTTCAGCTCATCTTTCGTCTTTCAGCACGTCTTTCATCTTTCAGCTCATCTTTCAGCTCGTCTTTCATCTCGTCTTTCGTCTTTCATCTCGTCTTTCATCTTTCAGCTCGTCTTTTGTCTTTCAGCTTGTCTTTCGTCTTTCAACTTGTCTTTCGTCTTTCAGCTCGTCTTTCATCTTTCAGCTCGTCTTTCGTCTTTCAGCTCGTCTTTCGTCTTTCAGCTCGTCTTTCATCTTTCAGCTCATCATTCATCTTTCAGCTCATCATTCATCTTTCAGCTCATCTTTCACCTTTCAGCTCGCCTTTCATCTTTCAGCTCGTCTTTCATCTTTCAGCTCGTCTTTCAGCTCGTCTTTCTTCTTTCAGCTCATGTTTCGTCTTTCAGCTTGTCTTTCGTCTTTCAGCTCATCTTTCGTCTTTCAGCTCGTCTTTCAGCTCATCTTTCATCTTTCAGCTCATCTTTCATCTTTCAGCTCATCTTTCGTCTTTCAGCTCGTCTTTCAGCTCGTCTTTCGTCTTTCAGCTCATGTTTCGTCTTTCAGCTTGTCTTTTGTCTTTCAGCTCATCTTTCGTCTTTCAGCTCGTCTTTCAGCTCATCTTTCGTCTTTCAGCTCGTCTTTCAGCTCATCTTTCGTCTTTCAGCTCGTCTTTCAGCTAATCTTTCAGCTCGTCTTTCAGCTCATCTTTCGTCTTTCAGCTCGTCTTTCAGCTCATCTTTCGTCTTTCAGCTCGTCTTTCAGCTCATCTTTCATCTTTCAGCTCATCTTTCGTCTTTCAGCTCGTCTTTCAGCTCATCTTTCGTCTTTCAGCTCGTCTTTCAGCTCATCATTCATCTTTCAGCTCGTCTTTCATCTTTCAGCTCGTCTTTCAGCTCGTCTTTCAGCTCGTCTTTCGTCTTTCAGCTCGTCTTTCATCTTTCAGCTCGTCTTTCAGCTCGTCTTTCGTCTTTCAGCTCGTCTTTCATCTTTCAACTTGTCTTTCGTCTTTCAGCTCGTCTTTCATCTTTCAGCTCGTCTTTCGTCTTTCAGCTTGTCTTTCGTCTTTCAGCTCATCTTTCGTCTTTCAGCTCGTCTTTCAGCTAATCTTTCAGCTCGTCTTTCAGCTCATCTTTCGTCTTTCAGCTCGTCTTTCAGCTCATCTTTCGTCTTTCAGCTCGTCTTTCAGCTCATCTTTCATCTTTCAGCTCATCTTTCGTCTTTCAGCTCGTCTTTCAGCTCATCTTTCGTCTTTCAGCTCGTCTTTCAGCTCATCTTTCGTCTTTCAGCTCATCTTTCGTCTTTCAGCTCGTCTTTCAGCTCATCTTTCATCTTTCAGCTCATCTTTCATCTTTCAGCTCATCTTTCGTCTTTCAGCTCGTCTTTCAGCTCGTCTTTCGTCTTTCAGCTCATGTTTCGTCTTTCAGCTTGTCTTTCGTCTTTCAGCTCATCTTTCGTCTTTCAGCTCGTCTTTCAGCTAATCTTTCAGCTCGTCTTTCAGCTCATCGTTCGTCTTTCAGCTCATCTTTCAGCTCATCTTTCGTCTTTCAGCTCGTCTTTCAGCTCATCTTTCGTCTTTCAGCTTGTCTTTCAGCTCATCTTTCGTCTTTCAGCTCGTCTTTCAGCTCATCTTTCATCTTTCAGCTCATCTTTCAGCTCTTCTTTCGTCTTTCAGCTCGTCTTTCAGCTCGTCTTTCGTCTTTCAGCTCATGTTTCGTCTTTCAGCTTGTCTTTCATCTTTCAGCTCATCTTTCGTCTTTCAGCTCGTCTTTCAGCTCATCTTTCGTCTTTCAGCTCGTCTTTCAGCTCGTCTTTCATCTTTCAGCTCATGTTTCGTCTTTCAGCTTGTCTTTCGTCTTTCAGCTCATCTTTCGTCTTTCAGCTCGTCTTTCAGCTAATCTTTCAGCTCGTCTTTCAGCTCATCTTTCGTCTTTCAGCTCATCTTTCAGCTCATCTTTCGTCTTTCAGCTCGTCTTTCAGCTCATCTTTCATCTTTCAGCTCGTCTTTCAGCTCATCTTCCGTCTTTCAGCTTGTCTTTCAGCTCATCTTTCGTCTTTCAGCTCGTCTTTCAGCTCGTCTTTCGTCTTTCAGCTCATGTTTCGTCTTTCAGCTTGTCTTTCGTCTTTCAGCTCATCTTTCGTCTTTCAGCTCGTCTTTCAGCTCATCTTTCGTCTTTCAGCTCGTCTTTCAGCTTATCTTTCATCTTTCAGCTCATCTTTCATCTTTCAGCTCATCTTTCATCTTTCAGCTCATCTTTCAGCTCATTTTTCATCTTTCAGACGAATCTGAAAGACGAAAGACGCTCATCTTTCATCTTTCAGCTCATCTTTCGTCTTTCAGCTCGTCTTTCAGCTCATCTTTCGTCTTTCAGCTCGTCTTTCAGCTCATCTTTCGTCTTTCAGCTCGTCTTTCAGCTCGTCTTTCAGCTCATCTTTCATCTTTCAGCTCATCTTTAATTTTTCAGCTCATCTTTCGTCTTTCAGCTCGTCTTTCAGCTCGTCTTTCGTCTTTCAGCTCATGTTTCGTCTTTCAGCTCGTCTTTCAGCTCATCTTTCGTCTTTCAGCTCGTCTTTCAGCTCATCTTTCATCTTTCAGCTCGTCTTTCAGCTCATCTTTCATCTTTCAGCTCATCTTTCGTCTTTCAGCTCGTCTTTCAGCTCATCTTTCGTCTTTCAGCTCGTCTTTCAGCTCATCATTCATCTTTCAGCTCGTCTTTCATCTTTCAGCTCGTCTTTCAGCTCGTCTTTCAGCTCGTCTTTCGTCTTTCAGCTCGTCTTTCATCTTTCAGCTCGTCTTTCAGCTCGTCTTTCAGCTCATCTTTCGTCTTTCAGCTCGTCTTTCAGCTCATCTTTCGTCTTTCAGCTCGTCTTTCAGCTCATCTTTCGTCTTTCAGCTCGTCTTTCAGCTCATCATTCATCTTTCAGCTCGTCTTTCATCTTTCAGCTCGTCTTTCAGCTCGTCTTTCAGCTCGTCTTTCGTCTTTCAGCTCGTCTTTCATCTTTCAGCTCGTCTTTCAGCTCGTCTTTCAGCTCGTCTTTCAGCTCGTCTTTCGTCTTTCAGCTCATGTTTCGTCTTTCAGCTTGTCTTTCGTCTTTCAGCTCATCTTTCGTCTTTCAGCTCGTCTTTCAGCTAATCTTTCAGCTCGTCTTTCAGCTCATCTTTCGTCTTTCAGCTCGTCTTTCAGCTCATCTTTCGTCTTTCAGCTCGTCTTTCAGCTCATCTTTCATCTTTCAGCTCGTCTTTCAGCTCATCTTTCGTCTTTCAGCTCGTCTTTCAGCTCATCTTTCATCTTTCAGCTCGTCTTTCAGCTCATCTTTCATCTTTCAGCTCATCTTTCATCTTTCAGCTCGTCTTTCAGCTCATCTTTCGTCTTTCAGCTCGTCTTTCAGCTCATCATTCATCTTTCAGCTCGTCTTTCATCTTTCAGCTCGTCTTTCAGCTCGTCTTTCAGCTCGTCTTTCGTCTTTCAGCTCGTCTTTCATCTTTCAACTTGTCTTTCGTCTTTCAGCTCGTCTTTCATCTTTCAGCTCGTCTTTCGTCTTTCAGCTTGTCTTTTGTCTTTCAGCTCGTCTTTCGTCTTTCAGCTCGTCTTTCGTCTTTCAGCTTGTCTTTCGTCTTTCAGCTCATCATTCATCTTTCCGCTCATCTTTCATCTTTCAGCTCATCTTTCAACTTTCAGCTCGCCTTTCATCTTTCAGCTCGTCTTTCATCTTTCAGCTCGTCTTTCATCTTTCAGCTCGTCTTTCATCTTTCGTCTTTCAGCTCATCTTATGTCTTTCAGCTCGTCTTTCGTCTTTCAGCTCATGTTTCGTCTTTCAGCTCATCTTTCGTCTTTCAGCTCGTCTTTCAGCTAATCTTTCAGCTCGTCTTTCAGCTCATCTTTCGTCTTTCAGCTCATCTTTCGTCTTTCAGCTCGTCTTTCAGCTCATCTTTCATCTTTCAGCTCGTCTTTCAGCTCATCTTTCGTCTTTCAGCTCGTCTTTCAGCTCATCTTTCATCTTTCAGCTCATCATTCATCTTTCAGCTCATCATTCATCTTTCAGCTCATCTTTCATCTTTCAGCTCATCTTTCAACTTTCAGCTCGCCTTTCATCTTTCAGCTCGTCTTTCATCTTTCAGCTCGTCTTTCAGCTCATCTTTCATCTTTCAGCTCATCTTTCGTCTTTCAGCTCGTCTTTCAGCTCATCTTTCGTCTTTCAGCTCGTCTTTCAGCTCATCATTCATCTTTCAGCTCGTCTTTCATCTTTCAGCTCGTCTTTCAGCTCGTCTTTCAGCTCGTCTTTCGTCTTTCAGCTCGTCTTTCATCTTTCAACTTGTCTTTCGTCTTTCAGCTCGTCTTTCATCTTTCAGCTCGTCTTTCGTCTTTCAGCTTGTCTTTCGTCTTTCAGCTCGTCTTTCGTCTTTCAGCTCGTCTTTCGTCTTTCAGCTTGTCTTTCGTCTTTCAGCTCGTCTTTCATCTTTCAGCTCGTCTTTCGTCTTTCAGCTTGTCTTTCGTCTTTCAGCTTGTCTTTCAACTCATCTTTCAGCTCGTCTTTCAGCTCATCTTTCGTCTTTCAGCTCATCATTCGTCTTTCAGCTCATCTTTCGTCTTTCAGCTCGTCTTACAGCTCATCTTTCGTCTTTCAGCTCATCTTTCAGCTCATCTTTCATCTTTCAGCTCGTCTTTCAGCTCATCTTTCATCTTTTAGCTCAACTTTCGTCTTTCAGCTCGTCTTTCGTCTTTCAGCTCGCCTTTCATCTTTCAGCTCATCATTCATCTTTCAGCTCATCTTTCACCTTTCAGCTAGCCTTTCATCTCTCAGCTCGTCTTTCGTCTTTCAGCTCATCTTTTGTCTTTCAACTTGTCTTTCGTCTTTCAGCTCGTCTTTCGTCTTTCAGCTCGTCTTTCATCTTTCAGCTCATCATTCATCTTTCAGCTCATCTTTCACCTTTCAGCTCGCCTTTCATCTTTCAGCTCGTCTTTCATCTTTCAGCTCGTCTTTCAGCTCCTCTTTCAGCTCGTCTTTCAGCTCGTTTTTCAGCTCATCTTTCAGCTCATCTTTTGTCTTTCAGCTCATCTTTTGTCTTTCAGCTCATCTTATGTCTTTCAGCTCGTCTTTCGTCTTTCAGCTCATGTTTCGTCTTTCTGCTTGTCTTTCGTCTTTCAGCTCATCTTTCGTCTTTCAGCTCATCTTTCGTCTTTCAGCACGTCTTTCATCTTTCAGCTCATCTTTCAGCTCGTCTTTCATCTCGTCTTTCGTCTTTCATCTCGTCTTTCGTCTTTCAGCTCGTCTTTTGTCTTTCAGCTTGTCTTTCGTCTTTCAACTTGTCTTTCGTCTTTCAGCTCGTCTTTCATCTTTCAGCTCGTCTTTCGTCTTTCAGCTCGTCTTTCGTCTTTCAGCTCGTCTTTCATCTTTCAGCTCATCATTCATCTTTCAGCTCATCATTCATCTTTCAGCTCATCTTTCACCTTTCAGCTCGCCTTTCATCTTTCAGCTCGTCTTTCATCTTTCAGCTCGTCTTTCAGCTCGTCTTTCTTCTTTCAGCTCATGTTTCGTCTTTCAGCTTGTCTTTCGTCTTTCAGCTCATCTTTCGTCTTTCAGCTCGTCTTTCAGCTCATCTTTCATCTTTCAGCTCATCTTTCATCTTTCAGCTCATCTTTCGTCTTTCAGCTCGTCTTTCAGCTCGTCTTTCGTCTTTCAGCTCATGTTTCAGCTCATCTTTCGTCTTTCAGCTCATCTTTCGTCTTTCAGCTCGTCTTTCAGCTAATCTTTCAGCTCGTCTTTCAGCTCATCTTTCGTCTTTCAGCTCATCTTTCGTCTTTCAGCTCGTCTTTCAGCTCATCTTTCATCTTTCAGCTCGTCTTTCAGCTCATCTTTCATCTTTCAGCTCATCTTTCGTCTTTCAGCTCGTCTTTCAGCTCATCTTTCGTCTTTCAGCTCGTCTTTCAGCTCATCATTCATCTTTCAGCTCGTCTTTCATCTTTCAGCTCGTCTTTCAGCTCGTCTTTCAGCTCGTCTTTCGTCTTTCAGCTCGTCTTTCATCTTTCAGCTCGTCTTTCAGCTCGTCTTTCGTCTTTCAGCTCGTCTTTCATCTTTCAACTTGTCTTTCGTCTTTCAGCTCGTCTTTCATCTTTCAGCTCGTCTTTCGTCTTTCAGCTTGTCTTTCGTCTTTCAGCTCATCTTTCGTCTTTCAGCTCGTCTTTCAGCTAATCTTTCAGCTCGTCTTTCAGCTCATCTTTCGTCTTTCAGCTCGTCTTTCAGCTCATCTTTCGTCTTTCAGCTCGTCTTTCAGCTCATCTTTCATCTTTCAGCTCATCTTTCGTCTTTCAGCTCGTCTTTCAGCTCATCTTTCGTCTTTCAGCTCGTCTTTCAGCTCATCTTTCGTCTTTCAGCTCATCTTTCGTCTTTCAGCTCGTCTTTCAGCTCATCTTTCATCTTTCAGCTCATCTTTCATCTTTCAGCTCATCTTTCGTCTTTCAGCTCGTCTTTCAGCTCGTCTTTCGTCTTTCAGCTCATGTTTCGTCTTTCAGCTTGTCTTTCGTCTTTCAGCTCATCTTTCGTCTTTCAGCTCGTCTTTCAGCTAATCTTTCAGCTCGTCTTTCAGCTCATCTTTCGTCTTTCAGCTCATCTTTCAGCTCATCTTTCGTCTTTCAGCTCGTCTTTCAGCTCATCTTTCGTCTTTCAGCTTGTCTTTCAGCTCATCTTTCGTCTTTCAGCTCGTCTTTCAGCTCATCTTTCATCTTTCAGCTCATCTTTCAGCTCTTCTTTCGTCTTTCAGCTCGTCTTTCAGCTCGTCTTTCGTCTTTCAGCTCATGTTTCGTCTTTCAGCTTGTCTTTCATCTTTCAGCTCATCTTTCGTCTTTCAGCTCGTCTTTCAGCTCATCTTTCGTCTTTCAGCTCATCTTTCGTCTTTCAGCTCGTCTTTCAGCTCATCTTTCGTCTTTCAGCTCGTCTTTCAGCTCGTCTTTCGTCTTTCAGCTCATGTTTCGTCTTTCAGCTTGTCTTTCGTCTTTCAGCTCATCTTTCGTCTTTCAGCTCGTCTTTCAGCTAATCTTTCAGCTCGTCTTTCAGCTCATCTTTCGTCTTTCAGCTCATCTTTCAGCTCATCTTTCGTCTTTCAGCTCGTCTTTCAGCTCATCTTTCATCTTTCAGCTCGTCTTTCAGCTCATCTTTCGTCTTTCAGCTTGTCTTTCAGCTCATCTTTCGTCTTTCAGCTCGTCTTTCAGCTCGTCTTTCGTCTTTCAGCTCATGTTTCGTCTTTCAGCTTGTCTTTCGTCTTTCAGCTCATCTTTCGTCTTTCAGCTCGTCTTTCAGCTCATCTTTCGTCTTTCAGCTCGTCTTTCAGCTTATCTTTCATCTTTCAGCTCATCTTTCATCTTTCAGCTCATCTTTCATCTTTCAGCTCATCTTTCAGCTCATTTTTCATCTTTCAGACGAATCTGAAAGACGAAAGACGCTCATCTTTCATCTTTCAGCTCATCTTTCGTCTTTCAGCTCGTCTTTCAGCTCGTCTTTCAGCTCATCTTTCGTCTTTCAGCTCGTCTTTCAGCTCGTCTTTCAGCTCATCTTTCATCTTTCAGCTCATCTTTCATCTTTCAGCTCATCTTTCGTCTTTCAGCTCGTCTTTCAGCTCGTCTTTCGTCTTTCAGCTCATGTTTCGTCTTTCAGCTCATCTTTCAGCTCATCTTTCGTCTTTCAGCTCGTCTTTCAGCTCATCTTTCATCTTTCAGCTCGTCTTTCAGCTCATCTTTCATCTTTCAGCTCATCTTTCGTCTTTCAGCTCGTCTTTCAGCTCATCTTTCGTCTTTCAGCTCGTCTTTCAGCTCATCATTCATCTTTCAGCTCGTCTTTCATCTTTCAGCTCGTCTTTCAGCTCGTCTTTCGTCTTTCAGCTCGTCTTTCATCTTTCAGCTCGTCTTTCAGCTCGTCTTTCAGCTCATCTTTCAGCTCATCTTTCGTCTTTCAGCTCGTCTTTCAGCTCATCTTTCGTCTTTCAGCTCGTCTTTCAGCTCATCTTTCGTCTTTCAGCTCGTCTTTCAGCTCATCATTCATCTTTCAGCTCGTCTTTCATCTTTCAGCTCGTCTTTCAGCTCGTCTTTCAGCTCGTCTTTCGTCTTTCAGCTCGTCTTTCATCTTTCAGCTCGTCTTTCAGCTCGTCTTTCGTCTTTCAGCTCGTCTTTCATCTTTCAACTTGTCTTTCGTCTTTCAGCTCGTCTTTCATCTTTCAGCTCGTCTTTCGTCTTTCAGCTTGTCTTTCGTCTTTCAGCTCGTCTTTCGTCTTTCAGCTCGTCTTTCGTCTTTCAGCTCGTCTTTCATCTTTCAGCTCGTCTTTCGTCTTTCAGCTCGTCTTTCGTCTTTCAGCTTGTCTTTCAACTCATCTTTCAGCTCGTCTTTCAGCTCATCTTTCGTCTTTCAGCTCATCATTCGTCTTTCAGCTCATCTTTCGTCTTTCAGCTCGTCTTACAGCTCATCTTTCGTCTTTCAGCTCATCTTTCAGCTCATCTTTCATCTTTCAGCTCGTCTTTCAGCTCATCTTTCATCTTTTAGCTCAACTTTCGTCTTTCAGCTCGTCTTTCGTCTTTCAGCTCGCCTTTCATCTTTCAGCTCATCATTCATCTTTCAGCTCATCTTTCACCTTTCAGCTCGCCTTTCATCTCTCAGCTCGTCTTTCGTCTTTCAGCTCATCTTTCATCTTTCAGCTCATCTTTCGTCTTTCAGCTCGTCTTTCAGCTCATCTTTCGTCTTTCAGCTCGTCTTTCAGCTCATCATTCATCTTTCAGCTCGTCTTTCATCTTTCAGCTCGTCTTTCAGCTCGTCTTTCAGCTCGTCTTTCGTCTTTCAGCTCGTCTTTCATCTTTCAGCTCGTCTTTCAGCTCGTCTTTCAGCTCATCTTTCGTCTTTCAGCTCGTCTTTCAGCTCATCTTTCGTCTTTCAGCTCGTCTTTCAGCTCATCTTTCGTCTTTCAGCTCGTCTTTCAGCTCATCATTCATCTTTCAGCTCGTCTTTCATCTTTCAGCTCGTCTTTCAGCTCGTCTTTCAGCTCGTCTTTCGTCTTTCAGCTCGTCTTTCATCTTTCAGCTCGTCTTTCAGCTCGTCTTTCGTCTTTCAGCTCGTCTTTCATCTTTCAACTTGTCTTTCGTCTTTCAGCTCGTCTTTCATCTTTCAGCTCGTCTTTCGTCTTTCAGCTTGTCTTTCGTCTTTCAGCTCGTCTTTCGTCTTTCAGCTCGTCTTTCGTCTTTCAGCTCGTCTTTCGTCTTTCAGCTCGTCTTTCGTCTTTCAGCTCGTCTTTCGTCTTTCAGCTTGTCTTTCAACTCATCTTTCAGCTCGTCTTTCAGCTCATCTTTCGTCTTTCAGCTCATCATTCGTCTTTCAGCTCATCTTTCGTCTTTCAGCTCGTCTTACAGCTCATCTTTCGTCTTTCAGCTCATCTTTCAGCTCATCTTTCATCTTTCAGCTCGTCTTTCAGCTCATCTTTCATCTTTTAGCTCAACTTTCGTCTTTCAGCTCGTCTTTCGTCTTTCAGCTCGCCTTTCATCTTTCAGCTCATCATTCATCTTTCAGCTCATCTTTCACCTTTCAGCTCGCCTTTCATCTCTCAGCTCGTCTTTTGTCTTTCAACTTGTCTTTCGTCTTTCAGCTCGTCTTTCGTCTTTCAGCTCGTCTTTCATCTTTCAGCTCATCATTCATCTTTCAGCTCATCTTTCACCTTTCAGCTCGCCTTTCATCTTTCAGCTCGTCTTTCATCTTTCAGCTCGTCTTTCAGCTCCTCTTTCAGCTCGTCTTTCAGCTCGTTTTTCAGCTCATCTTTCAGCTCATCTTTTGTCTTTCAGCTCATCTTTCGTCTTTCAGCTCATCTTATGTCTTTCAGCTCGTCTTTCGTCTTTCAGCTCATGTTTCGTCTTTCTGCTTGTCTTTCGTCTTTCAGCTCATCTTTCGTGTTTCAGCTCATCTTTCGTCTTTCAGCTCATCTTTCGTCTTTCAGCACGTCTTTCATCTTTCAGCTCGTTTTTCAGCTCATCTTTCAGCTCATCTTTTGTCTTTCAGCTCATCTTTCGTCTTTCAGCTCATCTTATGTCTTTCAGCTTGTCTTTCGTCTTTCAACTTGTCTTTCGTCTTTCAGCTCGTCTTTCATCTTTCAGCTCGTCTTTCATCTTTCAGCTCGTCTTTCGTCTTTCAGCTCATCTTTCATCTTTCAGCTCTTCTTTCAGCTCATCTTTCATCTTTCAGCTCATCTTTCGTCTTTCAGCTGATCTTTCACCTTTCAGCTCATCTTTCACCTTTCAGCTCGCCTTTCATCTTTCAGCTCGTCTTTCATCTTTCAGCTCGTCTTTCAGCTCGTCTTTCGTCTTTCAGCTCATCTTTCGTCTTTCAGCTAATCTTTCAGCTCGTCTTTCAGCTCATCTTTCGTCTTTCAGCTAATCTTTCAGCTCGTCTTTCAGCTCATCTTTCGTCTTTCAGCTCGTCTTTCAGCTCATCTTTCGTCTTTCAGCTCGTCTTTCAGCTCATCTTTCATCTTTCAGCTCGTCTTTCAGCTCATCTTTCATCTTTCAGCTCATCTTTCGTCTTTCAGCTCGTCTTTCAGCTCATCTTTCGTCTTTCAGCTCGTCTTTCAGCTCATCATTCATCTTTCAGCTCGTCTTTCATCTTTCAGCTCGTCTTTCAGCTCGTCTTTCAGCTCGTCTTTCAGCTCGTCTTTCGTCTTTCAGCTCGTCTTTCATCTTTCAGCTCGTCTTTCATCTTTCAGCTCGTCTTTCGTCTTTCAGCTTGTCTTTCGTCTTTCAGCTCGTCTTTCGTCTTTCAGCTCGTCTTTCGTCTTTCAGCTCGTCTTTCGTCTTTCAGCTTGTCTTTCGTCTTTCAGCTCGTCTTTCATCTTTCAGCTCGTCTTTCGTCTTTCAGCTTGTCTTTCAACTCATCTTTCAGCTCGTCTTTCAGCTTATCTTTCGTCTTTCAGCTCATCATTCGTCTTTCAGCTCATCTTTCGTCTTTCAGCTCGTCTTACAGCTCATCTTTCGTCTTTCAGCTCGTCTTACAGCTCATCTTTCGTCTTTCAGCTCATCTTTCAGCTCATCTTTCATCTTTCAGCTCGTCTTTCAGCTCATCTTTCATCTTTTAGCTCAACTTTCGTCTTTCAGCTCGTCTTTCGTCTTTCAGCTCGCCTTTCATCTTTCAGCTCATCATTCATCTTTCAGCTCATCTTTCACCTTTCAGCTCGCCTTTCATCTTTCAGCTCGCCTTTCATCTCTCAGCTCGTCTTTCGTCTTTCAGCTCATCTTTTGTCTTTCAACTTGTCTTTCGTCTTTCAGCTCGTCTTTCGTCTTTCAGCTCGTCTTTCATCTTTCAGCTCATCATTCATCTTTCAGCTCATCTTTCACCTTTCAGCTCATCATTCATCTTTCAGCTCGTCTTTCATCTTTCAACTTGTCTTTCATCTTTCAGCTCGCCTTTCATCTCTCAGCTCGTCTTTCATCTTTCAGCTCGTCTTTCAGCTCGTTTTTCAGCTCATCTTTCAGCTCATCTTTTGTCTTTCAGCTCATCTTTTGTCTTTCAGCTCATCTTTCGTCTTTCAGCTCATCTTATGTCTTTCAGCTCGTCTTTCGTCTTTCAGCTCATGTTTCGTCTTTCTGCTTGTCTTTCGTCTTTCAGCTCATCTTTCGTCTTTCAGCTCATCTTTCGTCTTTCAGCTCATCTTTCGTCTTTCAGCACGTCTTTCATCTTTCAGCTCATCTTTCAGCTCGTCTTTCATCTCGTCTTTCGTCTTTCATCTCGTCTTTCGTCTTTCAGCTCGTCTTTTGTCTTTCAGCTTGTCTTTCGTCTTTCAACTTGTCTTTCGTCTTTCAGCTCGTCTTTCATCTTTCAGCTCGTCTTTCGTCTTTCAGCTCGTCTTTCGTCTTTCAGCTCGTCTTTCATCTTTCAGCTCATCATTCATCTTTCAGCTCATCATTCATCTTTCAGCTCATCTTTCATCTTTCAGCTCATCATTCATCTTTCAGCTCATCTTTCATCTTTCAGCTCATCTTTCACCTTTCAGCTCGCCTTTCATCTTTCAGCTCGTCTTTCATCTTTCAGCTCGTCTTTCAGCTCATCTTTCGTCTTTCAGCTCATCTTTCATCTTTCAGCTCGACTTTTAGCTTGTCTTTCAACACGTCTTTCATCTTTCAGCTCATCTTTCATCTTTCAGCTCGTCTTTCATCTCGTCTTTCAGCTCGTCTTACGTCTTTCAGCTTGTCTTTCGTCTTTCAGCTCGTCTTTCGTCTTTCAGCTCGTCTTTCGTCTTTCAACTTGTCTTTCGTCCTTCAGCTCGTCTTTCATCTTTCAGCTCGTCTTTCGTCTTTCAGCTCGTCTTTCGTCTTTCAGCTCGTCTTTCATCTTTCAGCTCATCATTCATCTTTCAGCTCATCATTCATCTTTCAGCTCATCTTTCATCTTTCAGTTCATCTTTCACCTTTCAGCTCGCCTTTCATCTTTCAGCTCGTCTTTCATCTTTCAGCTCGTCTTTCAGCTCGTCTTTCAGCTCGTCTTTCAGCTCATCTTTCAGCTCATTTTTTGTCTTTCTGCTTGTCTTTCGTCTTTCAGCTCATGTTTCGTCTTTCTGCTTGTCTTTCATCTTTCAGCTCATCATTCATCTTTCAGCTCATCTTTCATCTTTCAGCTCATCTTTCACCTTTCAGCTCGCCTTTCATCTTTCAGCTCGTCTTTCATCTTTCAGCTCGTCTTTCAGCTCATCTTTCGTCTTTCAGCTCATCTTTCATCTTTCAGCTCATCTTTCAGCTCGTCTTTCAGCTCGCCTTTCATCTTTCAGCTCATCTTTCATCTTTCAGCTCGTCTTTCATCTCGTCTTTCAGCTCGTCTTTCAGCTCGTCTTTCGTCTTTCAGCTCATGTTTCGTCTTTCAGCTTGTCTTTCGTCTTTCAGCTCATCTTTCGTCTTTCAGCTCGTCTTTCAGCTAATCTTTCAGCTCGTCTTTCAGCTCATCTTTCGTCTTTCAGCTCATCTTTCAGCTCATCTTTCGTCTTTCAGCTCGTCTTTCAGCTCATCTTTCATCTTTCAGCTCGTCTTTCATCTTTCAGCTCATCTTTCGTCTTTCAGCTCGTCTTTCAGCTCGTCTTTCGTCTTTCAGCTCATCTTTCGTCTTTCAGCTCATCTTTCAGCTCATCTTTCGTCTTTCAGCTCGTCTTTCAGCTCATCTTTCATCTTTCAGCTCATCTTTCGTCTTTCAGCTCGTCTTTCAGCTCATCTTTCGTCTTTCAGCTCGTCTTTCAGCTCATCTTTCGTCTTTCAGCTCATCTTTCGTCTTTCAGCTCGTCTTTCAGCTCATCTTTCATCTTTCAGCTCATCTTTCACCTTTCAGCTCGCCTTTCATCTTTCAGCTCGTCTTTCATATTTCAGCTCGTCTTTCAGCTCGTCTTTCAGCTCGTCTTTCAGCTCATCTTTCAGCTCATCTTTCGTCTTTCAGCTCATCTTTCGTCTTTCAGCTCATCTTTCGTCTTTCAACTCATCTTTCATCTTTCAGCTCGCCTTTCATCTTTCAGCTCGTCTTTCATATTTCAGCTCGTCTTTCAGCTCGTCTTTCAGCTCATCTTTCAGCTCATCTTTTGTCTTTCAACTCATCTTTCGTCTTTCAGCTCATCTTTCATCTTTCAGCTCGTCTTTCAACTTTCAGCTCGCCTTTCATCTTTCAGCTCGTCTTTCAGCTCATCTTTCGTCTTTCAGCTCGTCTTTCAGCTCATCTTTCGTCTTTCAGCTCGTCTTTCAACTTTCAGCTCGCCTTTCATCTTTCAGCTCGTCTTTCATCTTTTCAGATATGTATGGGTGTATGTATGTATACGCTGTGTGTTGGGGGTATGTACATGTGTATGTGGATATAGGGGTATAGATATGTATGGGTGTATGTATGTATACAGTGTGTGTGGGGGGGTATGTACATGTCTATGTGGATATAGGGGTGTAGATATGTATGGGTGTATGTATGTATACGGTGTGTGTGGGGGGGGTTTGTACATGTGTATGTGGATATAGGGGTGTAGATAAGTATGGGTGTATGTATGTATACGGTGTGTGTGTGGGGGGGGTATGTACATGTGTATGTGGATATAGGGGTGTAGATATGTATGGGTGTATGTATGTATACGGTGTGTGTGGGGGGGTGTGTACATGTGGATGTGGGTATAGGGGTGTAGATATGTATGGGTGTATGTATGTATATGGTGTGTGTGTGGGGGGGGGTATGTACATGTGTATGTGGATATACACTCTAAAAACTCCAATTAATAAAATGTTGGAAGAGCAAAAAAATATATGTTGAACTAATTTTCTTACTTGTGCTTAGTTAAAGGGGGGGTGAAACACTCAGTTTCAGTCAGTGTCATGTCAATCTTGAGTACCTATAGAGTAGCATTGCATCCTGCATATCTCCGAAAAGTCTTTATTTTTTTTATAATTATATAAGAAAGATGCGCTGTTCCGAGTCTTTCCGAAAAAAGCCGAGCGGGTGGGGGCGTGTCATGTGAGCGGAGCTAAATAATGACGTGTGCAGCAGCGCGCTGCAGTGAGGAAAGTGAGTTCGCTCTGTGAGGAAAGTGATTCGCTCAGTGAGGAAAGTGATTCGCTCTGTGAGGAAAGTGATTCGCCCGCCGCGTGAGGAAAGTGAGTCGCTCTGTGAGGAAAGTGATTCGCTCTGTGAGGAAAGTGATTCGCTCAGTGAGGAAAGTGATTCGCCCGCCGCGTGAGGAAAGTGAGTCGCTCTGTGAGGAAAGTGATTCGCTCAGTGAGGAAAGTGATTCGCCTGCCGCGTGAGGAAAGTGAGTCGCTCTGTGAGGAAAGTGATTCGCCCGTCGCGTGAGGAAAGTGCTAATACAGATCGACCGCCGGCCTATCAGTGGGTAAGTCAGTAGCTACTGGTTATATCACCTGTTTAGCATCCTACAAGCCAGCGCTTTGATGGGCGTAGCCTGTTACTTTCGCTCTCTCCCTCTCTCTCTCTCTCACGCGCTTCCGGTAGAATTGTCCGTAAGGCCCATACAAGGAAATTCCGCCCCCATTAACGTCAAAGGGGACGCATGATCTCAAAAAACTTGCCGAAACTTATGACTAACCGGAAGTAGTATTTTTGACAAAGAAATACTCCCATCAAACGTCCACCTTAACTTTTGAAACTTTGTCTATGTTTAGTATGGGATTCCAAGTCTTTAACAGTGTAAAAAGATCAGTATGCATGAAACAGCATTTCACCCCCCCCCCCCCCCCCTTTAAGAAGACTAATTATATTAAGTCTGCAGAAATATATTTGAAAAACATTAAATGAATTGATATTTTCAAATCCAGTTAACCTTTAGAATTGCAAATGTTGACTGGACTAAAAAACACGAATCCAGTCAACATTTTATAAAAGTAGGCTATATGGCCAACACAATATTTTACTATGGTAAATAGATTTTTGTTTGTGCTGTTGAAATGGGCTGTTAGAAACATTTGATAAAATAGCCTATATCAGAACAATATTTGTGAAATTAGATGTATTTTCGATGTTTTGTTTATGATGGTATCTGCATTATAATGAGAAGATGGATCCTACAACACTTACGTATTTAATATGCATATATACTTCATAAACATATGTAGTTAATTTTGGTATTTAATATACTTATATAATTCATTAACATATGTAGCTAATTGTGGCTTTTAATCTGCCTAATTTTAATGAATACGTACAAGAGCTTGTTTGACTACGCGAAAGGATCTGTATTGCTCGTTTGATTTCGCGGAAGCATCTCTGGAGTACTTTGATCCGCGGAGGGATTGAGATCAAAGGACTTTGCGAGGTTCACCGAGAGGCAGCAGCAGCTCTTTTGAGGATGCAGTTCACGTGTCAGGTAAGTGTTAATGATTAAACGGCAGACAAATATGTCGAACATATTAGGCTTGTGTGGATATTTAACGTTAGACGTGAAGTAAGAAGTAAATTAGAAGTAAATATATCCAAGGGAAATAGGGATTATTTAGGCCTAAGTGATGTCTACGTCAAGTTCACTCCTCATCGAATAAATTATTTATGTTACGTTAATGTGGTCTTTAACCATGTTTAAGTAATAATACATAATTTAGTTTTAAACTATAATACTATATAATGTATTTTAGATTTAATCTCAGCGTGTTGTGTGCTATTTTTGTGTCACACAAACTTTCTCTCAATAGCTATAGGCCAAGGTGCCGTGGTGATTTTTATACGTGCTTACTGAAACATGTCAAACGTGTAACTTAATGTAGGCTAAATAATGTATGCTATTTAGGGTTACGTGGTTGTGTTGAATGTTGTTTTTTCTTTCGCGTTCCAACTTTTGAAATTTGTCCCATAAATTAAGGGAACAACATAACCATGAATACTAAAATGGCGCTCATTTCATCGTCCTCAGAAGTGGGACGAATTCTAAACTTTAGTTTAGTCACACATGCAAGTAAATTCTTAATATTGATAAAATGTATAAAGAATATATTTTTTTTTATTTTTATTTATTATTATTCATTTTTCTCTTTCTTTCTCCAACAGGGTGTGTCCAAGATATCCATTGATGCTAACTCGGTGCAAAGTTTCTCATCCAAGCCAGTCAGTTCTTCTTAAAGGGATAGTTAACCCAAAAATGAAAATTCTGTCATTTACCCTCATGTTGTTCCAAACCTGTATGAGTTTCTTTGTTCTGCTGAACACAAAATAAAATATTTGGAAGAATGTTTGTAACCAAGCAGATGGAGCAACCAATCACTACCATAGTAGGGGGAAAATACTATGGTTGTAAATGGTTGCTTTATCTGCTTTGTTACAAACATTCTTTCAAATATCTTATTTTGTGTTCAGCAGAAAGAAAATTATACAGTATTTGAACAACATGAGGGCGAATAAATGAGGACAGAATTTTCATTTTTGGTGAACTATCCCTTTTCCAGCTGAAACACTGACAAGAAGCAAGAATGCTCCACTGTATCTACTTTGACTGTGTGTGTATTTTCAAAACTAAAGGTGCATTAAAGACATTATAGAAAAGTGACAAGGGCTTTGGTCATTTTTTTATTATTTAAAGAAATTTGAAATTAATTCTTATGAAAATGTATTGTTTGTATGACAAATGTTATAAATGCAGATGATACAATGTGCTTTAATTTGTTTTTATCCTCACTATAACATGTTGTAACTAGTTCCACCACTGCAATTTCTAGTAACAATTAAAACCATTTAAAAATGAAACCCCTAATTAAAATGTTTTAGTTGAATTAATTATAAAAACAGGTTGAGTAAACGTACATTTTAAAGTTGAAGTCAAGTTTCAGCCAACTAAAAATTATTAATTGAATTAACTTTAAAAATAATTGAGCAAACGTACATTTTAATGTTGAAGTCAAGTTTGAGCCAATTAAAAAATATTAATTCAGGTAACAATTTCTAGAACGAAATTGAGTGAACGTAAAAAATCTGTGGAACTAGTTACTAAATAATAATTAGTTGAAAGCACTAGAAATTTTTTACAGTGTAGGGGTATAGATATGTATGGTTGTATGTACAGTCTTGTTCAAAATAATAGCAGTAAATGTGACTAACCAGTGTTAGGGGTTAACAGCTTATGACCCAGGACCAGTAGTGAAGAAATGAAGACAGAGTCAGGATTGCAATTAAATAAAAGAAAAATTTACTTAAGAATAGTTTGCAGTTTCAAAAGCAGAAGCCAGCTTCAAGTCTCACAAGGAGTTCGTAGGCCGCGCTCCCTCTCTCACCGTCTCGTTGCCTCGCCCTATCGTACATACAATTTTCCCAACAGTTATACCATTTTCAAGGTCTTATCCACGTCATTACTGCGATGTGGATGGTTCTGATTGGCTCAGAGACAATGCACAGTCATGGTAAATTTCCACTCAAGTCAGTTAATCTGATGCACGTTTCCACTGACGTGTCACTTGTTGATGCTTTCACCCCGAATTAGGCCCGTGGTGACCTTCCAGATCTGGAGCAGGCGCCAGCTTGCCCAGAACAACAAGTCCACCCATCTCTTAGGGTGCCCATTGAACACCATTCTGATCTGTAGCATAGAATATTGCGCACATACACAGATACACAGTCTCTCCAAGGTTGGAGCTGATTACGCTCCAGTTCTTACCAAAACATACTGATAACATGTGCTTTCTTTCAGTGAGAGGGACACACAATAGTACAGGCAATATTCATCTTGAGTCTTTAGTGTTTCAGTAAAAGGAAATATAAAAGAAATAAAACATAATAAATTAAATGAAAGACAAATCCATATTTCATATCTGTAAGCCGGGCTAAGTGAGCAAACGCTGTTACTCCACTCCTGACATGTTAGGGGTGTGTGATACCTCCAAAATCCAAACACATGACCTTGTTGCCAGTGTTTAGTGACACATCACACATCTCTAGGCCAGACCCTCGGTCACTCCTCAGAGACCAAATACACACTTTAGAAAACAAGAAACTAAAACAAAATCATAACTGGATAGAATCATTATAATAATATAGGATAAATATTGATTAAAATTTTGATTATGAAGTTAATTAGGATATAAATATATACAGGTATATTGAAGCGGCAGTGGATTTCAAAATCCCCCCCTTCACTCCCTCCTAAAGGCCAATTTTGGGGTCCCAATGACCCCCTAAAGTTGGTCTACCAATTTAGACCGCTTCATAATGTTCCATCCCACCACTTTTTAGTTTATAATCTTTGAATAAAAGAAAATCTCTTTTCCCCTCAGGGATTTAACTTCAACCAATATTAATCTCATCTAATTTGGTTTTATCAATGGCTTGATTGATTACAATAAGCACATATTCATCCTCAAGAGGACATACTACATTAGCACCCCATGTTAAATACCACCCCATTAGAAATACCAAGATATCTCATCTAAACATAGGGATTTTAAATACATTTCTTTCAAAACACAGACCTTTTTCATCTTCAAAACAACAGTGGTCTGAAATAAGAATAAACAAAATAAATAGGCATCATAATCCATCCAAGTACATTCAGTCTCTGCATAAAACATCCTTCAGTTTACAGTCTACATACATGTACCATCTTAATTTCACATCCTATTCATCTCTTTCTCAAACATGTACATAACATCCATTTCAATCGCTTTTCCCTGATTTTACTCAAGAACCTTCTTGTTAAACCCATTTTCATAACTCATCTTTTTCTTTTCCACATAGATTTCCACATACTCAAACCTTTTTGTTACACTTGCTTTTTCCATCAAATCCAGTTTTCACTCATGATAGCCCACATCATTTTTTAAACTTAAAATTAACATAACCATAAAATTGTTAATGTTGAAAACTTCATCAAAGTGACATATTTATCCATTTGTATTACACTCATTCAGCTTGTTCACATCTTTATCTTGTGACATTGTGTTTAATCATACTCAATACAAATTATTTTTCAAAATAAATTTCCAAACCCATGTTATTTAGTAAACCATTCAAAATCACCCCTATTCATTAGGGTTTCCTTTAAAGTAACATTTTTCTTTCAATGTCTTGTCCATTAAAACTCTTTAGGCGTAAGCTCCAAATGACCAAAGTCTTAACCCTGATGATTCATGTCATCTGGCAGTGATACTTCTCATCAAATCCTCACTAGCCTTCCTTTGCCACTTACACCGAAATTGTTATAATTTTACCAAGAACTTACAAATTACCATAATCTCCCATATTACTTTATAAAGTATTCACATTTGTACTGTCATCATCAGTTTCTTTAAAACTGTTTTAAAACAATCTGTATTTTGAAAAGCATTCATAGTTCAATTTATATTAACTTAATTTGACTTAAAGTGTTCATAAATTCTGTCAGAAGTTTTATTTTCACAACATTAATCTTTAGGGCTATTTCTCTCTCGTTTTAACTTGTCAGATTATTCTTTATCAAAATAGTAAGTCTCCAGTGCAGATGCACCATGTGATCGTTATTGTTTCAGTCTTATCTCTACTGCTCTACAGAAACCAAAATATTATTTTATTCATCTTTCAATCCCAGTCACACCGAAAAACTTAAAGTCACTTGCTCCTTTAACATTAATTAGACATTATTACTAGACATCTAATGTCCTGCATCCATTTAAGGGATGAAAAATAAAAATAAAACTTTTTCTTTTAGAAGTTATCTTTTTGGCCGCCCTTCTGCCTTCAGAAATATGAGGGAATCTCTGGATAATTTATATAGTGACTTCAGCCAATTTGTCACTTTGTCTCTGCCGTCAAGTTTCTAACATTTATGTTTACCATTTCTAATCAATCGAATATTTCAATTTAAACCCTCAGTTAAATTTGGACACGGGTGTTTAACCCATTAAGAAACGGCAATCTTTAACATTATAATTCCACTTCAACTAATCCAGAGATGATTTCAAATCAGCATCATAAATGACAAAATTAGTCATAATTACCAGTAACAGACAGAGCTGGATACCAGTCCACTTAAAGCTCGTCCCATGTTCTGGATCAACTTTTCCAGATTCCTTCAGAATTAGCAGTTCCTTTAAAGGTTGTAATTTGCCTTAACCCATCTGTAATGATAGACACTCATTCCAGAGGTTAATGACCTCACACACACTATCAGGACAGAACAGTTTCACAAACCAACACATACAAAACATAAAGTGCAGTCATCAACAAACACAAACATTAAACATATAATTTTGAATTGCTCATTCTCAAAATTTGCTTTTAGTGTTTAACTAAAAAAATATTTAAACTCAGTTCTTACATGGTTTCTTAACCAATTTCAAATCATGTCTGTTCATTATTCCTTCATTTTTAGAGAAGTCAGCTAGGTTGTTTTGGTTCTGATATCATTGCTTTTGTTTAGTTTCAGCTTTAGCACGACGATAACAGACAGAGCACCATTCCTCCTTCTCAAGCAGTCTCTCTTTCTCTCTTACACGGATAGTCTCTTATATTAAATTCATTAACCTTTAACCTTCACAAAGTTTTAGAAATTGGTTTATCCTTAAAGAATAAATTTGTATCAGAAATTTAAATGTTTAACTTTCCAATTAGAGCTATATAATAATCTCAAAATAAGTTATGCTATGAATTATTTTCTTCAAGTTACTTTAGTTAAATACCTTTTGTTATCCAGACCTCCTGTTTAAACTTCAACAGCTGTTCTTATCTTTAGACACCACCATGCCTTCAAATTCTCCACTGCCATATCTAATGACCTGCAGGATTAAACTCATGATATGGAAATATTAGTTCAATATCACAGTTTTACTGATTCAGTTAATGCATTTTTGTTCTGGTCTCCACAAAAGTTAATGACAATCACCTCATGGTCTCAGCTGGCTCTTGAATGACCTTTACCATCATAACTTTCACTCAGGGTCTTCCCTGGCATTCACAAACAATGCGGTATTTGAGTGAGCGGTATGGAGGAGCCATTATTAGGGCAGGCCATGCTGTGTCCTGTCTGGACTCTCGGCCCCTACAACCACAGCGTCCCCCCTTACTGATGCTGCTGGCCTCACAGTCATCGGTTCAACTCTCATACACACCTCACATAAAAACACCTCCCTTCTTGGAAGTGCCCAATGGCGGTGACCCCCATGTCTTAGGTCGTCCCCCGCTGGCCAAAAGAGGATCTTACCCGTCTTCGGCGAATCACCCTCATTCACATTGGTCATCGCTTGAGATCTTTGATCCTTAAAATGGATCAAATGTTTTTCTGGAGCCTTGGGGAAAGTGCATTCAAGAGTCACCAGAGCCATTTAGTCTGCTTACTATAGGTAAAACATGGAGACAGGTTAATCATAACACTACTTAATCACTTATACCATTTTACATCCTTCAAACCGCAACATATTAGTGCGTAGATTATACTCAGTGAATTTAGCCATAACAACTGTCCACTCAATTTCATGTCCTGCATGTTGACTCTGACCTGATCAATTGGTCCTGTGCATGGTGGCGGCTAAGATTAGACAAAGATGTCACTGGTCATGGGATAATTTATTTAAAAATTGCAGTTCATTAAAAATCTGTATTTTAAAAACATTTGATACCTTTATTATTGCCCTCCTAATGACACTTTCACTCTTTTTAACAAATCACTGTCTCTATGATTTTCAACTGATGCACTGTGCTTTTACTATAAATCTCTTATCACCTCTGACACAGGCTCAGATAACAGCTTTGAGCTGATTTTGAATGAGAGAGAGACTCTGAGTTATTCAGGATGGTTCACTGTGTTTTCATAAACTTTATACTACTCACACTAGCTCAGCATAAGATCTGGCTAGAAATTAAAATTGTTTTCAAATAAGACATCAAACATTTCCTTTAAACTCTATCCTTAGACAGAGATCACATTTTCAATTAATTAATTTTATATTTGTCTTTTTCCCATACAATTAATTTAGAAACTATACATTTCTCAGATTAAGTCTCTGTTACTCTTTCAAGTTCGGCCATAGCACCAGAAACGGTGGGGGCCAGATTCAGATAAGCGAATTGTTTTATTACAGCTCTGCACCAGCTTATCTTTTTGAAACCAAAACACCAGCATCTAGGTTTTTAACATATTAACACCAATTTATTTTATAAACAGTGTTTTTACCAACATTCAGACAAATTAACATTATTAGAATTTTTCAAGAGTTAGAGGAACAGGAACCACCTTTTTCATGAATCTGTCATTTAAACCTCTATGTCACTATTTATATATTTTCTCGCCTCACATGTTTTTCTGTCATTGTCTTTAACTTTACCTCAAAATTTTAATTAATTTTCATAGATCTTTCCTTCAAAAATACTTAAGATGTTAAAATCATTAACATTATTATTTCGTTAGACAGAGTGTAAGCCACTTCTTTGTTACTTTCTTACTTTGTTTCATCTGCAAAATTTAATCTGATGGGCTGATTTGCCACCATTACTACACCTTATGGGTGGGAAGTTACAGTTACATACAAAATGGCCCTGCTGACCACAATTAAAACTCTGTCATTTAGCAACTGGCATGTTTCAGTCTAGTTCGCAGTCTGTAAGGCGGTGCCTAAAGCGGCACTCGCTCGGACAGTCAGAGAAGAGAAGTGCGCGAGAGGGGAGGGGGCAGATAAGACTGGCTGCTCACACATCTTGGTGTTTTCGCTTTTTCAAAAACAATCTCAAGCCCTTTTTCAGACTATATCTCAATTCCAGTAATTTCAGACAATTTATTACATTTGGCAATTAGACTATACTATCTCTCAGTAATCTTCTGGGATTTTTCGTTCAGGGGTTAAACCCCACCCATTCTACAAATGCATTAATACTCTTTGTTTGTAGCCAGTCAAGTTGCTATTTAACTTTTCAGTCTGAATTAAAACCTTGCTGCCATGTTTTAATTTTTTTTTTTTTTTATAAATATGCTCTGCAAATTTCTTTTAAGTGAGGGCTTCAGAGCAAAGCTAGTTACAGCATTTGCTCTCTTTCATTTCAATATATTTTATCAAGACTGATCAAGTTACTGATCATTTCACAATTTGCCAGCCATATTTTAGTAAAAGTTCATACTCACCGAAACAGCAAGAGATGGAGGCGGCGATCTTTACCCAACACAGCTGTGGCTTCTGCGTGATGAAACTGCAAAGGACACTTGTACGAAAACGTCACACATACTGGTCCGTGCCAATTTGGGTCACAATTTTTATTTTACTCGGGATCGTTCCAGATGCATCCCTGGCAAACAACTCCTGAATCTATTTTTATTTTGTTTAACTAATAACTAATATTTTATTCCCTGACTGCCTGATTCTCTAATTTCTAAACTGTTCGGGGTACCCCTATCTGAGATGGAAGAGAGAGAGCAGGTTTGCGATGCCCCCTGGTCCATGTGACCGTCTCTTAAGACTCTAACTCAGACAAACAGATCACAGACCAGAGAGACGTGCCCCTGTAGAGGTGGTGCTACACCAGTGGCCCCCAATGGGCTCTCCCCTGTATTAGACACGTGTCTTGCGCTGTCTGCTACGCGTTAGCCGTTGCCCGTAGTAACGTGGCGTGCTCTCAGCGACCTTCTTATACCCTTATGCTGTTCCCAAAAAACAAACACTTAGTATAATTAATCCCCATTCCTATCGAAATGAAGCTCTCTCGCTCCCCGTACCCAATCTCTTCCAGTCAGACAGCCCTAACCAAATAATTAAAGCTTTCTACTACCTTATTTGTTGTTTTGCCAGGGGTGTCACCAAGGAATGATTGCCCGCGCATCCTCCACCAAAACTGTTAGGGGTTACAGTTTTGACCCATAGACCAGATATGCGAAATGAAGACCAGGAGTCAGGATGTTCAATCATCGGAGAGAATTTTACTGAAGAATAGTTTGCAGTTTCATCAGTAGAGTCAGCTTCAGAGTCTCTCAGGGCGGTGTCAGGCCAGACTCTACTCTACACAAAATTACCACACCAGTTATACCAATTTCAAGGGCATGATTTACATCATTACAAACACGTGGAATATTACTGATTGGCATAACGTCTAAACAATGTGTCACACGAGAATAGATAGGAGATGTTGTTGTTGTTAATCAGGATGTATACATCAGACAATCCCAAGATTGGGGTAGTGTTGACTTCAGGGGAGTCCTAGAAAGACGCCAAGAGGTCTAGGGTGTGAGAAAAGCGGTCCAATCCATTCCATAGACCTGCACAGAACATGTAACACACACACACACAAGACTCTAGGGCACATCTCTTCTCCAAGGTTAGCGCAGCAGTGAGCTTATCAACAGAACAAGATATCAACACCACATGACAAACACATCTCCAGAAAGAAAAGTATGACTAATATCATCTACTCATTCTATAAAGAAATATAAAGAAATATAAAGAAATATAAAGACAAAAATGTACTTCTATCAATGGGAAAAATCACACTATATAAATGGGAAGAAATCACAATTGGGAGACTCAAATCCTCCCACCCCATCCTGTCCTGGGGTTACTAACAACAGGCAGGATTCACCTCTTGGAAGTTCTAACTTTCTCTCCAAGGCCCTGTTGGTCAGGACCCAGAGATAGAGGTCAGGCTATCTATGTCAGGGCACATAGATAGGGGTCAGACTGTCTTTGTCAGACCGTCTCTGGAAAGCAAATTAGAAACACAATACAGTAGACATAGAGTCAAAATCATATTAAATAATAGTTAAATGTATTAATGATCAAATAAAATTGATTGTCAATATAATTCATTATTTTGAAAGGATAATAACTGATTATTTAATTCATGAGGTTATTAAAAATCATTCAAAAGGATAAGATGCATATGATGAAGATGCATATGATGAAGAGGCAAGGGTGTCGGCCCACTCCCCCCTTCACCAGAATAATCAAGGTTTTTCATATATTTTTTTATTGCTACGTGGCAAACAAGTTACCAGTAGGTTCAGTAGATTCTCAGAAAACAAATGAGACCCAGCATTCATGATATGCACGCTCTTAAGGCTGTGCAATTGGGCAATTAGTTGAATTAGTTGAAAGGGGTGTGTTCAAAAAAATAGCAGTGTGGCATCCAATCACTGAGGTCATCAATTTTGTGAAGAAACAGGTGTGAATCAGGTGGCCCCTATTTAAGGATGAAGCCAACACTTGTTGAACATGCATTTGAAAGCTAAGAAAAATGGGTCGTTCAAGACATTGTTCAGAAGAACGGCGTACTTTGATTAAAAAGTTGATTAGAGAGGGGAAAACCTATAAAGAGGTGCAAAAAATGATAGGCTGTTCAGCTAAAATGATCTCAAATGCCTTAAAATGGAGAGCAAAGCCAGAGAGACATGGAAGAAAACGGAAGACAACCATCAAAATGGATAGAAGAATAACCAGAATGGCAAAGGCTCAGCCAATGATCACCTCCAGGATGATCAAAGACAGTCTGGAGTTACCTGTAAGTACTGTGACAGTTAGAAGACGTCTGTGTGAAGCTAATCTATTTTCAAGAATCCCCCGCAAAGTCCCTCTGTTAAAAAAAAGGCATGTGCAGAAGAGGTTACAATTTGCCAAAGAACACATCAACTGGCCTAAAGAGAAATGGAGGAACATTTTGTGGACTGATGAGAGTAAAATTGTTCTTTTTGGGTCCAAGGGCCACAGGCAGTTTGTGAGACGACCCCCAAACTCTGAATTCAAGCCACAGTACACAGTGAAGACAGTGAAGCATGGAGGTGCAAGCATCATGATATGGGCATGTTTCTCCTACTATGGTGTTGGGCCTATTTATCGCATACCAGGGATCATGGATCAGTTTGCATATGTTAAAATACTTGAAGAGGTCATGTTGCCCTATGCTGAAGAGGACATGCCCTTGAAATGGTTGTTTCAACAAGACAATGACCCAAAACACACTAGTAAACGGGCAAAGTCTTGGTTCCAAACCAACAAAATTAATGTTATGGAGTGGCCAGCCCAATCTCCAGACCTTAATCCAATTGAGAACTTGTGGGGTGATATCAAAAATGCTGTTTCTGAAGCAAAACCAAGAAATGTGAATGAATTGTGGAATGTTGTTAAAGAATCATGGAGTGGAATAACAGCTGAGAGGTGCCACAAGTTGGTTGACTCCATGCCACACAGATGTCAAGCAGTTTTAAAAAACTGTGGTCATACAACTAAATATTAGTTTAGTGATTCACAGGATTGCTAAATCCCAGAAAAAAAAATGTTTGTACAAAATAGTTTTGAGTTTGTACAGTCAAAGGTAGACACTACTATTTTTTTTAACACACCCCTTTCAACTAATTGCCCAATTGCACAGCCTTAAGAGCGTTCATATCATGAATGCTGGGTCTCATTTGTTTTCTGACAATCTACTGAACCTACTTGTAACTTGTTTGCCACGTAGCAATAAAAAATATACTAAAAACCTTGATTATTCTGGTTAGTCACATTGTACTGCTATTATTTTGAACAAGACTGTATGTATACGGTGTGTGTGGGGGGGTATGTACATGTGTATGTGGATATAGGGGTATAGATATGTATGGGTGTATGTATGTATATGGTGTGTGTGGGGGTATGTACATGTGTATGTGGATATAGGGGTATAGATATGTATGGGTGTATGTATGTATACGGTGTGTGTGGGGGGGTATGTACATGTGTATGTGGATATAGGGGTATAGATATGTATGGGTGTATGTATGTATACGGTGTGTGTGGGGGGGGGGGTATGTACATGTGTATGTGGATATAGGGGTATAGATATGTATGGGTGTATGTATGTATACGGTGTGTGTGGGGGTATGTACATGTGTATGTGGATATAGGGGTATAGATATGTATGGGTGTATGTATGTATACGGTGTGTGTGGGGGGGTATGTACATGTGTATGTGGATATAGGGGTATAGATATGTATGGGTGTATGTATGTATATGGTGTGTGTGTGTGGGGGGGGGTATGTACATGTGTACGTGGATATAGGGGTATAGATATGTATGGGTGTATGTATGTATACGGTGTGTGTGTGGGGGTATGTACATGTGTATGTTGATATAGGGGTATAGATATGTATGGGTGTATGTATGTATGTATACGGTGTGTGTGGGGGTGTGTGTACATGTGTATGTGGATATAGGGGTATAGATATGTATGGGTGTATGTATGTATACGGTGTGTGTGGGGGTGTGTGTACATGTGTATGTGGATATAGGGGTATAGATATGTATGGGTGTATGTATGTACACGGTGTGTGTGGGGGGGGGTATGTACATGTGTATGTGGATATAGGGGTATAGATATGTATGGGTGTATGTATGTATACGGTGTGTGTGTGGGGGGGTATGTACATGTGTATGTGGATATAGGGGTATAGATATGTATGGGTGTATGTATGTATACGGTGTGTGTGGGGGGGTATGTACATGTGTATGTGGATATAGGGGTATAGATATGTATGGGTGTATGTATGTATATGGTGTGTGTGGGGGGGGGGTATGTACATGTGTATGTGGATATAGGGGTATAGATATGTATGGGTGTATGTATGTATACGGTGTGTGTGGGGGTATGTACATGTGTATGTGGATATAGGGGTATAGATATGTATGGGTGTATGTATGTATACGGTGTGTGTGGGGGGGGGGGTATGTACATGTGTATGTGGATATAGGGGTATAGATATGTATGGGTGTATGTATGTATACGGTGTGTGTGTGGGGGTATGTACATGTGTATGTGGATATAGGGGTATAGATATGTATGGGTGTATGTATGTATACGGTGTGTGTGGGGGTATGTACATGTGTATGTGGATATAGGGGTATAGATATGTATGGGTGTATGTATGTATACGGTGTGTGTGGGGGTATGTACATGTGTATGTGGATATAGGGGTATAGATATGTATGGGTGTATGTATGTACACGGTGTGTGTGTGGGGGTATGTACATGTGTATGTTGATATAGGGGTATAGATATGTATGGGTGTATGTATGTATGTATACGGTGTGTGTGGGGGTGTGTGTACATGTGTATGTGGATATAGGGGTATAGATATGTATGGGTGTATGTATGTATACGGTGTGTGTGGGGGTGTGTGTACATGTGTATGTGGATATAGGGGTATAGATATGTATGGGTGTATGTATGTACACGGTGTGTGTGGGGGGGGGGTATGTACATGTGTATGTGGATATAGGGGTATAGATATGTATGGGTGTATGTATGTACACGGTGTGTGTGGGGGTATGTACATGTGTATGTGGATATAGGGGCATAGATATGTATGGGTGTATGTAACTGCACTTGTTTCAGAGTAATGCTATTTTTAACCCTTTTCTTTCCCTATTAATATTTGCTGCTGCATCCTTTACATCTATGGCTGATTTCAATTTATCAGATAAGACTTTAAATTCTATGCATCTGTGGTGAAATAATATTTTCACTTCAATAATCAGTGCCGACGCACCGCTCCTGAAGGCACTGCCGGACCGCATCGGTGTGCAGTGTGAAAGCTGTTATGTTCTGCCCCCGCTTCTGTGTGTGTCAGTCTAGCCTTTTACATCAGCTCGGCAGATAGTTAACAGTTTCCCCAAGACAAAGAATGAAGCTCGTTTATCCTTTCCAAACTTTACTCAGGAAGCACTGTAAAACTGCAAAGAACAATACATTTCAGTATTCCATTCAAATACAGAAGTTGTTTATGAATAATATTGAAATTGAATCTGAAAAACATATACAAATAAATATGCCAACTTAATGCTAACTTCTATGGGAATTTACATTACGAAGCTAACATTTAGCATATGCGATCAAAATACACATTTTGAATGAACTAAACTTAATTAACAAAGGATCTCATTACTATTATTCTTAGTGCTAGATGATGAGATAACTATATGACTTCGTACTTACAGGCAAACGTGTTTTCTGGCCAAAATAAATCAAGAGTGAAAAATATGAGATTGCTTTTCACCGAGAGACATTGAACTGACGCGATAAATGTAAACAACATGCTAGGTTAGGAATCACCACAAGAAGTCTCTCTTTGACCAGAAAAACGTCAGAACATAACAGTTATCTGTTAACAAGGGTACGGAAAAAAATAAATACACACTGCAAACGGACTGTGTGTGAAACCGGCGTACCGGTAGAGGTGAGTTGCGTTGCGGATCACTAAGCAGTTCTTGAGTAATTTGTTTGAACAACAATAGAAAGACTTATTTTCTTGCTATTATCTCATCACAGATGCGCCGCTGATGTAAATCGGTAGAGGAAACTATTTATATTTATTACATTGGGAATTTGGGATAGACTGCTGGGGTGGCAGACAGGGTGGCAATGGTTTTTCTTAGGGTGGCATTTCCCCCTCCCCACCCCGGTAGATCCGCCCCTGCACCGTGCCACGTCACACGTGACCACACCAAACTCATGTTATTCTCCGATGGGCGCAGAGGCAAAGCGCCCATCGGAGAATTATTACTGCGCGTCACTGATTGGTTGAATTGATCATATTTAGTGACCTTTTATAGCATATCAGCGCTCAATTGGTTAGATAGTGTGGGCGCCCTTTCTCGACGCTCCGAGCATAAAACTACACATTTATGATGTTATGCTGCACATGATGAAGCTGGCAGACAAAAATCCCCCCCCCCCCACACACACACACCCTCATTCTTGTATGAAAAACACTTAACGTTACGTTTTTTTTCAAACGTAATTTTTTATTTTTATTTTTTCTATTCTTGGTAGGAGGGGCGGCGCCCCAGCGCCCATAATAATAATAATAATAATAATAATAATAATAGATTTTATTTATAATGCACTTTTCATTCCGAAGAATCTCAAAGTGCAACAAAGGGGGGGGGGGGGGTAACAACAAAAAATGAATAACAAGTAAAAATATAGAATACTACAAACAATCAACCAACACAGAAAACAGAACAGAAACAGAGCTGATGGCGAACAGAAACAGAGCTGATGGTGAACAGAAACAGAGCTGATGATGAACAGAAACAGAGCTGATGGTGAACAGAAACAGAGCTGATGGTGAACAGAAACAGAGCTGATGGTGAACAGAAACAGAGCTGATGGTGAACAGAAACAGAGCTGATGATGAACAGAAACAGAGCTGATGGTGGACAGAAAACAGCTGATGGTGGAAGTCTCTGTTAGCTCCGCAGCACACTGTGGTCCACTCCATGTTTCAGATTTCTCCCAGCGGCAGTGTCCTGATGACATCGCCGAGGCACGACAGCTGAAGACCAGATGATGGGTCTTCTTCATGATGATTCAAACGATGGGGATCGCTGCAGCACCATGCAGGAGGCAGAACATTCCTCCGGGCACTTCTGTGGACACACCGGGGCCGACGCAGATGTCGCTCCACGGTCGCAATGCAGGACGGAACAGCGGCGCAGCCGAGAAGCAGAACATCCCAACATCATGCCGGACGCCGACGACGAGAGCCCGGATGACGCTAGCCCGGTGCAAACTTCAGCCACCATGCAGCTTAAGCCCAAGGGAGACCACCAGTGAGCAGTCGCGGCGAAAAACATCAAATGTCCTCCAAACCAGAACCAACCGCAGCAATTCAAACGTAAACATTAGAGAAGCGGTTGAAAACAGCGAAACGACGAACAACGACTTCTCAGTGGCTGCCAGCAATCAGCAACAGTCCCAATTGTAGCTCTGACTGTTAGACTAGTCACAAACATAAGGGAATAAAATAAAATGTAAATCTAATAGTACATTAACATGATTTGTTGTGGGTGGAGAAGCGGCGAACAGACAACGCCAGCGTCCTCTCCCCCACGTTGCCTAGCAACCAAATAGACCAGCCGCCCCTGAGCTATTGCAACTACTGTATTTTAGCTGGGTACCAACATCATTTGTGTAAAGAATAGGCCTACTTAGCTGCTATTACTTTTATAATTTTTACTTTATTTTTTTATATTTTTTTTTAAATTACTTGCCAAACTAAGCATTCTGTGATGTGTGAACTGAAGTTAGCTTAATATTTTTTCCTAATTAAACAATCCTAACAATTATGCAAAAATGTTATCAAACTAATTATGACAAGTAGACGAGTTTATGCAAACTGAATTTGGAGACACTACATTGTGTAACATTGAAGTTAAAGGGGGGGTGAAACACTCAGTTTCAGTCAGTGTCATGTCAATCTTGAGTACCTATAGAGTAGCATTGCATCCTGCATATCTCCGAAAAGTCTTTATTTTTTTTATAATTATATAAGAAAGATGCGCTGTTCCGAGTCTTTCCGAAAAAAGCCGAGCGGGTGGGGGCGTGTCGTGTGAGCGGAGCTAAATAATGACGTGTGCTCGCCGCTGCTATTGTGTTGAGTCGAGTGCGTCGTAAAGCTGTGTCATCCCTAACAGCGGGAAAAACTTTATTCAAAATAAAAATATGGCTTTTAATCAGATCCAGCCATACATCTATGATCCGGAATCAGACCCAGAGGCTGCAGTTGAACAGGAGCAGCAGCAAAAACGACTAGAGCAGGACGTCTCTATGTGGTACAAGTTATACACTAACTATATAATATGCTTAGCGGCTTGTGTTATTTACATATTTATACTTGAATTATATCGTCGTATTTTTGTCTTTGAAGGTGTACATGTGGGAAGTGCAGTTGTGCACGTGTGTTTGTGTGTTTACGCGTGGTTTGTGTAGACAGTAAGCGGACTGGTTTTGCACGGCAGGCTAGTGTTTACATAGAAAGACACGGAATAGTAGCGCATTTGAATGAAGAAGCGCGCTTATTTAGTTCAACATATTTCCCCACTCTTTGTGTATTGTTGTTTGGAGTGCTTTTACAATACACAAACATAAAGTTACACATATAGTGGCCAGCTAAACAAATGTACACGCACTACACATCGCATGCTCCATTGATCAATTAACTATACGTGATCATGTTTGGGCTACTTGATGAGCATAGGCAAAAACACAGACATTTGAAGCAGTCTAACTCACCGCCTGCGGTACTAACGTTGGGACCTTTATCGTTATCTGCTCCATCCTTCAGCATTAGGCGATCGGGAAAATCCGGCGTCGAGCTGGGCCTCGTGAAACAGTCGGCACCGAAATGCAGCGAACAGATATAAACATTCGCGCAACTCAGTTGCTGATCCGGAAAAGCAAATTCCATCCACTGTTGCCTTAACGCGGGGTTTTGGGGAATCTGTGCAGGACTGTCTTGGTCTGGCAACCAAAAACGCACTTTTTTGGTGACATTGTTATGTGCACATCACCTGTTCTGCGCATCCTACAAGCCAGCGCTTTGATGGGCGTAGCCTGTTGCTTTCGCTCTCTCCCTCTCTCTCTCTCACGCTCTTCCGGTAGAATTGTCCGTAAGGCCCATACAAGGAAATTCCGCCCCCATTAACGTCAAAGGGGACGCATGATCGCAAAAAACTTGCCGAAACTTATGACTAACCGGAAGTAGTATTTTTGACAAAGAAATACTCCCATCAAACGTCCACCTTAACTTTTGAAACTTTGTCTATGTTTAGTATGGGATTCCAAGTCTTTAACAGTGTAAAAAGATCAGTATGCATGAAACAGCATTTCACCGCCCCTTTAATGACTGTTTTAGTAGTATAGAGGAGCGCGGGGCACAACCTAACACGGGGTTAGTTGTAACACGCATGGTTTAACACTTGCTTTCCACACATGTCAGGATGACAAAACTTTGTGTATTTACTAGTTGCCATATCAACACTATAGAGAAAAAAATAGCACCAAAAAATAAAAAATCTTTGGAAGATATCATTGAACATTTATTTTACCATAGCAAAAGTACATTTCATACTTAAGCAAATTTTTCATCTCTGTTTTTTTGTGAGAAACCATGAGAAAAGGGTAAATAAGGACTGAGAGTCAATGTTCAGAAATTATTCATTATTATTATTTTTTAACTATGCTGTATAGCTTTAGGCTATTAGAGATGTGTTTGTTGTCAAAATCAAACATTTGTTTTTTAATGATTAAAAATGCCATTATTTTATTAAAAAAAATTATTAATTGTATTTTATTGAAAAAAAAATATTTTAGTTTGTTTTTGATTTTTTTTGTGTGTGTGATTATATCAGATAACATTTTAAGCATTTGCTCATTTGCTCATGTTACAAAGTACCCCAACTATGGGGCATGTTGTCACATTTCACTTCCATTCTTTTGGGGTAAATCAAGAAAAAAGTATACACTGTATTAATGAACAAAACCACATAATTGTACTAGATGTGTGCAATTAAGTGGATTTACACAAACTCTGCTCTCTGCCCCACAGATACACACATCACCTTTGCTCATCATTTCTCGGTGTATTTGGTGCAAAAGTGAGAGCGCGCAGAACTTGTCATTTGAAGGCGTAAAAACGGCGCGTGGGACTCGTAGCAGCAGATTCAAGCAGTTGTAGTGATTGGACTTGTGATTGTTTTAGAAAAATATCCAAGAAAATTAATGCATCATAGGAGGAATTTTTCCAGAAATAAAATGCATAAATCTCTTGTCTCAGGGGGATATGAGGGGGGAAAGCACAATCATTTGAATAAACTCCAGGGTTTCCACTGATACAAAGCCATATGCTAATCGCTGAAGTAACCCTATAATTTACAAAAACATTACAAACACTACAGATTATATATGAATATAAGCCTCAGTGCATCAAGTTCTGTTTTATTTAATCACCAACCGATATCAAATACATATAAACCACTAGTTAGTGACTCTAGATGAAGATGCGGTGCATTCAATCACCGACACATATTTTCAAAAAAGAAATTACAGGTTTTAGTGCAACAAGAGCAACAAAATGCCCATCTAAAGTCATCAAATATCTCGTCTCAGCAGTATCTAATAATTAAATCACTGATTGTCACGATATATATGGTTTACAAGGTAACCCAGATAGCATTGGGACATTGAGTCAATGTTGAAATTCCACCAGAATCATCATTTTGGTTGAGGTTGAAATCTCAATGCTTAGTAATATTGAATCAATGTTGAAAATTCACTGCTAAATGCATTTGTGTGTGTTTACTCGCAGTTTATGAGGACATGATTTGGTTTATAGTTACTATCACTAGCCTGTTGTAATTCAGCATATTCAGAGAGAATATCCTGCTTAATAACATTGAGAAGAAACAATCAGTCTATATATGAATATAAGGACATGCCATATGATACAATATAATAGCCTAATCTAAGGCTTATGGATCATGAAGCATAATGCAGGCTGAGCTATTGATATGATGAATGAAACCAAATTTAATGTAGGAAATAAATACAAATCGCATGATTCCAGGCATTTACAAAATCCAGTATCTTGGAGATTATTCCAGAAACAGGGGAATTATGAATACGCTGCTGAAATCATCAGGTTAAGAGTTATTAGGCTAATCATGTGGAAATATGTGGAACATACACGCTCCATTACAGTAGATGGCGATATGAACCTGTTTAGCTGCTTCACAACCCACAGGTAAAACCCACAAAGAAGAAGAAAGTGAAAGTGATAGTGTTAAATACAAAAGCAGAAAGAGCTCCGTATGGCGAATGAGCCCGTCAGAATGAGCAGTAACAGCTGATAATCGCTTCCAGAGTCAAACATACAGCAGATGAACGACACGGAAAGCTTTACCAGAGACTGGACTTTACTCTGGGATTGAACAACACAAGCAACACACGAACAGGAAGGGGAAAATCATGCTTCAAATACTTCTAAACTCTCTTCTTACTGCGCAATGCTGTAAGTTTTTACTTTTCTGATTACAGTTATTTGGGGGAATAAAACAGAAGTATCATATTGTAAATGTAAACGTGATTTAATGTTACAAAAGGCCTGTTCTTATTCTGGAAGTGTTTTATAGTCTACTCCAAACAGACTGTCAGAAATTAGGCCTAGAGTTACTGAAATGATTTGAAGGCCGCGGATGCCGTTGTCCATTTTAGGATGATGTTGTTTTTGTGACTTCTAAAGTACCAGTCTATAGACGGGATCAAACCCAGCATTTAGTGCTCACTTATTCTATCACTCACTCACTGTATGTATGTATGTATGTATGTATGTATGTATGTATGTATGTATGTATGTATGTATGTATTTATTTATTTATGTATTTATTTATTTATTTATCAAAGACGAACATTGCCTACATCTGCTTTTATTAAATGTAATATTTTAGTTACAGAGCTGCCAACTTTTCAAAAAAACTTAGAGTGAGATTTGGTGGTGCCAACCAAAATGTTGCCGTACAAAGCAAAAATTGCAAAAATAAATAAACAAATAAATAATAATAATAGCTCTCTCTATATATGCATCAGAATTTGAATGGGGTACTATTGTCTGTTTGTTTTTTGCATCTATATGACGGTTTGTATATACATCCTATAGACACACACAATTTTAAAGCACTAGAGACAGTGGCGTAACTTAGTAAGGCCAGTGAGGGTATGACAAAAATGGTAACACTTTAGTTTAGGGCCCAATTTTATATCAGGATATTGGCTGTTTATTGTTACTTATAAATCAAATATTAAGGCCTTATTCTGAATAGGATCTACATCCCTTAATCATAATAAAGGCACGGTTTTATAATCACTGATTCCAAATGTGAGTTAGTTGGGGGGGTTCGGGGGCATGCACCCCCGAGAACATTTTGATTTCTATGATCTACATATGTGCATTTTAATATGTTCTGAAGACCAACATTTTTTGATAACTATAGCTTAATGATGGAACTTGCGACCTTAGTTAGCTAGCGACGCTTTCGCGCTTCGCCCATTGCTCGTTCTCGTCAGAACTCAAAACGGAATGTAGCTTTTGGTCGCGCTACACTTATTTATTTGCACATTTATCTTGAACCACCTCACCGAAAGCATAACTAATCGATTTTATGGGTGGCTCATCAGGTAGATCTATAGATAAACTTATCTTTCAGGCATTTGACCGACAGGGTTGACACTTCAGCGTGAGAAATCAGGGGTGTGGCGTGTGAGCGTGTGAAACCAATCAAATGCGTGTGTCTCACGGCCAATGCGTGAGAGTTGGCGGCTCTGTAGTTACATAGCAATTATTGTGCAGTATGCGCACTAATGAAATGTATTGTGAACTTGAAGTAATGATCAAATGACAAACCAAGAAGAATTGACCGTTAATAAAATAAGAGTAAATACGACTGAAAATTAAATTAAACTGCAATCCAGAAATATAACAAACCGGGTTCATGTTTTCCCACAGTTTAAAGCATATATTATATTTGGACTATAGAGCCATATGTCAGTTAAACACATTAAATTATCTGCCATAAGATCATTTGATTATTCCACATGTCAGTATATTGTTTTATAACTCACTTGATTCTATATAATGCTCTTTTTTCACTTCACATTCTTGATTATTTCCTGAACTGCCGTGCTATTGATCTCAGTGACATATGGTCATCTGTAGCTCAAACTGAATGATTGTGTTCAGAAACCAGAGCTGATCTGTGTTCAGTGGCCGTTTAGCTGCAGTATGGCAGAGGAGCGAGGAAAGCACTCTCTCTCTAAGATGAGTCTCTCAGAGGAACAGAGGTAAGACTCTTTCACACAATCATTATTAACACTAATTACCTTTCAGGGGTTTGTCTTTTCTTTGTGAAGAACAAAACCTTAACAAGCATTGTTTTATGTGTGCAAATACTAAACCATTTAAAAATATATATAATGATGACTTGACTTAAAAACACAACTAATACCTTCTTCAACAAATCAAATCTACATGGTAAAGAGGGCTTTATAGACAGTGTCACAGTTAATAACTTACAAACATAAAGAGCTGATAAGATTGAGACTAAAGTATGTCCTGTAAAGTGTTTTCCTCTTCTCTGTTCTTTGTGTCATTAGTGTAAGATCAGGCTCAGGTGTGTCCAGCTCTGTGTCTGTGAAGAGTGACTGGTCAAAAGATGATAACATGCCGGACTTCAGTGAGGAAACGCCATCATCTGCCAAAAGGTATTTCATGTGTTTCTTATTTTTGGTCACATGTGGACTAGGGCTGGGCGATTAGAGGGTATCAGTATTTATCAACGGTACACCGGTGTTGGTAATATATACAAAAATGTCAATATAGCGCTCGATACTTTCATTAAAATGCGTGTGTGTCGTCTGTATCAGATGTTTTGAAGATCAGCGTGCTACCATTGACAAGCAAACAACTAGAGCTCGACCGATTCGTCGGTTTTGCAGATTAATCGGCACTGATAGCTGATTGGTGGAACAATCCGTTATCTGCAAAAATCAATACCGATAGTTTTTCCGGTTCACGAGTTCACACTTAACGCAGCACTAGGTAACTTTTCAACCTTCATAATATATTTTTTAAGACTCTATAGACAGTGTCACAGTTAATAACTTACAAACATAAAGAGCTGATAAGATTGAGACTAAAGTATGTCCTGTAAAGTGTTTTCCTCTTCTCTGTTCTTTGTGTCATTAGTGTAAGATCAGGCTCAGATGTGTCCAGCTCTGTGTCTGTGAAGAGTGACCGTTCAATAGGTGGTAACATGCCGAACTTCAGAGAGGAAACACCATCATCTGCCAAAAGGTATTTCATGTGTTTCTTATTTTTGGTCACATGTGGACTAGGGCTGGGCGATTAGAGGGTATCAGTATTTATCAACGGTACACCGGTGTTGGTAATATATACAAAAATGTCAATATAGCACTTGGTATTTTCATTAAAATGTGTGTGTCGTCCGTATCAGATGTTTTGAAGATCAGCGTGCTACCATTGACAAGCAAACAACTAGAGCTCGACCGATTCGTCGGTTTTGCAGATTAATCGGCACTGATAGCTGATAGGTGGAACAATCCGTTATCTGCAAAAATCAATACCGATAGTTTTTCCGGTTCACGAGTTCACACTTACATCAATTAAATAGAGTAAAGATATATTTGTTTAATTCGGTAACGAGCTAGTTATATTTATAAGGCAAAGCTAAACACGGGTAGCATTGATACATGTTTCCCCCCAATAACATCAGTTATACTGTCATGAAGATTAATTTTGTGTAAGATTGTGAGAAAAGTGAGAAAATTAAGGAAACAAAAGTAGAATGCTGATGTTCATAGACAGCTCACATTGATTTACACTGCTCAGACTGAGTTAAGGTTTAGGAGTGCAAACATTAGCTGTAACACGTAACAGCTCACCTTGCTACACTGGTTATACACAACTTAGGTGAGAGACTTTCACAGCTCTTTACCTGACACTACAGGCCAAACACTATACACCATAGAGGCACACAACAGCACTGGGACCAGAAGATGGTAGTCTCTCCCGCAGAGGAAAACCTCTGTCTCTCTCGCTGACCGGAAATGTCTGGGTTCCTTTGTTCTCCACTTAACGATCTGGAAGAAGATTCAGGCCCCGTCCACACTGAGACGCGTTTAGCTGTATACGTATAAGTTTTGTACCGTATCAGCGTTTCGTCCACACAGATCCGGCGTTTCGGAAGCATGAATCCGATATTTTTCAAAACCGGGTCCCAAAGTGGGTAAATCTGAAAACGATCATCCATCTTCGTGTGTACAGCGAATCCGTATATTTTCTGAAACAGTGATGTCATCACACTACGTCCAGCACAGTGAAGAGTTGAGGAATACAACGACGGGCACTGGACATGAGCACATCAATACCGTGTCATTTAATGACCGTATCTGCATTACTGTAAGGGTATGTTTAGGGTTGGGGTAGGTGTAGGCGTTAATAAAACACATCTGTTAAGTAGCAATTGTATTTATTAGGGCCGGGACTCGATTAAAAAAATTAATCTAATTAATTAGAGGCTTTGTAATTAATTAATCGAAATTGACCTGAGAACAATGAGATGTAATTTTTCACATGTATTTTTAGTAAACCATTGAATAATGACTGAATACATAAGCTTAATCAACAAAATATAGTTTCTTTATTTCAGTCCAGCAGACCAGCGCAATGTTTGCCATGAAGTGTAGCAAAAGCATATTTGTGATATTTGAGGCTCGATGTGCTGCGGTGATACGCTAACTCCTTGTTGTATAGCTTGCACACAACCGTGCTCTTGACGACGCTTCCATCCTTTCGTTTTTAAAAGAAAATTTCCCATCCACGGGGCCGAGCAAAGCGGTCTCATCAGCTTCTTCGCTCATGTTCACTATGGTTTGTTGTTGTCGTGACTCGTGAGGTGAGCACTAGTTGGTGTTTCAATATAATCGGTCCGTCGAAACTCATTCATTGAAAAACGTTCTGCTGTGCAAAAATAAGTGTGGTTAAAATTATGTTAGTTATTTTTTTGCGTAATTAATTAACACGTTAAAGTCCCGGCTCTAGTATTTATTAGTATTTTATCGTGAGATTTTGCCTCACCTCCAACCACTGCTATACCCCTGCTAGCCACAACTCTTCTTCTCTGTTTTTAGTGTATTTCTGTGGCAGAATTAAAGCGCGACACACTGGCCTGGCATGCAAACTACATCGTTTTTAGTCAGTTTTCGTAATCTCGTGTGGACGCAGATATTTCTTGAAACGAGAAAAAAAAAGATCGGCTTGGGAAAGCGCTGGCTTCGTGTGGACGAGGCCTCAGGTGGCACTCATGAGCCGGTCAAGCAGACAGTAGGAGGAGCAAGAGCAACAGAACACAAAAGCACAGAAAACAGAATCCACACAAATTAAGAAAATAAAATAAATTCCTACATCCCTATGGACGTAACAGTTATCTAAAGTTACATTTTGCGCAATTCAACCCGACAGTGATCAACTTAAACTAAACATATTGAGTATTTATCATCTCTACTAATGGCTAAGTGTATAATATTGTAACTTTATGCTAAGTAATGTTATGTTAGCTAGGGCTGGGCGATAAATCGATTTTATCGATTAATTCAAGTTTGTAGTTTCATGTCGATTATTGTGAATGAAAATCGGTTTTCTCTTTAAAATCCGCCGACGCTCCCTCTGGGCTCCCGTAATGGCTCAGCCCTCCCCCGCACGTTTGCCAGTGCCACAGAGATACACAAACAACAAGGATAGCGTCTAACAACAACATACAGTGTCATTGGTTCAGTTTTTCACAGAACTATTTACAATACCCGCTGCAAAGTGTGTTTGAAGTCTGAACGGAACTGCGCTCAATTGAGCTGCGCGGACAACGAACGGAGCGCGAGCTCACACACGGGCTGATCTCGTGATAGACACGATACACTGCGCTGGAGATCCAGTGAGAGAGCGTTTAAATTCAGAGTATATATAATACAGAATTAATAACAGCGCTACTGTGATCTAGTGGAAGCGTTTGGGGCAGAAATATCCGTTATAAACCACAGATATCAGATCAAACAGAGCTGACGCGGAGACAACATGAGCGAAGGTCAGGGGTTTCAGTCACAAATCACCAACATTCACCATGATTTACCGTAGTAAAACCACATGGATTTAATGTTGTTGTCATTATTTATCTCAGGATTCGTACAACCTTTTGAGATTGAAATTCAAGCACTTTCCAATGGTTTCGTACACTTATTTGTACACGTACTGCACTTATTTCCAGTGCTTCAAAGCTGTAGATATCCCAAATATGCTATTTTTAATGTAATGGTTTGTAAAACTAAAAGTTTAAAGGGGTCTTGTGAAAGAAATATTATTTTAGTTTTTTTTATTTAATTTTTTTATGTTTAATCCATTTTATAATAACTGAAGCTGTCGGTCAGTTCAGTGTGAGAATATTGAAGAACAATGGTAATCTATATTTAATAGCATCATTAGCATATTATTAAATAGCATAACATTTCAATTTTCCCTATACTTTTTTTGCACATTACTGTTATTAATAAAAGTTAATTTGATCTGCATATCAATTAATAAACCTTTAATATGTATACTGAATATCCTCAGAGTTCGACTGTTTTGCTATTGCTGGGGATTTTAACATTCACATAGACAATATTGAATCCAGTAACACAAAAGAGCTCATGACTGTTCTTAACACTTTTGATTTGACACAGCATGTAAATGGACCCACACACAATCGTGGACACACTCTAGATTTACTTATCAGTAAGGGTCTAAACATTTCATCGATTTTTATTAAGGATGTGGCACTGTCTGATCATTTCTGTATTTTCTTTGACATATCAATCTCTCCTGCCATTGAAGCTAGATCTTTCTCTGTAAAAAAGAGATGCTTAAATGAGAACACTAGTGTGCTGTTTATGAAGGCTTTATCTCTAAAACCAAGCATATCTGCAGACTCTGTTGATTTTCTCCTTGACTCCTTTAACTCAAAAGTTAAGAGTGTAATTGATGATATTGCCCCTCTGAAAGTCAGGAAAAAGAGTGGCAAACAAAAGGCACCATGGAGAAACTCAACAGCAGTTCAAATAATGAAAAGACAATGCAGAAAATCTGAACGAAAGTGGCGGAAGACAAAACTTGTAGTCCATTATAAAGTCTATAAAGACAGCCTTCATGCTTTCAATGTTGAACTAGGCAAAGCTAGACAGACCTTCTTCTCAAATATTATAAACAAACACATAAACAACACGCGCACTCTTTTTGCTACTGTAGACAGACTAACGAACCCCCCGAGTCACATTCCCAGAGAAATGCTCTGAGACAGTAAATGCAGCGAGTTTGCTTCCTTCTTCTCGGAGAAAATCAAAAATATCAGAAAGGCGATCAGCACATCCTTGAGTTGCTCTGGGGTCAGACAGACCAGACCAAAACCTCAGAAAATTACTATGTCTGATTTCGAAACAATTGACGGAAAAGTTTTAGAAGACACAGTACAGCATCTTAAAACATCAAACTGTGCCCTAGACACACTCCCCACTTCTTTCTTCAAAAGTGTGTTTAACTGTTTAGAAGCAGATCTCCTAGAAGTGGTGAACTCCTCACTTCTCTACGGGACTTTTCCAACCGCCCTTAAAACTGCAATAGTTAAGCCTCTTCTGAAAAAGAGAAATCTGGATAACTCCATACTGAGCAACTACAGACCAATCTCAAATCTCCCCTTCATAGGCAAAATCATTGAAAAAGTTGTTTTCAATCAACTAAACAAATTCTTAAACTCAAACGGATTCTTTGACAATTTTCAATTTGGTTTCCGACCGCATCACAGCCCAGAGACAGCGCTCATAAAGATTATAAATGATATTCGCTTAAATACTGATACAGGCAAAACATAAATTCTTGTTCTACTCGACCTCAGTGCTGCATTTGACACTGTTGACCACAGCATACTTCTAGACAGGCTGGAAAACTGGGTCGGGCTTTCTGGGATGGTCCTCAGATGGTTCAGATCATACTTAGAAGGGAGAGGTTATTATGTGAGTATAGGTGACCATAAGTCTGAGTGGACGTCCATGACGTGGGGAGTCCCACAAGGGTCCATTCTTGCACCACTCCTGTTTAACCTGTATATGCTGCCACTGAGCCAAATAATGAAAAAGAACAATATTGCTTACCACAGCTATGCTGATGACACCCAGCTCTACTTAGCACTGTCACCTAATGACTACAGCCCCATTGACTCCTTGTGCAAATGCATTGATGAAGTTAACAACTGGATGTGCCAAAACTATCTTCAGTTAAACAAAGACAAAACCGAAATCACTACATTTGGAAACAAAGATGAAATTCTCAAGGTGAACGCATATCTTGAGGCTAAAGGCCTGATAACAAAAAATCAAGTCAGGAATCTTGGTGTGATTTTGGAGTCTGACCTGAGTTTCAGTAGTCATGTCAAAGCAATAACTAAATCAGCTTACTATCATCTGAAAAATATTGCAAGAATTAGATGTTTTGTCTCCAGGCAAGACTTAGAGAAACTAGTTCAGGCTTTCATCCCCAGTAGGGTGGACTATTGTAATGGCCTTCTCACCGGCCTTCCCAAAAAGACCATTAGACAGCTTCAGCTCATACAGAATGCTGCTGCCAGGATTGTGAGCAGAACCAGAAAATATGACCATATCACACCAGTCCTCAGGTCTTTACACTGGCTTCCAGTTACATCTAGAATCGATTTTAAAGTACTACTACTTGTTTATAAATCACTCAGTGAGCTGGGACCTCAATACATTGCAGATATGCTGATTAAATACAAACCCAACAGATCACTCAGATCAGCAGGATCAAGTCAGTTAGAAATACCAAAAATACTAAAAAGAAATACTTTGAGTTCACTCAAAGCAAGGAGAGTCTGCCTTTAGCTATTATGCCAGCGTAGGGCTGGACGATATGGCCAAATTTTATATCACGATATATTTCTTAATTTCGGACGATACGATATAATTTCGATATCGATATGAACAATATAAAAGCCTCAGAAAAACTGCCAATAACGCCCACAACGGATGTCTGTACCTACAATCTTCTGAGGTTAATTCATTTTAAATTAATTATAAAATTATAAATAAATAATAAATTAAAATTAATTTGCCAAGTCTATGAAACCTCCTCCTATAAGACTACATAATATTTTAGAAATAAAAACAGTACAAATAAATGAACGTTTACCTTTTATTTGTATTTAACCTTTATACAAACAAGAAAAGTGAAATAAACATAAGACTCATTAATATATTTATCTTTAAACAATAACAGGCTGATTATATTATTCTTTACACAAAACTTATTGTAACAAAACTTGTTCTTATAAAACAAAGTGCTTCAGCAAGGATAAAAAAATATGAAAAGTGCTCAGCTGCAGAGAAAAAGAGTGAGCAACAAAAAAAAACATGTTGCTGGGGGCTGGGCAGGGACATTGTTGAGTGTTGATGACATCCTATGACAGGCTCTAGAGGTTTCTGGCAAGAAATACAAGCTGGTCTACATTATCTGGCTTCAGAGATGCCCTTTTACATGTGACGATGTTGCCACCTGTACTAAAAACCCTCTCAGAGAGGGAGCTTGTGGCCTGAATGCACAAGTAATTTTGTGCCAGTTGACTTACTCTAGGGAAGTTGTTTTGATAAACTTTCCACCAATCCAGAGGATTTGAGTCATTGTCAGCATTTGGAGACAGAAGGTAGTTGCCGAGCTCCCTCTCAACTGCCTGCTGTGCACTCAAGTTTTCTGTGTCAGTAGTAGTGGTGGGCCTGTTTGAAAAAAAGCTAGCCAGAGAACGCTTTGTTTTCTTGGGTGGTACAAAAGTGTCTCTCGTGGCTTCTTCTCTGGACTCCTCTTCCCTGACCACAACAGATTTCTCTCCCTTCAGCATCTCCAACACAGCTCTCTCTTTGATGTATTCTCTCTTCTCCTCCTCAGTGTACTGAAGCTTGAATCTTGGGTCAACGAGGCATGCCATGTCAAGTAGATTATCCATGGCTGGTTCATCATATTTTTGGTTAAGGTATCCCATCACTGTTGTCTTTATGGTCCTGGTTAGCTCTGTGTCATCCTCTGCTTCATTCAAGATGGAGGTGTTGAAGAGATGCATCACTGGTTTTAGAAATGATACACTGACATAGGATTCACCAGACAAGGGATCAGTGAATTCGAGGAGTGGGCTTAGAGCTGCATCTATAGACGCTAAAACATCCACATCTTGCCAGTTAGGAACCAGTGGTCTGGTCTTCTTGTCCTTTGAGAGGACTTCTGTGATGGCCCTTTTCTGCTCCAGAACCCGCTTCACCATTTGTTGACGGGAGCCCTTGTTGGTGGACATCTTGTTGGTGTTTCACTGATGAGCTTGTGCTTTGGCAAGTGATACTCCTCCTGAGCAGCTGCAAGGTCCCGTTTCTTCTTCCAGGAGTAGGAGAAGGCAGCCACCACCTTTTTACAGACCCCAATTGCTCTGTCCACCCGCTTGTCTTGGTTAACTTTCTCTGTAGACAGTAAAAAATCGTTTAATCATATTATTCTTACTTGCATTTTTTTTTACTTCACACTTGATTTGACAAATTAACATATGTAACAATGTTCATATTTTCACATATGCAAACATATGTTCCAGCCCGCTAGCCAGAGCCCCACCCCATCTGCCTCCTGGCTGTCTGATGTTCTCCGTGAACATCGCTCTGGACTCAGGGCGGCAGAGAGGAAATGGCAGAAATCTAAAAACTATACTGACCTTGCCTTTTATCAGTCTCTTCTCTCTTCTTTCTCTACAAATGTCTCCACTGCTAAAACAACATACTACCACAACAAAATCAACAATTGCTCTGACTCTCGCCAACTCTTTAAAACATTCTCCTCTCTCCTTTGTCCTCCTCCTCCCCCTCCTTCATCAACTCTTACAGCTGATGACTTTGCATCATTTTTCACAAACAAAACATCTCTCATCAGCAACCAGTTCTCCTCACCACAAACTGACACGCACATCTCAACAACAAACACGAACACGCTTCCATCCTTCTCTCCGCTCTCCGAGGCAGATATTTCTAAACTCATTCTTTCCAATCACCCTACTACCTGTCCACTTGATCCTATACCCACTCACCTCCTTCAGGCTATTTCTTCTTCAATCACTCCTGCACTCACTCACATTGTCAACACTTCTCTTCACACGGGAACCTTTCCCACAGCATTTAAGCAGGCTCGGGTAACCCCACTGCTTAAGAAACCCTCTCTGAATCCAGCACTTTTAGAAAACTACCGACCGGTATCCCTTTTGCCTTTCATTGCAAAGACCCTTGAGCGACTTGTGTTCAATCAACTCTCTATGTTTCTTGAACGGGACAACCTCCTAGACAACAACCAATCCGGCTTCAAAAGCGGCCATTCGACCGAGACTGCCTTGCTCTTGGTAACTGAGACTGGCAAAAGCAGCTTCCAAATCCTCAGTGCTCATTCTGCTGGATCTGTCTGCTGCTTTTGACACAGTTAACCACCAGATCCTCCTGTCAACACTTAAGAGGAAGGGGATCTCAGGATCTGCTCTCCAGTGGTTCAGGTCTTACCTCTCTGGTAGGTCCTACAGGGTGTCATGGAGAGGTGAAGTGTCTAAGTCACATCCTCTAGCTACTGGGGTTCCACAGGGCTCAGTCCTTGGACCACTTCTCTTCTCCATTTACATGTCATCATTAGGTTCTGTCATTCAGAAACACTAAACTCACTTGTTCAGACTTACACACCCTCCAGAAGCTTGCGTTCTGCGAGCGAGCGGCACCTCGTGGTTCCATCCCAAAGAGGCATGAAATCGCTCTCACGGACATTTTCCTGGACCGTTCCCACCTGGTGGAATGACCTGCCGATCTCAATTCGTGCTGCCGAGTCTGTAGCCATTTTTAAAAAACATCTTAAGACACATCTTTTCCATTTGCACTTGACCAATACAGAATAGCACTTACTGATCACCACAGCAATGACCAAAAAGCGCACACTCCTGGATCATATCTACATCTCTCATCCGGATTTGTGCCTTCAGGTGGGTATGTTACATAGTTATCATAACTATCAGAATCCAGTGTTCTGTATATTGCGTACGTGAGTTTTTGTTGTAGATGGCTATTGCTGCGCGTTTAGCTAGAATGCCATACAAAACCAACCTATTGGGCCAATGAATCTGCATTAACGACAACAGCTGGGGCAACAGCCTTAGTCCTAATGGGTTGTTATCATAGCTATCAAAATCCAGTGTTCGGCACTTTGCGTACGTGAGTTTTTGTTGTAGATGTCTTTAAAAAAAAAAAAAAAAAAAAAAAAAAAAAAAAACAATTGTGGATTGTGCTAATTAATTGAGATTTCTTACAGCTCTTACAGGTTGTTGGCCTTGTCTGTTTCGTTGCTTCTATTGCTCTCCCCTTTTTTGTAAGTCGCTTTGGATAAAAGCGTCTGCTAAATGATTAAATGTAAATGTTCCAATGCCAGTAAAACACCTTTGAATTTAATTGAAAGAATAGCTGTATGTATAATCCATACAAATATGTCTTGAATAAAGATTAAAGGAATAGCCAATAAAATCAATTAAATAGGGGAATAAAATCACCTAATCAACTGCAGGGTAAGTATTATAGTTACAACTAAGTTCTAATTAAGAACAATGATTTAATATAAACAAAATCAATTAAAGCGGCTGCAGTCCGTAACATATGGCGCTCATGCATCTTGTGGAAGAACATTGTAGCCGGAACTACTTTTCTCTGTTTATGTATATGACGAATTACGCAGGTACTGGGCTACTCCGCAGCAGAGCCGAGCCGAAGTAGTTTAAAATAGTCTGAATATAAACACTTATTATAGTGTACCGTAGTGATTCAGGATAAGACAAAAACACGGTTTGGATATTGGATTCATGATGTACTGGCTCATTATATACATTTCGCTATTTTTTTGACCAAAAAGGTTACATGCAGCTTTAACATAACACTACCATTTATGCTGTGTATAACTTACCAACAGCAGAGTTCAGTCGATGCCCGAAGCATTGTAGTCTTGTCCATCTGTTCAACTCCGCGGCTTTGATGATATTGGTCCCGCTATCTGTGGTGATGCAGACCTGCCGGTCCTTGCGGAGTCCCCAGGAGGCGAGCGCATCTGCAAGTCCGGCTGCAATTGTTTCGCCCGTGTGATCCTCAGGAAAGTAGACCGTCTGAAGGCATAAGCTGACAAGCTTCCAATCTTGATCAATAAAGTGGACTGTCAGGCTCAAGTATGGTTCTGAGGTTTGGCTTGACCACAGGTCAGCTGTGGTCGCGAAATATGACACTGACTTCAGTTGTTCCTCCACCCTTTCCCTAACTTCACCATAAAGTGCCGGGATAGCTGCGCGTGAAAAATATTTTCGCCCAGGGAGCTTGTACCTTGGGTCGATGATTGAAATAATTTTCTTGAAGCCTACGTTTTCCACCGTAGTAAACGGCATCATGTCCTTAGCCAAGAAGTTTGTTACAGCCTTTGTTATGTCTTTATGACGTTTAGACTGTTTGTCTTAAGGCACGAATGAAGCGATCTGTGTTTGCTGCATGGGTATCTCTTTTGGCACAACTGGTGTTGGGGATGATGATGGTGGTGTTGTTTGAGGGACAGGTTGTTGGCTTAAACTTTTATGGTGCCTCATCTTCTGACTCTCAGAATGCTCTATCGGGTGGAACTGCTTCAGATGGTGGAACAGATTTGATGTGTTCCCGCTGCTAGTCTGCACTACTCTCCGGCACATTTTGCAGCACGCTGAAACCTGAAGTTTATCAGATCTCATAAAACCGAACCACTTCCATACCACTGAAATAGTCTTTCCTTTCTTATCAACCATTTCGTTTGATTTCTCCTCACTTGTGGAAGCTCATTCAGACACATTTGTATTGCGGTCAGGGGTGCTCATTTTGTAGCTAAAATTTGCCGCGTTGGAGATCAGCCGACTACTGCTGTCCTGAGCATTGGTTGTGCGTGACTCTGCGGTGTACGTCATCACGAAAGTAGCCAATGGTTTTCTGCTCTTTCTGACGGCTTCGCGCCTAACGTCAGTCAGTGACAAATGCGGTTATGTATATTATTATTATAATATATATTATATCGAAAATGTGTTTAATATTCATATCACCGTTATTGAAAAAAATATTGCGATATATATTGATACTGAATTATTGTCCAGCCCTATGCCAGCCGCAGTTGGAACCAGCTTCCTGAACAGATCAGATGTGCTCCAACAGTAGCCACATTCAAATCCAGACTCAAAACACATCTGTTTAGCTGTGCATTTACTGAATGAGCACTGTGCCACTGTACGTCCGACTGATTGCACCTCATCTTATCTATGCATCATTTTTTAAATTATTTGTATTACTGTTTTAGTTTACTTGTTCTTTTCTTTGGTTATCATCATTTTATTATTTTTAATTCTCTTTACATTGTATTCTTTTTCTTATGCATTTTTATCCCTATTTTAATTCATTTCTATGTAAAGCACTTTGAATTGCCATTGTGTATGAAATGTGCTATATAAATAAACTTGCCTTACTGTATATTGCAATAGATATGGTGGCCATTTATACTGTGGAATGGTCTGGGTTATTCACATGCTGAAAGTTCACATGCTGAAAGAGCGACCCAGCTAGGCGCTCTACCAAGCCACAAATATTTTACCTAAACAAAATGAAGTTAAAACTTGTTTTGAACAATTTCTTTCTCATGCAGATTGATTTTAGGTAGGAGAAAAAAAAAAGAAAAAAAAAATCGATTAAAATCGTAAATCGAATTTTTTGGCAAAAAATCAGGGATATTTTTTTTGGGCCATATTGCCCAGCCCTAATGTTAGCTATATTAGGCAGCTACATGTGCTAGTGATACATGCTTCATGAAAACATAAACCAAAAAAATGTATAATCAGAATGAAAGATGAGCTGTCCAGCAGGAATACAGCAGCAATGAGTCGTTTTCAGCCCCTTGAGGTCCCTCAGTTCTCACCATCGTTGGAAAGCCACGCTGATATTTACTCACGTTTGATTTCTTTGTTTATCCAAAGACTTCTTGTGCATTTCCTTTACATGTAGGCATACTGTCTTTCTTTTTTTGTATTGTTTGCCTTCGCTGACTGCCGCACCGTGCATTTTGAATGCTTTTGCTCTTCCTAGGGGTGCGCATAGATATCCATAATGAAGGCTAGATGTCTCATGTGCGCTGTTGGCCAATGGAGGTCGCCGTCCGCAACTGGCGGCCATCTTGTCACAGGCAGCTCGCTCATTCGTAACAGTGTGTTTTAAAGGTGCATGTACTTTTAAATAATCATAACTTGCTCAATTTTTAACCGATATTCAAACTGTTTTGTTTGTTATAATTTGTTGTTAATAATTTAAAAAAAGTTTATAATTTGTTATAAAATAATGAGCAGTGTTTATTGCAGATTAAACAGACTAGAGTCACTTGATTTTTATACTCTTTTTTTCAGAGTACTTTCATTTAAATTGTGTATTGACATATAAAGAAAGTTTAAACAAATTTAGACAAAAGTGTTTCAGATCATTCCTACCTACCCTACCTTTGATAAATGCTGTAGAAGTATTATTCATTGTTAGTTTTATCTGTTAACCTTTTTATGCACGATGAACTAACAATATTGATTAAGCTAGAATTGTATTGTTTAAATATTAATACATGTAAATGTAACATGATGTAAAATGTACATTACATAATGCATTTAGATCATGTAAGCTAGCTAAATAAGCTAATACATCCGTGTTAACAAATGGGACTTGCAGTCTGTTACCATAGACATTCACTTACATGCTTCTAGGTTACAGCTAAAGAAACATTTCTTTGTAATATTTTAATGTTTTAGTTATTTTTTTGTAGAATTTTTCTGTTAGAACTTATCATTTTAATATGTTCATACTTACATAAGCAATTTAGCACATTCTCATGGTTCAGTACTGTTGTTTTATTTTATTTCTTGTAATAAAGTTCAGAACTGTTTTACTTAGTGTTATGTTTAGTCCAGTATCTATTTTAAAAACTATCGGTCGATTAATCGGTTATCGGCAAGTGTGGTCCAACCTAGTTATTGGTATCGGTAAAATCCACTATCGGTCGACCTCTACAAACAGCCAATAAGATCTGATCAGCCAGGGTGTGTTGCTCCTGTGTTCGGCTGTGTTATCGCCATTTGACATCAGAACAGATGAGGAAGACGAGCGCGCTCCTGCCGGCAGTGAGGAGATGTTCAATATAAAAGGACATGTCAGATCGCCAGTGGGGCAGTTTTTTTTATTATTTTCTTACAACCAACATCAGAACACACGCTGTGTTTGTAAAATTTGTTTTAAAAAAAACAAAATAACATCCTGGCCAAGCACGGAATAAGGAAGCCTGAATTCGCCTTATTCCCCTGGCGGCCATTTTGAAAACTCTAACGCCGTTGTGGGGTACACAAACCCGGAAGCTGGACTCCGATACAGTACTAAACAATAGCAACATTCTGTTTTACTGCACTTTCTGCCTACTGTGTGTAACAAAATCATGTATTGCATCACTGATAATATGTTTATGTATATAGTTTTCTTTTGTTAATGTTTTTTTATTTTTAAATTTTGCTCCTAATGTAATTTCTAATGTTCTGCCCTTTTCTGGTACGTTTTTCCATACTTACAATATACAAGCAGGCCATCTGTAGGCTATTCCTCCATACCAATAAATGTACAGTCACCTTTACAAACCTAGACCAGTGTGCCTATCAATGTTTTTGAATGACTTATTTCTTTCTGGTGTTCTGGCCAGTTGTAAAGTTATGAAAGACATCATCCATGTGTAATAAAATTGTACTTTATTCTTTAGATAAATGGACATTTTATTTTACATATATGAAGATCCAGTAGCTTATACATACACATATCTCCCACATGTAAATTAACTGTATCAACTATAATACTGATCTGCCCACATTGACACTACATGATAAATTAAAATAAGCTGATAACGTCACCGTCTTCTCCAGAATGACTGCAGCCGAATCAAATGTTGTTGCAGTATTGTCCTGTTTAACACAGTGAAGCTGCTTTGGAACAATCGGTATTGTAAAAGCGCTGAATAAAGCTGACTTGACATGTCCCAGTCTTGCTATTGCTTGAGTCTTTCGAACTTCGTCTGCAGTAAAATGCAGAAATTACGACCAGGATCCCTTCTGATATTTTTTTATCCACTCTAACAATGACAACTACAACCCTAATATATTCTCTCACTTTATTCACGTTTAAATCAAACTTTTATTTTGACGGGTTGCGTCTCTGTGTTCATGATATGACCGCGCCCCCGTCATTCACACAGAGACGCAAAACATGGAAGAGTAACGTTAATATTTAAATAGTATGTAATATACACAGACACTGGTATATATTCGGCTACAGTCTGGAGTCCTGCGTGACGCGACTGAACGCAGCTGCGGGACCGAATATAGTCTACTTGTTAGTCGATGCTACACAGATACTATCGTCACATTTTTAACATTTCAGTATGTACTTGGTACCGAAGTACCGGTACTTGTGACATCCCTACATACAACCATGTTTAATTTTCGTATGGAGATCATGGTTCTGTGTAATCACAAACTGTATTAATCTATCGTCTCACATGCCTAACGTTACCTAAACTAACACGAGTCAGTTACATTGCATCGGATTCTGAGGTAAAACTTTTGTTAAGCTTAAGAATTGTTGCCGCCAAGGTTATTTTCGTAAACGAAAACTGAAACTAAGACTAAAACTATTTGTCAAAAAACATTTTCGTAAACTGAAAATTAAAAAATCTGAATAAATAAAAAACTAAAACTAAACGAAACTAACTACTCTTACTAAAAAACTAACTGAAATAAAATAATAATTAGCAAAAATAAATATTCGTTTTCGTTATTAATAAGCTCTCTTTAATGTGGAAAATCTGACTGTGGCGGTTGAGGAAGTGTCTGTATATATGCGCTACGGCGCGTGAAGTGATCTGAGTGACGGACGCGTGCAGACAGGCAACACATCGCTAAACGGCAGTTCACAAAGAATCAATGCGTCCGTGGCAGTGAAATGGGAAATAACACAAGGTAATGAGATGCACGTTGAACTTCTTTTAACTTAAGCTCACTGTTTTAGAAAGCCGTTTCTCACGCGACGAGAGATGCAGGCGCAGAAGTCAGCAACTATAGTAGCAAGTACTAGCCTACTGCGTGTTTGAGATTTCAGGTTTGCATAATATTGACAGGCTCAAAGGTGTTATCATAATCATTTACATTATATTATATTATCTGTGTGGAGACATTTCCCCACAAAGTAGGGAATACCAGGATACACACACACACACACACACATTTGTTTCACTATATAAGTGAGGACATTGCATGGACTTCCATTGATTTATATCAGGTTAATGATATTTTATATCCCCTAACCCAACCCCTCTCCCTAAACCTACCCATCCCAAGAACGTGCAAAACAATAGATTTAAATAAAAACATGTTTTGGCCGATTTATAAGCCTTTTTAACTAGTGAGGACCAGTCAAATGTCCTTATTAGTCAGTTATCATAATATTTTACTAGATAAGTGAAGACATTGGCCCCATTTACAATTATAGCACAACACACACACACACACACACACACACACACACACACACACACACACACACACACTGCCCCTAAACCTACCCATCACAGGAAACATTCTGCATTTTTACTTTCTCAAAAAACCTCCTTCTGTGTGATTTATAAGATGTTTTCCTCATGGGGACCTAAAAATGTCCCCACAAGGACAAGGATTTCGGATATTGCCATCTTTGTGGGGACATTTTGTCCCCATAACGTAGGGATTACCAGGTCACACACACACACATGCACACACGCGCACACACACACAGAGCACAACAGTGTGTGTTGGCTGTATTCAGATGACTTTAGCTGTGGTCTCACACTGCTAGCCTACATTGTACTACTGAAGAAATTAAAATAAGCTTTTAATTGTTTAACAATATTTCATCGTTGTTATGAATGAGTTTGTCTGGAATTTATAATTTTTACTTTTATATTTTACTTTGCATTTATTTTGTTCTTTAAGATAGATCCTCTGAGTATTAGCCTATGTCAAAAATATCAAATATAATTTTTTAATATCAAAATATCATTTATTTCATTTTTAATCTCCAGATCGTTGTTTGTATATAGGTCATAGTTTGACTCAAGCTTTTTTGCTTAAAGGTGAAGACCCAACTTTATGCATGTTTTGTAAGACCGTCCTGGGTTTAAACAATAATGCTTGTTTATCAAGTTATTTCACTTAAGGATGTTTAGTAAGATTAAACTCTAATCTGTGCAAACATTAAACTTTGCTGAAATTAAAAACCTTGATTTGGTCTCTACACTTCATTATGGTAACTCTGCTAAACTATAATTACTAAAACTAAAACTGAAACTAAATAAATAAAAACTAAATAGAAATGTATTTGCAAAATAAAACTAAATTAAAACTAGCAAAACCATTTGTAAAACTAACTAAAACTAAACTGAAATTTGTAGCAAAATTGAAAACGATAATAAAATAAAAACTAATTTCAAAAAGCAAAACTATAATAACCTTGGTTGCCGCGAAGAAAAAAAAAACTATAATTATGCTTGTTAAAATGATTATTAATGAAAATATATGAACTTATCTTATAACATCTGCAACCAGTGGCTTTGCCTTTTGCGTTGTCCTTTCAAAATGACAGTTTGGGAGCGAATTTAAACGAGTCAAGGCGGGAAGCACGTGCAGCAACCAAGCGCTGGGTCGAATCAACCAAGCATTGCGACCCAGCAGATTTAACCCAACGACTGGAAATGTAAAAGTACCCAATGGTGTTTAAAATGTGATCAAATAAACCAACAAAAATTACCCAACAGTCTTAACCCAGCATTTTGGGTTAAAAAATAACCCAGCATTATTTAGAGTGTATGGGGCAGAGTTCTGCTTGTACATCAGATACAGATAAATGAACACAGCTGCATTACATTTATTTGAATGCATTAATAAGAGAGTGATTGTGTGTGTGAATTACTCGTCTCTATTCATTATGAAGCTGTGGTTTGAACCTACTTCAAAGGTATTAACATATATGCCTATAACGGTTGAGTTTCTGAGCTACTTCAGTGACTTTACTTTCGTCACAGGACCGCGTTGACTCTGCGTTTCTGCGCTGCTCTCTAAGCGCGATCTTCACGTGATGTGCGAGCTTCTGTCTGAGTGTTCGTTTGTCATAATATATCATGCATTTGTTCAACATAATACACATCTGATGGTCTAAAATCACTTTAATGTTCAATCTGTTATGACAACTTGACATAAACCAATACATCATAACCTGTCAGTGTCTTTGTCATGACAACTTGACATTACCAAGACAACATAACCTGTCATAAACATGACATAACAGATTATCAAATTTAAGAAACTACTTATCTTATAGGGTTAACCTTAAACTGTTATGTGGTTGGTTTTGATGTTGACTGAGGCCATTATAATGTCATACATTTTTTTCAGTGGCACAAGTTTAATTTGTCATTAAAATGTAATTAGGTGTTAATACGCTGTCAAATTATTTTTTAATAACAGCATCATTAATATTTTTCAGGTCATAATATTTTATTTTATTTTTTAAGTTTAAAAATAAAACCACCAGCTTCAACAGAAGGTTAGATAATAGACAATTTCAAATGTCTTAAAAATATGAAAAGGAGTTCGAGAAATAAAATCAATCATTTAATTTTTAAGACCTGCCCTCTCACAGAACTGACTCTTAAAAACACAAGGCATGAATTTATACACAGGTGACCAGCACCAATTAACGCAAAAAGGGGAAAACACGTACACAAATAATGGCCATTACACAAAATAAACACATATATCAACATCATATACACACATAAACAAACACAGAAAAATAACCCTTTGTCAAATGACTTCACTTTATAAATTATCTTCCGATGTATAAAAATAAGAGGAATAGTCTTTAGAGCCCCACCCCGGGCTGAACAAGGAATGGTTTCACTAGATCAGGGGTCTTCAACTAAAATAGCTTGGGGTCCAGAAAAAAAACCTTCTCACCGGCCGAGGTCCGGACAGTTATATACCTAAAAACATGAATCGATGTCTTTTTGCCAGACTAAAGAAATTAGTGTAGATTAAAATGTCTTTATTGTACAAAATATAATATGTTCTCATATAGATAAAGTATGTCTTTTCATTTTTTTTAAAGCAAACATAGGTAATCCTTCAAAAAATGTATTTAATTTTAAGGGTAATTCTGTTTGCATTGGTACAAAATATCTAATTCAACCAGTAGCCATGTCTGACAAAAATATGATGAATGAAAAAATGCCTTCATCTCTAAATCTGCACTGAAAATACATTAATTTCAACATTACTAGCAACTAAAGTGCTTTTTCTGCTGAACTGAGATAAACAGTAACAATCAATGAACACAAACCCTCCTGGTTAAAAAACAAAACCGAAATCTCATAACATAATGTTATGTTCATTCACATGTATAGCCCACATTTAGTTAGGTAGAGACTATCTTCAGCACTGCTCTCTCTGTGCTTCAAATTGCACTGGCAAAAATAATTTGCAATATCATCCAGAAACACAAACAGGCAAAAATAAGGTGCCACCAGTGTTGGAAAAATGAAAAAGTCCAAAAAATATTTTATCTCTTTATTTCAACTGTTCCTTTAAATCCAGAAAAACGTAAATAACCTCTCAAAAGGCTGAGCTGAGTTGAACTTAAAGATGGAATGGAAGCATAAACATTCCTTGTTCCAAAAAAAAATAAAAATAATAATAATAATAAAAAAGTGAATATAGCTACATTGTCTGAACTTCAGTGCATGTGAGAAATTGGCTCATTTATTTTCTGCGCCCTTACCTCAGACTGCTGAGGATAAAGGGGTCTTTAAAATGTGTATGGCTGAATCAGAAATCGCCCCTATACCCTAAATAGGGCATTATTTGAGGGGACAGCCATTTGTAGTGGCGTCCGAAACCACAGTGGACATGTTTGAGTGTACTCACATGTTGCACCACAATAACGGGTGTACAGCCGATGTACACACAACAGCTGTCCAACTTCACGCACTCGTTTTCATTCACTCCTTCAAGTGAACTGTAATAGTGGACTAACGTAGGGAATAGTGGATGAGGGTTAAGGGGCCAATTTCTGATTCAGCCTCTGTTTTGCGCGCCTCTTTCTTCAGTCTCTTCACTGCGCGTCTAAACATATAGTGAGCATAGTAACGTAGCCGCACACCGGACTGAAGCTCATGGGCGCGTCTCAGGATCTCACACTGGACGCTCACATACGCGCAAGCTCAGTTTTTAATCGACTTCTGACAGAAGAGCTGCACGATGTATTACATTTATATTATATTTCCCTCAAATCCTCCATGTACATACTGATTTCACCCTGTGCTACAAGAGATACACTCATCGTGAAGTTCTTCTGTCAGGAGTCGATTCAAAACTGAGCTCGCGCGTAATGTGTGCGTCCTCTGTGAGATCCTGAGACGCGCCCATGAGCTTCAGTCCGGTGTGCGACCCCTTTAACTGTCAACGCAACCGTGGCAACATAGGAAAAACGGTTCTACTGAGCTGCCTGATATAAATGTGATTATTTATTTATTTATTTTAAATCGCATTAGGCATTTAGTTATTTCAGTGTGTCAAAAGGCTTCGCGGTCCGGATGGATGCATCTCGCAGTCCGGATCCGGACCGGAGTCCGCCAGTTGGCGACCCCTGCACTAGATCCTAGGCCGGAACATTATATATAGGGCCAACGTTTCCGCCCGAACCCCTTTTGACGGTGCACCAGCACACGAGACTCCGCCATAACAAACAGACAAACAAAGAAATGGTAAGAATAAACTCAAACTATTCGTTAAAGAGTGAGCGAAAGTTTAAATAAAGTATATTAAACCCAAAATAACGTTGTTGTGAATTGTTTTTACTTACTGCAGACTAAATTAACATTAAACACCTAAACAAACTAACCTGACTGAGGCTCTGCCAACAACTGTTACAGCGTACACATAACCAGTGGTGCCACCATAGACATCATCATATAGGTGTATATGTCTATGCCACTCTATCATTTTGAGTTATATTAATAGTTTTTAATGACTCTGTACGATTTCCTCCACGATGCCTTATTTCAGGTCAAGCTAAATATTCATGACACTGTTATAAAATAATTTGACAGAGTATTGACACTTAATGACATGTTAATGACAAAATCAACTTGTACCACTGTAGTTTAGGTCAAGAAACATATTCATGACAATGTTATAAAATAATTTGACACCGTATTGACACTTAATGACATCTTACTCCATTATCCCATTCGAATTTCATTCATTAGTTTTTTTTATATTCAAATATTAAATGCTTTTGACTATGTATCAAAGATGCAAATATTTACTATGTATCTATCTAGGTAGTCTATTTAAGTTGAAACATATTTGAGAACGCATTACTTACACAAAAACAAGTAAATCAACTGATGGCAAAGACCGCAGAGCGCAGACCTCTCTCGCCCTCAGCTCACGCTCTCTGCGCATAACGGTTTAAATGAACAAACTTTGAGTGCTGCTGATCAAGAGTTTTGTGCAATTTAAGCTCTTGTCCCAAATATAGCAGGCTTCATCAGTGATTTGCCTTGACATGAAACGGTGAATAATCAAACCAGTGGAAGCAGAGCATTTATCCTTTATTCAGGCGATATCTCTTCAGTCAGTACAGTAGCCTTCACTTTAATAATGTTTCTGTTTAACATCAAATCAAACGAGGCATGGTAATATGCTAACTGTATCTTACATACAACTTTATCTCGTGGCTCAACAAACCTCCTACAGACCAAAATCCAAAGTACTTCCAGACCTGGCTTTAGATTGTCGGAGGGTAAAATCACTTTCTCTGCTGCGGTCGAGTTGAGCTCTGCACTTTCTGCCATCTTCCATGCAAGACGCGTGAGCTTTCAGCATTGCCGCTGTGCCTGACAGTGCGACTCCTGTGACCTGCTCCTGAACCCTCAGGCACGCGAGCGCGCACATGATTAAAGCATACAGCCACGCCTCTGCTACCACGCGCGTTTTTTCCAGTTTTTTTTTTATTTTATTCGAATATTAATTGCATATATATATATATATATATATATATATAAGGGCTGTCAAAGTTAACGCGTTAATAACAAATTCACTTTAATGGCACTAAATTTGTTAACGCAGCGCGCATTTTCTGTTTGATCCGTGGTCTGTAGTTTGAGAAATCGAGATAAGCCATAGACGTAAAGGATGCAGCAGCAAACATTAATAGGGAAAGAAAAGGGTTAACATTAATATTCTAAACCAAAAGTCCAGTTATTGCCTATAAGCTACCATCATTTCTGTTTACCCATATTAGACACCAGGTCGAAAGTAAAGTCTGTTTACACTGAGCACATTCTCTGCAGTCCGAGCGCGATGCGTGAATACACCGAAGCTCACTCTCGCTCATGTCTGAGGTAAATCATTGTCACATCACCACTACAGTACATTTGTTATATTGAACTAAATGCATTACATCGTCGAAAACGAATGCACAGGTTACTTTTCTAAACAAGAGCGCTCCCGAGTCCGTGTTCTTCACACTGTTCACGTGAATAGCGGCATAGTTCGGCACGCACACACAAAATACCTTTATTGAACTTGGTCTGGCGTTTCTTTCCGGTAATATAGTTACACAGGTAGCCACTAGGAGGCATAAAGTCACCATGGAAAGTAGATCATGCATTCAAACATTAAAATGTTCATTTATCAAAATACATAAAGGACAAACGCACAGCTGCAACATTTAAACCTTTTAAAATGACACCTGTAGTAAAGTGTTGTCCCCTTCTCTGTTCTTTGTGTCATTAGTGTAAGATCAGGCTCAGATGTGTCCAGCTCTGTGTCTGTGAAGAGTGACCATTCAAAAGGTGGTAACATGCCGTTGTTCAGTGGGAAAACACCATCATCTGCCAAAAGGTATTTCATGCGTTTCTTATTTTTGGTCACATTGTAACATCGGCCTTTAAAAGCACTCTAGTTGTTACATAAACAATTAAGGGACCAGAGACTTCTACGTTTCAATGAGTCATTTATTTTCCAATCACCATACCCTCAGATACACAACACATTAATGTCCAGATGCAAATGAACCCCCCAAAAGTTCTGTCTTTTATAGTAACTCCTTGGCTACTAAGAGCTCAGTCTTTGTTAGTGAGATGGAACAGTACTTGAGATCATTACTGATGAAACCACATCAGCCAGTGACCAGGACTCCTAGTAGCTGTAGATAAGCTGAAGTATTTCATACGGAGAACACTGGATGTTCAGGGCATTGTTGAATCTCAATAGTTCTTTGTACAAGTTCTTATTTAGTTGAGCAGTTTCCTCATGCTTACTCAAGGAACCCTCTGCATCAAACAAACAGAAAAACTTAGTGCCACCATTAACACATTTACACATAACATATTTAAATGCACTTTACCAAACATCATGCATCCAAACAAGACAAACAACAGTAGTACTCACATTTGAGTTCAAGAACTAGAAGTTCCTCAAAACCGGGTACAAACACAAGCTAATCTTCTGAGAAGGTATCACCATGTGGTTAACACATCCTTCCTACCTCCTGCTTCTTCTCTTCTCCTATTTATGCTAACAGGTAGTTCAGTGGCTAGAGCACTCCCTAGTGGCATAATCAAATATTGCATGCACCACAAGCTAATGGGACAAAAGTAACAGTAAAACTGTTACACACCCCTCCTCCAAGAGAAAAATTACACAGTCCCATAAAATCTCTTTAACTTTTCTACATGGTAGGTATCGCTTTGGTGTGAGTTGTCAAGCATTACAACTTTGTAATTGACATTATTAACCTTTCTCAAAATCTTTGCAGGATCTTGCCATTTGGGAGCTAACTTGGCCATAAAATAATCAGCGGCACGAGACAGAGGGTGAGTAAGGATCCAAACTAGATCTCCCTCCTCAAAGGACTCAGGCTTCCTACGTTTATTGTAGTATCTGCTTTGCCTCTCCTGAGCTTGGCTAGTCTTTTCCCTCACTTGGTCAAGAAGATTTTTCTGCCTTTCAACAGTGTTATAGGCTAGATGGTCGGGATCAGGCGGCTTGCGTATTAATCGCTCAAGTGGACCTTTCAGCTTACGACCTAGAGCAATCTCCGCCGGAGTGAGACCCGTGTTCTCTTGCCATGCTGAATTAACGGCATACCTGAATTCTGGTACCCACTTGTCCCATTCACGATGATTGTCATGAACGTAAGAAGATATCATCGTCTTCAATGTCCTGTTGACCCTTTCGGTTAAGTTGGTCTGGGGATGATAGGCTGTAGTGAGCTTTTGAACTACCCCCCATCGTTTGCAAGTATCATTGAGTAACTGGGCAGTGAACTGAGGCCCACGATCTGAAACTAGGTATGCTGGAGCTCCCCATCGTGTGAACATTTCCTTTGTCAGAATGCTGGTTATTAAGTGAGTTTTTGCAGACCGTAGTGGAAAGAGTTCTACCCACTTGCTGCAATAATCTACACAGACTAATAAGAACTCGTTAGATCGCGGGCTTCTTGGGAATGGGCCCATCAGATCCACTCCGAGCATATAGCCAGGCTCTACTACTGGGGTTGACTGCAACAATCCAGAAAGTTTTGAGATCCTAGGTTTATAAGCTTGACACGTCTTACATTGAGTACAGAAGCTCCAAACATCCTTGCGAATCTCAGGCCAATAGACACTGTCGAGTAGTCTCCTCAACGTTTTCATTCTTCCCAAATGCCCACTCAACGGGTTTGAATGTGCAAAGTGTAAAAACGTCTCCCTCAATGATGTAGGTATAATCAACTGATGAGTGCACCCTTGTTGCTTGTCAGGTACACTACGAAACAAATAATCATTCTGTACGATGTAAACAATGCGATTAGAGTCTGTTGTAGGTTGCGTCGCTGCCTCCCATAAAGACTGTAAAGACGAATCCGTCTTTTGAGCTCTCCCAATCTCATCCCAGCTTACTGGCAAGTTAGGGTCTGGTTTTGTGGGTTGACATAGGGCAATGTGGCTTACCACCTCTTGCATGGGCATTCCTCTGGATAGAGCATCGGGTACTACATTACAGGATCCCTTACGGTACTTAACAATGAAGTTAAAACCTTGCAGACGTAAAGCCCACCTGGTCAAGCGTGAGGATGGCTTAGGCTGATTGAACACCCAAGTCAGAGCGGAATGGTCTGTGAATACTTCGAAGTTTCTTCCCTCCAAATACTGCCTCCACTTTTCAACAGCCCACACTACCGCTAGACACTCTTTTTCTGCAGTGGAGTACGATTTCTCTGCTCCGTGTAGAAGTCGTGACGCATAGGCAATGACATGTTCAAAACCATCAAAGTCTTGTGTCAGCACAGCTCCTAATCCTATATCACTAGCATCAGTTTGTACTTTAAAATCTTTAGTGAAATCAGGTGGCATTAAAACTGGGGCTCGTTGGAGGGCATTTTTAAGATCATCAAAAGCACTTTGGCATTCACTCGTCCAATCCCAAGCTGCATCTTTAGCCTTAAGTGCATACAAAGGTGCTGCTCGCTCAGAAAAGTGGGAAATGAAGCGATGGTACCAGCTTGCAAGACCTACAAATCTCTGTACCTCCTTGAGACTCTTAGGTACCGGGAAATCTTGTACTGCGGTGACTTTAGAGGCTTCAGTACGGACCCCTTCCTCCGAAACAACATGTCCCAGATATGTGATGGTCTTTTGCAGCATGGAAAATTTCTTGAGGTTAAGAGTCAATCCTGCGGCTTCCAGTTTCGCAAAGAGTTGCTTAAGATGCTGGAAGTGGTCTTGAATGGTTTTAGAATAAATTACTATGTCATCAAGATAGACAAAGCAGAACTTCCCTATAAAATCCCTCAGAATGTTGTTCATGAGCCTTTGAAAGCTTGCCGCAGCGTTTTTGAGGCCGAAAGGAAGGCGAACAAACTCAAATTGATTGTTTTTTTGTGACAAATGCGGTTTTTTTGACACTGTCTTCCTCCATTCCCACCTGCCAATAACCGGACTTAAGGTCTAATGTACTGAATACGACAGCTCCATACAAGGACTCTAAAATATCTTGAATCTGTGGCATGGGAAATCCATCAAGAGGAGTCTTGGAATTCAATGCTCTGTAATCAACGCAGAAGCGAGTACTACCATCATTCTTTGGCACTAGGACCACTGGGGCTGCCCAAGGGGAAACAGAAGGCCTTATAATACCTTTACTCAGCATATTTGCCACTTCATCGTCTATGAGCTTTTGTTTGGTGACAGAAACAGGGTAAGCTTTCTTACGCACAGGAATTTCGTCGATGGTATGGATTTGGTGGCAAATTAAAGTGGTCTGTCCCAAACTATCTGTACATACTGTTGGCCAATCAAGCATTAGGCCCTCTAGTTGACGTCTCTGCACTTTGGAAGCATCAGCTCGATCCACCAACTCCTTTATGGTAGTTAGCGTAGTGGAAGTCGTTGGCACTAAGGGTAGTGCAAGGTGCAGACTGACCGTTGGCGAGGGTGAAGATGCTGTGAAGGGGTGAACTACATCACATTCTTCAGGCAGTGTATACGTGGAGTTTTTAAAATCAATAAGGATTCCTGAGGTCATCAGAAACTCAAGACCCAGTACAACTGAGAAAGTCAAATCACAGTCTCTCATCACATATGCTCTCAAAGGGTAGCTGTGACCATGGATTGTACCCTGCCAAGCTATCTTCCCCAAGGCTGACTGTACATATCCATTAGCAAGGGAAAATGACTGTCCTCTACTTGACTGCATGGCTTCTTGATTTAACTTCAATTCTTTCCAGCATGCCTCCAGAAGGCTCTCTCCTCACTAAGGTCTCGCTCTATGAGTGTTCCTACACGTACCAGCTCATCTACTGTAGTGGCAGTTCCTCTTAAGATACTTGCTATTCTTGGATTGCAATTGCGAAGTGTTGATTGGAGGATCTCCCGCTCTGCCATAGCCGGCTTCAACCTCAGACATAACGCTCTGTACTGGTATGCAAATGTCCTGATGCTTTCATCAACTCTTTGTTTTCTTTCTCTAATCCTTCTCTCCACCTCAGCCTCATGATCATCCGATAAAAAGGATTGACAAAAAGCAGACTTAAATTGTGCCCAAGTTCTTACTTTCTTCTTCTCTGCCACCCACCAGTCCTTAGCTGTGTGTGTTAATACCGCAGGAAGCAGGGATAAGATTTCAGCATCATTCAAAGGCTGCATAGTTAGATACTCATCGCATCGCTCCAGATATGTAATGGGATCTTCTCCGTCTAAACTTCCGAACTTTGGAAACTCTAACTTGATGGGTGTCTGGCAATGTACAGGTCGAAAAGAACTATGGGTTGCTACTGTATGGTCAAAACCTGGAGTAGAAGTGGCTCCCCCAGAAGACTGAATTAGAGATCTTAGCTGGCCATCTCTCCTTTTCAGGCAATCCATAACCGTTTGTCCCAACTCCTGGACTTTATTTTCCAAGGTGTCTTTTACTTGGCCGCATTCATCCTTGAGCTTGGCGGTTAATGAATTTTCTAAGCGCTGTATCTCTGTGTGATGGTCTTTATGCTGGTTTAACAAGTGTTGCAGGTGACCTTCAATGGCTGTCATTCGATTACTTTGCACATCCAACTGGTGTTGCACATCTTTAAAATGAATACCAGAGGAATTTTCTAAGCACTGTATCTCTGTGTGATGGTCTTTATGCTGGTTTAACAAGTGTTGCAGGTGACCTTCAATGGCAGTCATCCGATTACTTTGCACATCCAACTGGTGTTGCACATCTTTAAAATGAATACCAGAGGAATTTTCTAACCCATCCATTCTACATTCCACTTTATGCATTCTTGAAGCCATTATCATCGTTAACAAGCTATCATCTTCATCACTTGGTGGAGGTGGAGGTAACAGAGAGTCATCAAAATCACATTCTCGTTCTTCATTTTCCAGATACAAATTACTAAGGGAATGAATGAGGTCCTGGACAGGCTCACGACGTATAGTGAAAGGGTCTGAAGAGTAGTCTGGGTTTAAAAGAACATCACCCTCTGTCTCAGTTTCCAAGGTGGCCATTTCACAACTAACAAACCATCTAAGGTTACTTTAGATTTAAAGAGACTCTAAGGCAGTGACTCCTCAAAATATGAACACACATCTACAACATGACTCATTGAAAGTAGAATACATCTCATCAAGATTCAATTAGATTTTACCTTTTCTTTTCAGGTCCCTGTTCGGGCGCCATATTTTATGTAACATCGGCCTTTAAAAGCACTCTAGTTGTTACATAAACAATTAAGGGACCAGAGACTTCTACGTTTCAATGAGTCATTTATTTTCCAATCACCATACCCTCAGATACACAACACATTAATGTCCAGATGCAAATGAACCCCCCAAAAGTTCTGTCTTTTATAGTAACTCCTTGGCTACTAAGAGCTCAGTCTTTGTTAGTGAGATGGAACAGTACTTGAGATCATTACTGATGAAACCACATCAGCCAGTGACCAGGACCCCTAGTAGCTGTAGATAAGCTGAAGTATTTCATACGGAGAACACTGGATGTTCAGGGCATTGTTGAATCTCAATAGTTCTTTGTACAAGTTCTTATTTAGTTGAGCAGTTTCCTCATGCTTACTCAAGGAACCCTCTGCATCAAACAAACAGAAAAACTTAGTGCCACCATTAACACATTTACACATAACATATTTAAATGCACTTTACTAGTGATGGGACATCTGAAGCGAGGCTCCGGAGCTTGTGTCGAGCAAAAAGGGGCGTTCCAGATGAAGCCCCGATTCGAGGCTTGTATCGTTTCCGTGAAAATCACGTGACGATGACAAACGAGGCCTCGTTTTCTTTTGAATACGTCATTGCTTCATTCGGAGTATCGCTTTCGGATAAAAGTGGTTCGAAACCTCGCGCCTCTTGTGGGGTTTGCAGTAGGCATTTGCATTGGTGTTGAGGTGTTGGTTGTATGTAGTAGCGATATCATTATATATCATAGCTTGTATTATATATTATATTACAACTTAGTTTAGTAGATTATTAGAGTAAATTATAAATAGTTCAGTAGATTAATAGAGTAAATTAGCCTATATCTAGGTGTAATACCTATACTACGTAATTATATATATATATATATATATATATATATATATATATATAGCCTATATTAATAGTAGTGTTATTATTATATATATTATTGCTATTATTATTAATAATAATATTAATATAAGACTAGACTGTATTAGGGAACTGTATTAGGGAAAGCTTTTCCCATTTGCTGTTCCAGAATTCCAGTCCCATAAGCTTTGCACTATTGCACTCCCAATCAGCGCAACACTCACAATAATTTATTTACAATCATTCTGGGCATTCACTATCATCACTAGCCTAAAGATCTACTGAATAGTTGAACACAAAGTTGTGTGTTTGTGTGAGTTGTGTGTACATAGGTTAATACAAGCAGAGTAAAATACTTTATTAATACACAGGCAATAGAAAAAGGGTGTGCCCACACTATGACAGTTTGGTTGTTCAGGATGAATAGATTTGTGTGCGATGCATTGCTTTGGACAGCAGGTGTCACTAGGGAGCACACTGTTTCATGAGGCTTCAGGTAAATGAACCTTTTGGTGAACCAATGGGCTGGAAAGCCTCAGTGGTTCAGGAAGCCTCATTTGGCCATCACTACACTTTACCAAACATCATGCATCCAAACAAGACAAACAACAGTAGTACTCACATTTGAGTACAAGAACTAGAAGTTCCTCAAAACCGGGTACAAACACAAGCTAATCTTCTGAGAAGGTATCACCATGTGGTTAACACATCCTTCCTACCTCCTGCTTCTTCTCTTCTCCTATTTATGCTAACAGGTAGTTCAGTGGCTAGAGCACTCCCTAGTGGCATAATCAAATATTGCATGCACCACAAGCTAATGGGACAAAAGTAACAGTAAAACTGTTACAACATGTGGACTGTTTTGGAAACTTTATAAGTGAATAATGCTTATAGCACCTAATGTTATTGCTAACATGCTAGTTACAGCTAATCAGCTTTTGTTTCTTTATTGTTAAAAAATGTTTACAAGAGATTTCTGTAATATTTTTCCTGAACATTCGGTATTTTATTTTATTTATTTGCTAACAGGCTTCAATATAAGACATTAGACTCAAGCGTACACACTCACAGGAACGACAGGAATTTCACAGACAATCTCCAGTGGATCTTCCAGGTAAGAAAACAAATTTTCGTAAGTGTTTTATATTTATAAAAATGTAATAAAACACAAAAATTCTAATTAATCTTGACAATTTATTTTTAACTTTTAAAGAATGCAATAAAAGGTAATAATATATTTATTATATTTATTAAAGGTAATACTATATTTAAAAAATCATTATATTTGTCAAAAATGACACCATTATCATGTTTGTCTTTTTAACTGATATTTTAAATGATTGAATAAATGGTTTTCTGTAAATGTGGATGTACAGTTTGGTTTAAATTGTTGTTCTGTCTTTTTTCTTTCTTTGTAGGATCTTGAGAGCAAAATAATCAAGTTTCTGAAGAACGAACTGGGAAAGTTTAAGAAGATATTGCAGAAAGAGAACACAGAATCCTCAATAAAGGACTTTAATGAGAACAGATGCAGTATCAAAGCAGCAGCTCTTGATCTCACACTACACTACTTGAGAGAGATGAAGGAAGATAAAGCTGCTGATGCTCTAGAAGGTAAGAGACTCATCAACATCTGTCAGATTGACACTTATAAATGTAGGTGTAGTAAAGTTCGTTGTGTTAGGAAGGAAGAAGACAGGGGTCGGCTTTGACTAGGACTCGCTTTCTTTATTCAGTCTTTTCAAAACAAAACAAACACACGTGTGTGTGTGGTAACTCAGTTTCTCCACGATATGGATCGCTCCTTCACAGTTCAGAGTCAGACTCTCAGTTTCTCCACGAGATGGATCGCTCCTTCTCAATCAGACTCTCTGTGGCAGTCTCTTAATCTCTCTGCTGTGCATGCGAAGTCCCAGTCTAACTCTCTCTCTCTCGCCTCTCTCCCGGCCATGGCTTAAATGCACTCTCTCCACGCCAATCACTGCAATCAGAAACAGGTGTTCGTCATCTGTGCTTGACCTACTTACCTGCCGCTCCGCTCTGAGCTCTCTCTCCCGCTGCAGACCTCGCTGAACCACGCCCCCTTCGCCACATACCGACTCTGACTCAGAACCCCCCCCTACGGGAGAGGAAGTCAGCCGCAGCCATCTGAACAGCCTGTGGCTCACCTTGAATGTAAAAGGCTGTAAAGCTAGATACCAACGGGTGATCTGCACGTTGGTATCCTTCATGCGATGGAGCCACTGCAAGGGGTGTGATCCGAACAGAGGGTGAACTCCTGTCCCAGGAGGACGGCCCACCTGATGGCCAAACACTCTTTCTCTATGGTGCTGTATATTGTCTCTCTCTTAGAGCTTGTAGGAGCAACCCACCACACAGAGCCGCCTTTAACTGGGTGAAAGCCTGCTGGCATTGCTCCATCCACCGAACTGTATCTGGTTCTTCCTTTCTAGTTAGATCAGTCAGCAGGCTGGCGAGCCCCAGGAACTGTCTAACCTCCTTTTTGGTCTTGGGTCTTGGGCAGGCCGCAACCGCTTTGGTCTTATTAATTTGGGGGCGCACCTGCCTATGACCCAAGTGGAAGCCTAGACATCTTACTTTCACCCGCCCAGTTGCACACTTCTTCGGGTTGGCCGTGAGCCCAGCCCTTCTCAGTGACCTGAGGACCGCTCGCAAATGCTGCATATGACGCTGCCAGTCACCACTATAAATGATAATATCATCCAGATAGGCAGCGGCATATGCAGCATCAGACGCTGAAAAGTCGCGGGTGCCCTGAACAGCCCGAAAGGAAGCGTAACGAATAGGTGCGATCCAAACGGCGTGGTAAAAGCGTTTTTTTTTCTTTGGTTACTGGAGACAAGGGGATCTGCCAGTAACCCTTTGTCAAGTCCAGTGTCGAATAAAAACGAGCAGTACCCAGCCGATCAAGCAATTCGTCAATCCGTGGCATGGGATATGCATCAAATTTCGACACAGCGTTGACTTTTCTGTAATTCACGCAGAACCGGACCGAGCCGTCAGGTTTTGGAACCAAAACGATCGGGCTCGCCCAGTCGCTGTTGGATTCTTCTATAACCCCCATGTCTACCATTAGGTCTAATATGGCCTGAACCACTTTTTTCTTGTGTTCAGGTAATCTATATGGTCGGCTGCGTACAACCACGCTCGGCTCGGTCTCAACGTGGTGTTGGATGAGGTCTGTCCGACCCGGCAGGGGCGAGAACACTTCGGCGAAATCCGCCTGTAATTGTTTGAGGTCTATGAGCTGGGAGGGTGAGAGGTGATCTCCACCCGGGTCCAGAGCGTGAGATTGTGTCTTTTGAACTGCCTCTGATCCGAGATCATCCTCTCCACTCACTACCGTCGCCAACATCACAGCCTCTGCCTCAACCCATTTTAAAAAAAAATTGAGGTGGTCCCTGTCGGACCGAATTACCTCATAGTTGAGATCTTGTTGTGTGACCTCAAACAGTCCTTGCCACTTGGCGAGTAATTTGGAACTAGAGGTGGGGAGTAATAAAAGTTCTTTCTCTCCCAGTGAAAATTGTCGTAATCTATCCCCTTTGTTGTACAGATCTCTCTGTTTGTCTTGAGCCTGTAACAAATTCTCCATTGACAGCCGCCCCAGCGTGTGGAGTTTTGTTCTCAGGTCTAACACAAACTGAATTTCGTTTATGCTAGCGGATAGTCGTACTCCCAAGCTTCCCTAATGACATCCAAAACCCCTCGGGATTGGCGGCCATAGAGATGCTCGAAGGGGGAAAACCCTGTGGAGGCTTGGGGGACCTCGCGGACAGCGAACAAGAAAGGTTCTAGCCATTTGTCCCAATTTTTTGGCGTCTTCGTGAACGAACTTACAAATCATTGTTTTCAAAGTGCGATTAAATCTTTCTACCAGCCCGTCTGTTTGTGGGTGATAGACGCTGGTCCGAATAGATTTAATGCCCAATAATTCGTACAGTTTGCAGATTGTCCGTGACATGAACGTCGTGCCTTGATCGGTGAGAATCTCTTTCGGGATTCCCACCCGGGAGATTAGAGACTCGCAATACTTTTTGCCGAAATGTTACGCAGTGGCACTTCCTTGGGATATCGCATTACATAATCCACCAGGACTAAAGCAAAGCGATGTCCGCGGGCTGACCGCTCTAATGGCACGATGAGGTCCATACCAATTATTTCGAAGGAGACCTGCATCAACAGGAGGGGGGACAAAGGTGCTTTTGGTTGGGGTCTTGAATGACCGGCCAAAAGAATCGGGCCATGAGGCGGTTTAGTGTCACTGTTTGCCCTAAATGCCCGGCCATAGGATTGTGATGAGCCGCCTGGAAAAGCATTTCTTTTAGGAATTAACAACTGGGTTGTAGTCTGTTTTGTCTGGGCATCTTGGGTCACCCGATACAACCTGTCCTTTAGCAGAGTAAAATTAGGAAAGGTGAGCGGTTGATCAGGACGGAGGGGATGGCCGTCAATGGTACAGATAGGGTTAGCGTCCGGAACCGTTGCCGGTGTTGTTCTGGAGTCCGGCCGACCCTCTGGAGGATCGCACACTTCAGGTCGTCATAGACCATGAGATTCTGGACTGGCAGTTGGTTGGTGGCTACTTGTGCCTCTCTGGACAGTAGAGGCAGTAGCCACATTGGCCAGTCCGTTTTGGGCCATTCCCGATACCCGGTCGCCCGCTCAAAGAGCTCAAGGAATGCCTCAGGGTCTTCCTCCGGACCCATCTTGGCCAAAGTCATTGGGGCGGCCGAGTTGATGGTCTGTCTCTGGGGAACGGCCCAAACCTCCCAGACTCTCTGTGGCAGTCTCTTAATCTCTCTGCTGTGCATGCGAAGTCCCAGTCCAACTCTCTCTCTCGCCTCTCTCCCGGCCGTGGCTTAAATGCGCTCTCTCCACGCCAATTATTGCAATCAGAAACAGGTGTTCATCATCTGTGCTTGACCTACTTACCTGCCGCTCCGCTCTGAGCTCTCTCTCCCGCTACAGACCTCGCAGAACCACGCCCCCTTCGCCACAGTAGGAGAGAAAATCAAGGCTAAAACAATCTTTTTTCTGTTCCTGTGTTTAGATGAGCTGATCTTCATTCATCAGCTAAAGTGTGGCCTAAAGAAGAAGTATCAAAGTGTGTTTGAAGGAATTGCGAAGCAAGGCGACTCAACACTTCTGAATAACATCTACACAGATCTCTATATCACTCAGGGTGGCAGTGAACCGGTCAATACTGAACATGAGGTCAGGCAGATTGAAGTTGCTTCCAGGCGTCATGAATCACAAGAGATACCAGTTGAATGCACACATTTGTTCAAAGCAGCTGAAAAAAACAAAGAGATAAGAACTGTACTGACAAAAGGAGTCGCTGGCATTGGAAAATCCATCTCTGTGCAAAAGTTTGTTCTGGATTGGGCTGATGGAAAAGAAAATCAAGATATCAGATTCATATTTCCTCTTCCATTCAGAGAGATGAACTTAAAGGAGAATGAAAAACAAAGTTTGATGGACCATCTAACTCAGTTTTTCCCAGAAACAAAAGGACTAAACCTTACAAGAAAGAATGATTTTAAAGTCCTGTTCATCCTTGATGGATTGGATGAATGTCGTCTTCCTCTGAAGTTTGACTGTAATGAGACGTTGTGTGATGTATCGGCACCAGCCTCTCTGGATGTTCTCCTGACGAACCTCATCAAGGGAAATCTGCTTCCTTCTGCTCTCATCTGGATCACCACCAGACCAGCCGCTGCCAGTAAGATTCCTCCTGAGTGTATCGACCGGCTGACAGAGATACGAGGATTCAGTGATGAACAAAGGGAGGAGTACTTCAGAAAAAGATTCACTGATGAGAAAATAGCCAATGAAATCATTGATCATGTTAAACAATCAAAGAGTCTCTTTATCATGTGCCACATCCCAGTCTTCTGCTGGATTTCAGCCACTGTTCTCCAAAACATTCTGGAGGAGAAAAGAAATAATGATCTGAAAAATAATCAGTCTGATGAGATCTCTAAAACACTGCAGGAATCAAATACTGACGACACTCCCAGGACTCTGACACAAATGTACACACACTTTCTCCGCTTTCAGATCCAGCAGAGCCGCAGGAAATATGATGGAGAATACGCACCAGATGTTTCCTGGGATAAAGACACCATACTTTCAATGGGGAAACTGGCATTTCATCAGCTGGAAAGAAACAACCTGATCTTCTACGAATCAGACCTGGAAGCCTGTGGTATTGACGTCTATAAGGCATCAGTGTATTCAGGCATGTGTACCCAGATCTTTAAGGAGGAAACAGGGATCGTTCTTGGCACCATGTACTGCTTTGTTCACTTGAGCATTCAAGAGTTTATTGCAGCCCTTTATGCACATTTGTTTCTCGACGTCAAAGAGAAAAGTGTGTTTGTTCAAGAGTCTACAGAACAGGAAAACAAAAATGAAACCATGATTGAGTTGCTCAAGGCTGCGGTGGACAAGGCACTCGAGAGTGAAAATGGACACCTGGATCTTTTCCTTCGCTTTCTCCTTGGTCTGTTGCTCCAGTCCAATCGGCGACTCTTACAAGGTCTGTTGACACAGCAAGATGAAAATGACCAGAGCAAGAAGGAAATTGTTCATTACATCAAGCAGAAACTTGAAGCTAATCTGTCTCCAGAGAGATCCATCAATCTGTTCTACTGTCTGAATGAACTGAATGATCAAACTCTGGTGAAAGAGATTCAGACCCACCTTAGCAAAGGAAGTCTCTCATCTGCTGACCTTTCACCTGCCCAGTGGTCTGCTTTGGTCTTCGTGTTGTTGACATCAGAGGAAGAGCTGGAGGAGTTTGAGCTTCAGAAATTCATGAAATCAGATGAGTGTCTCATTAGACTATCAGCAGTCATCAAAACCTCCAAAGTTGCACTGTAAGTCAAAGTCAAACAAAGTCATTTTTAGTTTTTTTTTTTTTTTTCAGGGTTCCCACATGTCCTGGAAAATTGATGGTTTAATTTTTTTAATAATTTGTTTGTGTTATCCTTTAGCTTAGAACAAAGAGTTTCCTTCTCCTTGAAGCAAATAACATAAGTAGAAGAACGTGCTATATTCAGGGATGCTATGTTTTGAAACATTAGAGAAGTATTTTGAAAGAGCACTATTCACAATGGATAAGTATTATCTAGAGACCTCTGTGATTTAGAAATTACTCCCACATCTGAGTTTTGCGTGGCACATTCACATGGGATAAGAAAAGCCTGTGAATTTACTCGAATTTACTGACTTTTCTCCTGGATGTGACTTCTTTGTAAATGTTTTTTCATTATAGATATAGCTGTATGAACTCAAACAGTCATATGTATCGTTTTGATTGTTTTATAGTAATAAAAATGATTTAATTCAGTTAGAGAACAGACGCTACAGTTAAAAACTGAACTGAGCACAGACAGTAGGAGTCAGATTTCATTTATCACGAGTGAGAAGCTGAAAATATACGGTGGAAGATTCAGTTTCAAAGCTGTAAAAGCGCCCATTTATGGTAAATGGACTGCATTTATATAGCACTTTTAACAGACCCATGGCCATCCAAAGCGCTTTACATCTTGCCTCACATTCACCCATTCACTCTCTCATTCTCATTTAAGCCAGCTTGTCATTGTGCTGTTCTGTTGTTATGTTTTTCATTAAGAATAGTAATGATATTAATATTAAACACACCATTCAAATAGTTTGCTCCCAAATTGGTACTTATTCTAAAGTGAAAGTAATCCGTACGGCCGCACAGGAATTCATAACGGTGCGCATTATGAATGCAGCCTCCATTCTTTGTGAAAGATAAAGACAGAAACGTGCATAGGAAATAAAAACCTTGCATAAATTATATACGATCTGCCTAATCCTGGCCAAATCACAGAGATGTCGATTCGCACGGGACTACTGTTATCACAGGACCTCGGTGTTCAGCGAAATATGGTAGGTCATTTGCGGAGGAATTTTTACTTTACAAATTACAGATATGGCCGATTCGCTTAAGATCACTGACATTCTCTGCAATTATTACAAATCACCAGAGGTCCCCAGATAATACTAGCCCCGTGCGAATAGGGCTAATGTCAACTGGTAATCAGCTACCTAACCTGGTTAATATTATTTTAGTAACTTGCTAACCAATTATTTTAATACATTTTAAGCCTGGGATCTGCAACCTACAGCAATTACACAGCATGTTATATTTAGTTGTGATGATTGTTGTCAATAGTGCAGGTAATTTGGTATTGGGCTGGGCCGGTAAACATGACAACCGCACCACCACACTGAGTATCTCCGGTGGTGGTCGGCCAAAACTTTTTATTTTTGTATTATGCACCTCTGTGGGGAAATATACAACTATATATATATATATATATATATATATATATATATATATATATATATATATATATATATATATATATATATATATATATAGTTGTATATTTATATTTTATATATATATATTTTTTATATATATATATATATATATATATATATATATATAAAAAATATATATTATATATATATATATATATATATATTTTTTTTTTTTAAACTAATATTTACTTTCTTATATCATTTATAAAACTATTATTTAGTGGTATTTATTTAAATGTTTTAAAGGCTGTAGTATGTTGTTTCACTGATGGAAGTACTAAAATAAACACATACAGGTGCTGGTCATATAATTCAAAAAGTTTATTTAGTTCACTAATTCCATTAAAAAAGTGAAACTTGTATATTATATTGATTCATTACACACATACTGATATATTTAAAATGTTTATTTCCTTTAATTTTGATGATTATAACTGACAACTAAGGAAAATACTAAATTCAGAATCTCTCTATTTATTATCTATGGTTCAATATTGAAGACACCTGGTGCCATGCTCTAATCAGCTAATTAACTCAACACAACTGCAAACAGCAGTAATCTAATTATTGACCTTATTCTAAATAAGACAATATTCTGATTAAGGTTGTGGCAGGGGAGGCGTGGTTTTGCGGGATCGGCAGAGGGTGAGAGGAGGCGGAGCCGAGCGGGGCGTAAGTGGGTTAAGTGCAAATGAATAACACCTGTCTCTGATTGCACTAGTTGGCGTGGAGAGCCGGCTTAAAAGCCACAGCAGAGAGATATGAGGGAGAGACAGTCTTTGACTGGGACTGAGACAGTGTACGGACGGTGACATATGTTCGTGAAGCAGAAAGTGACTGAGAAACCCTTTGGAGCAGCGGCTTGTGTTTGATGCGCCCACGTGCGCCTGTTATGTTGATTATTGCAAAAGTGAATAAAACCCAGAGTCTCAGTCCAGCCGACCCCGCCTTCTTCCTTATATCCTTGACCCGAACTACAAAGGTGTTTACATGAGTTGCTTTTAGAGTACTCCGTTCATGTTCCCGTTTGACATGTGATAGAACATAGATCGATTATGGCACGTCATTACGTCCCCATGCCACGCTATGGTCTCCAACATCCAATCATAGCGTGACTTTGGCAGGTCTGTTAATTTTATGAGCTCAGGAAACCCGCTAACTTCACCTGCGGGTGTCGCTGTTGGACAGTGTTACTTTACATTAAGAAGTATAACAAAACATGCATTTTTATAATGTTTTATATCTACATTTACGTTGATTTATTTTTTTAATATTATGTATTGCCTCTTTCTGTTTTTTTGAAGAGACACTGCCCCTCTTTCCTCCTTATTGACAGCCTACATTTAGAATAATAGCTTTGATTAATGATGAAAAAGGTTTAAAAATCATGACTCTTTGGATTGTTTTTCCTGCCGTCGAGCCACAGGCGTTCACTGAATGACCCATCTGGTTTGCGATTACAGATACAAACGTATTGTATTTTACTTTTACAATGAGCATAATAATTACAACAAAAATAAAAATAGAGAGAGAGGACGCAGTGTTCACAATGAACAGTCAAGTAAAACACACACCGCCTATAGCAACGACGTTTATGGCAACGACTTTTCAGACTGACAGATCCGTAAAAGATAAACGCGACTTTTCCGCCATTTGTTACTGGTTTGTAGACGTTGTTATATTAAGTATAATTCCAATTTTGTTTTATTGGCCACAATATTATCGATGATTGTTGAAAGGGGCACTTTTGATTAATTTTCAAAAAGGGCACATGCTCCAACCCACAAAGCCTCCCCTCTGCACTCCCCTGTTGTGCGTAACGTTATGTGTCCTGTCACAAAATGCGGTAAAATCTCCGATATGACATTAATAGTTAGATTAAGGTGTGTACATGTCTCCGATAATGCGACTAAAATAGGCATACTCCACATGTCTTAATCCGATTTATGTGTAGTTAGATTATGACTTTAATCAAATTAAGGCAATTAGAAATCGCTGTCTACATGGTAGCCTCTTAATCAGAGTATTGTCTTAATCAGATTAATATCGGAGTATTGTTGTCCATGTAAACGTAGTCAGTGATCCAAAAGATGACATACTGAATTTGGGATTTGGGAACCTTAGTTGTCAGTTATAATCATCAAAATTAAAGGAAATAAACATTTGAAATATATCAGTCTGTGTGTAATTAATAAATATGTGTCAATTTTTGAATGGAATTAGTGAAATGAATTTAAATTTTGATTATATTCTAATTATATGATCAGCACCTTTGTGCTTAAATGGATGTTTGAGCCTTGTTTATCTTTTTTTTGTTGTAATTATGTAATTGATATATTTATATTTTTATCACCGCAGTGGTAAAAACTGCCACAGTCACAGCCCTATTAGGTACTAAGTAAACATAATTTTTTTTAATATAATGTAGGGGTGTAACGAGACACTTGTCTCATGAGATGAGACACGAGATCGGGTTCACGAGAACGAGATGAGATTTTTACATATTTTTAAGAAATCCACAATGATGAAATGCATGACTAGAGATTAAAAATAGTTTGCAGGTACATTTCAAATGTTTTAAATCTTGTAATGAATGTCATTTAATTTCTACTTTCTTAATATGAATTATCATATACGTTACCTTTAACTTTCAATTTCATGATCCTTTAAATACTCTGTGATTAGGAAGTGGTGGTGCTGAGCGCACATTTTAAAATATAAGTCTGGCACTTCTGTTGCGCGACAAATCCTCCGCCACGGTCTTGTCCACTAACATGTAACACTCACACACTCATAACACATGCTGAAAATGAGCGCTTCACTAACACACAACACAGTTTTCACAGTCTTCTCGTTGCGTGATCGCTGCTGCGCAAGACTCGAACAACTCATTCTAGATGAACTGATGGAATTGAAGTGAGTTCAAGTGACTGTTATGATTATCCACCTGAATTAAATAGCAAATAGCAATTTAATTAGTAAAACTAGAGTGGAGCCGTAATATAAACTTCACCCTCACACTCCTTCATAACCAGGTCATGAGAATAAGACAAGACAGAAATCTCGTCACAGTTTAGTCACGGCTAATTCCAGGCTTTCTGCAGTAAAAACATGTACTAAGTAAATTTGATACCCACTGATTGGTGGCTGCATTTAAATGCTCCCATGTTTTTTGTGGAAGCACTCTGTGGAAGCATCAAATGATTTTTTTTACAGTTTTAGAGCATTGAGCATTCTAGCCAGTGTTGAGCACTTGATAGGAATGGCAATGTTTTTCGTCTGATTTGGCACCTTTTAAAAGACTATCGAGCTAGCACTTTTAAATGTATCATTTATTGTCATTAAAACCTATAGGTGATAAAGAGATTTGATATTTGTATTTTAGCAAATGTATTCAAACATATTATTCTGTAATTTTACTTATTTCCCTTGTAGGCTAAATTACTGTAACTTAACATACAAAGGCTGTTCAGCTCTAGCTAGAGTTCTTGGATCAGATACCAATCTGAAAGAGCTCAACATGAACAATAATAATCTCCAAGATTCAGGAGTGAAGCTGCTCTGCACTGGATTGGAGAATATAAGTTGTAAATTGGAAAAACTGAGGTAAGTTCTGTGACAATAGACAGGGCTCATTTAGCGCAAAATAAGCAAAAACATAAGGTGAAATCAAGACTTAATGATAATAAACAGGGCTGTGTTACCCAATAGCATTATAAGTTTAAGTTGATCATAGAACAATAGCCACCATTGGTCTCTACGATCAACTTAGGCTTACAAAGCTTTTTCGAAAAGAACCCCTAGACAGTATGTTCTGCAGTTTTGAGATATTGAGCTTCAAAGTTCTTTGTAGATAGAACAGTTTTGTTCCCTTTCGAAAGGGAACTCGCACTGCGTCCTAGAACGCTTCGGGGGAACGCTTCCAGCGTGATAGGTGTCTGAAGCTACTATCGAATCACGTCAATCCTATTGACCGGCGACAGCCCATGACATCATCAATGTGCGACCAGGAATTATATAAGGGCACCTACCAAACATGACACCATCTTTTTCGTTTTCAGGGACTGTTCTGTCTGAATTTCTTAAACGAATTAAGGTAATTCAAATTCAGTTATTTACTGCCTGGGATAAAGAGCATGCACAGTCAGTTTGTGTTTTACATATTTACACTGCTGTTTGTGAGAGGGTTGTATTCCTCTCAGATGATCTGGCGGCTGACGAGACTTATCAAAGCAAGTGCTCTTAGGGATGGCTGATGAGATTGTTACTCTCAGCCACCCTGACCATGTATGCTGAGCTGTTGGATGTTATGGAACGCGCTGCAGGCAGTCTGCAGCTGCCATGTTGGCACGTTAGAGGAGAGATCACTTGTGCTAGATTGGACGATCGATTTCTCCCCAGCCATAAACCATCGGCTCAGTTGAGCCTTCCGTTCCTTCCTGATCTTCTTACAGAGATCGAGAGGGCATGGAAGGAAGAACCCATATTTGGCCCGATGTTCATTGTCATCAGCGATTTTATTTTCACTGATTTCAAGGGAATATGGGTGTGTGTTGATGCTGCCGATTGATGAGACGTTTACGAACTATCTTGCATATGAGTAGGCATCAACACAGAGCTCCAACTCTGCCATCTCCTCTCTTACGACGTTGTAGATTAATGGCAGGGCATACACGACAGCAGGTCAGGCTGTTACAGCTTTGCACACCATGGTGGTGTTTCAGGCATACCAGGCCAGGATCCGCATCACCTCTCATGCGCCCCCTCTGAGGAGGAGTAGATTGAATGAGAGGTGAGACTCCTGTAAGAAGGAAAACCTGACCTTCATGTTTCTTCTTCATCGTTTCCCCAGGTGCTTCTTACATCAAGTCTGGGACTGGGTGGACAGATATCGGCCTGCCTTGGCTTGATCAGTGAGAGCACCTCTTTCAGGTATGTAAGGGTGGTAGACACCATATGAGAACTGTGCGTTGAGTCTTCGGTCTACATGCCGCAGGTGAGATGTTCTGTCATTTTTTGTGTGGATAACACTAAAATGTATTTCTCTACAGACCTTCCTTCCCTGTATAGAGTTTAAGGGTATGTGTTTTTGAGTAGACTCCTGACAGGTACAGATACAGAGTCGGGTTTCTCTGTAGATGAAACACCAGATAGTAGGCCTTACCAGGCCTCTCTGGATATGAGTTCCCGTTGTCTCAGTCTCTTTGACAGTTAGCAGGTATTGCTAGCAGGTAGTAGGCCCCTCCAGGCCTCCCTTAAGGCTTGCTATCAGGTGGTAGGCCTCACCAGGCCTCCCTGAAGGCGAGTTCTTGAGTCTGTACAAGCAGCTAGCATGACTTGCTATCAGGTAGTAGGCCTCACCAGGCCTCCTTGGAGACTTGACTATCAGGTGGTTGGCCTCGCCAGGCCTCCCTGAAGGCAAAGTCAGACATATGACATCTGGACACCTAGCCTTACAGGCTATCGGGTAGTAGGCCTCACCAGGCCTCCCTGAGGTTGAACTCAGTCACCTTGGCAGTTAAGCAATATATTGCTAGCAGGTGGCAGGCCTCGCCAGGCCTCCCTGAAGGCTTTCCATCAGGTAGTAGGCCTTCCCTGGCCTCCCTGAAGTCCAGTTCCTATGCAGGGCAACTGGACAGATAGCCTGATTGGCTATCATGTATTGCTGTCAGGTGGTAGGCCTCTCGTAGACCTCCTTGAAAAACTTGCTATCAGGTAGTAGGCCTCTCTGGGCCTCCTTGAAGGTGAAGTATCCATAATGCCTCACCACAGGCTATTAGTTTGTAGGCCTCATCAGGCCTCCCTGAAGGTGAACTCAGCTGCTTGGGGAGTAAGCATGCATTGGTGGCAGGTAGTAGGCCTCACCAGGCCTCCCTGAAGGCTTGCTTTGAGATGGCAGGCATTTCTAGGCCTCCATAAAGGCGAGTCTGGATGCTGTGGCAGTCCGCATGAATTACTATCAAGTGGTAGGCCCCTCTTAGGCCGCCTTGAAAACTTGCTATCAGGTAGTAGGCCTCTCTGGGCCTCCTTGAAGGCAAAGTTTCATAGATTAGGCACTTCTCTTACCAGTTCTTTGTAGGATATAACCTTTGGTAGTTTGGCCTACAGCTGGAGGTTACCCACCAAGCAGGCTCTGGTGCTCCCCTCTCTGAGAGTCGTCAATGAGCACAAAGCCGCCTGAATTTGATCAGACAGTCGTAGGCCCCTCGCGTGGCCTCCCTGTTAGATCAGTCCGTAGGCCTGTCTGGCCTCCTGAGTACTTCTGTAAGATAAGTGCTCGGTAGATCCTAAGATCGAGCAAGTTAACTCCCCTCGCTAGCAAGGGTTAGGAAAGCGCTACGCTGAGTACTGTTCTCTAGGATACCCGTCTCTGGGATCCGGTCTGAGGGGAATACTGCCAGTTCGCAGTCCCTCAGTCTGGATGCCTCACCAGAAGGCGACTTTCCAGAGGCTCGGTTTCAAACAGACAGGGTTGGCCAGGCCCACAGAAGCGACACTAGGTCAGGCCTCCCTGGTGGCATGCGGGAAAGCTTTTTCCGAATAGTGACTGGCTGGGGTGCCCTCGGGCCCCTTGGCCACATTCCCTTAAAGGGACCCCTTCTGTTTAAGAAGTTGGTCACAGGCCTTTGAGCAGTCTGGGTAGGACCTCATGCTTATTCATTAAGGTTTCTGTTGAGGCTTATAGCTTGGGCTATGACCGTAGGGAGTGCTGTCACTGACAGCCCGGTGTGACCAGAGGGGGAGTGGTGTAGTGTTACAGTTCAGCTCACGACTGTAACAAAAAGGATCACAACGTAAATACGATTGCAAAGATATAAATTTATTAAATAGTTCTAGGGAAACCATAATAACATTAAATAGAAAAAACATCTAAACGCCGATCGATCCAATCAAAACCCGAGGAAGACAGGAACAATGAGGATTTCAGGATAGCGGTTTTCAACTCCAAGGGCACCTGCCACGAGCCCATTCCTGCAAACTGCAAGAAAGAAACACAATCAAGAACAACCCCCCAACCCTCTAGTGCGTGAAGGAGCACTTAAATACCCACAGCCCAGGTGTTCACAATCTCACATCACAGATGGACAGTGACGAACAACAATCAAAAGCAAAACACGGTAAGACCGTGACAGCCCCTCTAATAAAAGAGAGGACCTTACCTAAGGGCATCAATTAATAAATCCTTTCTCAAAAAGGTCAGAAATTTAACATTTAGAAAACTGTTCCATCAATACAAGTGAAATCCCATCACCAGCACAGTACTCAGCAAAAGTTCTCTCCCATCACACAGTTGGCTTCTCCCTCTCCAACAGTTCTTCATACCTAAGAAAATCAATATTTAAGGTGAGAGAAAATAAAAGATGAAAGAGCAGTTACTGATGTAAATCAACCTCAACCAGAGTCACAAGGAGCACGGGACAGGGTATCAGCTAGGATATTATCCACACCCCTTATATGCCGAATATCCAATGAGTAAGGCTGTAAAAAGAGGGACCAGCGAACCAGTCGTTGATTTGGGCTCTGCAGAGAATGTAAAAAGGTCAAAGGATTGTGGTCAGAAAAAAACACAATAGGAGATGTACCACTTGTAACATAAACATCAAAATGTTGTAATGCCCAAATCAAAGCTAAGGTCTCCTTTTCAATGGTTGAATAATGTACTTTAGAGAAAGAACTGACCGGATGGTCTACCCCATTTCCATCAGTCTGTATTAATACAGCACCAGCCCCGACCTGGCTAGCATCCACCTGGATCTGAAAAGGTGACTCAAAATGTGGAGCCGCCAGGACGGGTGCCGTGCTGAGCAACCTCTTAATATTTTCAAATGCCTGTTGGCACAGTAAAGACCACTCAAATTTTACTTTGATCTTCAGCAAATCTGTTAAAGGAGCTACTACAGATGAAAAGTTTGGACAAAAACTTCTGTAATAACCTACCATGCCTAAAAAACGCATTAACTCCTGCTTAGTACTTGGTGGAGGAAAGTTATCAATGGCCAGAAGCTTAGCCCGCACCGGACGCACCATACCTTGCCCAACCACTTTTCCTAAATAAGTTACCGTTGCCCTGGCGAACTCACACTTCGCCAAGTTAACTGTAAGTCGAGCCTCAGCAAGACGTTCAAACAGAGCTCGGACACGGCAGAGATGTTGTTCCCAGGTCTGACTATAGACCACAACATCATCTAGGTATACAGCACAACCCTCCAAACCAGACGTCACCTGGTTCATCAAGCGCTGGAAAGTGGCAGGAGCATTTCTAAGGCCGAAACTCATCACAGAATAAGAGAACAATCCAAATGAAGTGATAAATGATGCAATCTCTTGAGCACGTGGCGTAAGAGGCACTTGCCAGTAACCCTTTAATAGGTTGAATTTACTGACATAGGTAGCCGAACCAATTTGATCAATACAATCCTCCATGCGTGGCAGAGGGAAAGAATCAGGTTTCGTTACATTGTTTAGTTTTCGGTAATCTGTACAGAACCGATATGTTCCATCTGGTTTACCCACCAACAAGCAAGGGGATGCCCAGCTGGAAAAAGAAGGTTTAGCAATATTATGCTCAATCATATAATCAATTTCAGACTGTATATACCTGGCGTATAGGTTTTTCTTCCCCAACATCTATGTCATGCTCTATTAGATGCGTCTGAGTTGGAGCATCTGCAAATAAAACTCAAAACTCAAAAATTAATGATATCAACTCAGCTCTATGTTGATCAGGTAAATGTTGCACCAACTGTTCCAAATTAGTCAGAGTTTCTGAATTCTTTAAGCGAGGCTGTAAAAGACAATCATCAGGTGTCACAACATCTGGTACAGCCATCGCCACAGCCACCGGAGCCAAATCAGAGACCACCGAACAGACATAAAATGGTTTTAATACATTTGCATGGCACAATGAAGTACGTTTTTTACGCTCAGGTGTAGAAATTACATAGTTCTGATCAGATACTTTACGAACCACAGTATAAGGACCAGAAAACTTGGCACAGAAAGGTGACTCACGCATTGGTAACAAAGCTAAAACCTGATCACCAGCACAAAACTCCCGGAATTTAGACTTCCTATCAAACCAGCATTTCATTTTCTTTTGCTTTTTCAACAAATTCTCTTTAGCCATCTTCCCTGCTAAAAACAACCGTCTTCGAAAACCATTTACATAATGTAACAAATTCACTGGAGGTTCATCTTCCTGTAACCCATCACGAAGGACTGCAAGTGGCCCACGCACTTTATGCCCAAAAACTAAATCATTTGGACTAAACCCTAAACTGTCCTGCAACACTTCCGGTATATACAGTCTGAAATTGATTATATGATTGAGCATAATATTGCTAAACCTTCTTTTAAGACAGTAAGCACACTGATCATCTCTCTCAACAGACAACTTTGATTTACTCACAGGCCTACCACCACCAGTCAAACTTGAAGAGGATTCAGCATTCTCCAAAGTCTCTGCAGAACGCCAACGGTTCTTTCTCTCCTCACCCTTGTGTGTGAGAACATTCTCATCAGCAAGAATTGATGCCTCCTCCACCGTTTTAACTTTTTGCTCCGCTATAAAAACAGCCACATCATCAGAGTATTCTTAAACTGTTCCAGCAACATCAATTCATAAAGAGTCTCATAGGTATTTGCATAAGATGAAGAACACCATCGATCAAATTGAATGCGCAGATTTCTTGCAAACTCTGAAAAAGATTGTTGCCCTCCATTACGCAAAGCTCTAAACCTTTGTCTGTATGCTTCAGGAACTATCTCATATGCTTTCAATACCACTTCCTTCACTTTTGTATAGACCTGACTATCCGCCACACTAAGTGTAGAATAGGCCTTTTGAGCTTTACCTTGGAGCACACATTGCAATAGTATTGTTCGTTCACTATCTTTCCATCCCATCAAATTGGCTAAACGCTCAAATAAATTAAAGAAAGTGTCTAATTCCTCTTCATTAAACTTGGGCATAAGATTAAGACTTCTTGCAACATCAAAACCCTGCAAAAATGCACTACTCATTTGTGGTTTTTCAATACTAGACCGAGCCTCTAATTGACCATCCCTAATTAACCGCAGTCTCTGTTCTTCTAGATCTAATTTACGAAATTCAAGTTCCCTATTTCTTTTACTATTTTCCATTTCTAAGAGCATCAAGTCTCTCTGTTGCTCATAAGTTACATAACTTTTTTGATTAATTTTCTCCTTAGGATCTTGAATTTCCAACACAGTTTGTTTCTCAGGCCCAGATGTAAACACACCCAAATCTACCAAGGCTGATTTTACAATTAATCCTATACTTTCTTTTAGACGTTTTTCTTTAGCTGTAATCCCAGTGTCAAAATGTGCTGCTACCTCTATCAATTGGTCTTTAGACATTTTGTCTGTCTCCTCCTCAGTAGGATGTTTTAAAAATTCTTCTAACCCTGAGGCCATTTTTATTTTATTTTTTAACCACTACCTATACAAACCTCGTTTTAACACAAATTCAAATTTCTCATAAACAGAGTCTTTTCCCACTACCTAACAAAAAAAAACTAACTCAACCCAAAACTTCGTGCTTCAACCAAGAGCCAAGTTCCTTTAAGCCCTTATACCGACAGCACCGATACCCCTCAGAGAACCAGAGAGATACAGTCCAGCGCCAGTGCCCTCAGCCCAGTGTCAGCACAAAAACAACAAACTAAAATAAAAAAAGTTCAACGCAAAATGCATTGCTACAACCTACTTGGAAAAAGACACCCTTTATGAGAAACAAATATCTAACCTCAAATAACCACTGCACAACACGATTTTACCTCTCCTTACCAATCTAACAAGATTAACCCAATATCAATTATAAAGAAGAAAAATAATATCAAAAAAAAGGTATGCTACTTACCAATCTTCAACACAATGCGACAAACTTAAACTCGGCAGCGAAAAATCAAGCGTTTGCATATAACAAACAGAGCAGCGCTCGCGCAGGTGATCGTAATCAAATGTAATGCGTGCAACCACAGCTCTCTCAATCAGCGAAAAAACTTTTACCAAACGGACGAGCCCCCACTTTTGTTACAGTTCAGCTCACGACTGTAACAAAAAGGATCACAACGTAAATACGATTGCAAAGATATAAATTTATTACATAGTTCTAGGGAAACCATAATAACATTAAATAGAAAAAACATCTAAACGCCGATCGATCCAATCAAAACCCGAGGAAGACAGGAACAATGAGGATTTCAGGATAGCGGTTTTCAACTCCAAGGGCACCTGCCACGAGCCCATTCCTGTAAACTGCAAGAAAGAAACACAATCAAGAACAACCCCCCAACCCTCTAGTGCGTGAAGGAGCACTTAAATACCCACAGCCCAGGTGTTCACAATCTCACATCACAGACCGACAGTGAAGAACAACAATCAAAAGCAAAACACGGTAAGACCGTGACATGTAGGCTTTTCAAGTTTAATTTGCTTGTCCTGACAGTTATCACTGCCAGTGGGCATGCACTCCCCTCAGCATGGCGGCCTGCCAAACAGTCCCTTCAGACTAAAGATGGTGTCATGTTTGATAGGCGCCCTTATGTACTTCCTGGTCGCACATTGATAGGATTGACGTGATTCAGACACCTGTCACGCTGGAGGCATTCCCCTGAAGCGTTCTAGGACGCAGTGTCTCGTTCCCTGTTCTCAGGGAACATAGGTTACATACGCAACCTGAGATATTTTCTGAATAAATAGTCCTAACATGTACACATTAAAACATTTGATTTTGAAAAAAATATTTTTAACATGCTGATTGATAAGCTTAATGATAAATATAGATAAATAAATAAAAAATGATTGTCACAAACCTGGTATGAAGACTAGGGTTCATACAGTTTGTTGGACAGATAAAACTATTATATTTGCAGATTAAATTGCTCAGGTAATTTCTAGAATAACTGTGTAATTAGCTGAATGTTACATTTGCATTTCTGTTCTAGCCTCTCCTACTGCGGTATCAGAGAAGAAGGTTATAAAGCTCTGGCTTCAGCTCTGAGATCAAACCCTTCACACCTGATAGAGCTGGATCTTGCAGGAAATGATCCTGGAGAATCAGGAGTGAAGGAGCTCAGTGATTTACTAGAGGATCCACACTGTCAACTGAAGACACTGAGGTGAGATGGGATTAAATAATACACAATGTGCAGGTAAATTATTTATAAAAAAATATATATATTTTTTCTAATACAGTAGACCCTTGATCTTCAAACTTTTTAAAGATGGACCTTTTTTATTGACGCGACCCTCACAGTATATACAATATATTAACCCTCTGGACCCTTAGGCTAATCAGTGGCCCTGAAGAAGTTTGACATACTCAGACATTTGTGTTTTTTTCAGTTGCTTTAAAGCATATTAATGGCTAAAGTCTGATTACACTGTATTCAGCACAAACAGGGCTATACTGATATGTGAGTAACATGTACATAAAAGTTTGTAGTTTTGAGAAAATAATGCTTATGCATAGTTTTTGGGAAAACTAAAATGTTACATACCTAAAATAAGGCAATTTTACTTTAAAGATTTGTTCACAAGAACTGGATGTTGTTGCCTAGAGTTTTTTCTTCAAAACAGTGTGAAACCCATTCTGATCACTCATTCATACAATATAACATGAGGAGATTTATTGATTGAATGTATTGTTTTTAGCTTATTCACAAAAAAATGTTTAATTTAAAAGTAGTAAATTAATTGTCTTTGGTAAATGGTAAAATGGTAAATGGGCTGCATTTATATAGCGCTTTTATCCAAAGCGCTATATAAATACATTTTTTTACATTTTTTACATTTTTGCCTCACATAGTCTTAGTCTTTACAAAGACTTTAGACCTGCAGTACTGTTCAAACGTTTTAGAAGTTTTTTTTTTACTTTTATTTATATATATATATATATCGCCTTTGGCTTGGCTTGCTCAGTTGGGGACACTAAAAATATGATTAAAGTTATTCAACTTATTATACAAATAAAATGTATGAATTAGGTCTTATTTACTTCTATAAACTTAAATACTGATCTGCCAACATTGTTGCTATATGATAATTTAAAATAAGCTGATAACATCACTGTTTTTTTTTTCTCCAGTACGACTGTACAGCCAAATCTAATTTTGTCGCAATATTATCCTGTTTGACACTGTGAAGCTGCTTTGACACAATCGTGATTGTAAAAGCGCTATATAAATAAAGTTGATTGATTGATATATATATATATATATATATATATATATATATATATATATATATATATATATAAACTTTGAAACCGTTTGAACAGTACTGTAGGTCTATATATATATATATATATATATATATATATATATATATATATATATATATATATATATATATATATTCTGCTCACCAAGGCTGAATTTATTTGATCCAAAATAGTAAAAACAGTAATATTGTGAAATATTTTTACAATTTAAAATAAATGTTTTCTATGTGAATATCTAGTAAAGTGTAATTTATTCCTGTGATCAGAGCTGAGTTTATCATCATTACTCCAGTCTTCAGTGTCACATGATCCTTCACTAATCATTCTCAGATGAGGATTTGATCTATAAGCTCAACAAACATTTCTTCTTATTATGAATGTTGTCATTTTCTCAGGATAATTTGATAAAAAGATTTAACCCAGAGGGATAAATCTTTGATTAACAGAAAGTTCAAAATAATAACATTTATCTGAAATAAAAAATATTTAGTAACTTTATAAATGTCTTTACTGTGATTTTTGATGAATATAAGGCATCTTTGTGAATTTAATTTAATTTCAGTAGATTTCTATTTCAGATAAATGCTGTTGTTTTGAACTTTCTATTTATCAAAGAATCCTGAAATAAATTGTACAAAAATGTTTTCAACATTCATAATAATATAAGAAATGTTTCTTGAGCAGCAAATCAGCAAATTACAATGATTTTTGAAGGATCAAGTGAAACTGAAAACCGGAATAAAACAGACAGATCTAAAACTTTTGAACATTAGTGAATACTTGGGTTTAGACATGAAAACAACAGAGCAGTGGTGTAAAAATAAATAAAAAAATAAATAATAATAATACATAAAGTGCAAAAGACACATTCAGGGCAAACAAGGACAGTGCAAGATGAACGAACCCTATTTCGTATCTCTATTTGAGCGCATCTGCATTTAAAATAACGAACATGAGTGCGCAAAAACGCAACATGAGCGGTGCATCAGCGTATAGCAGTCAATAAACAGGTCAGTAATGTACGGGACATTTAGGCCCAATAAACGGGACAGTTAGCAAACCTATTTTTATATCATGCTGCGTTTAATATTATAGAGCATAATATCCTCATTTCGTATCTTTATTTAGCATCGAGGTTGCTTACCTATTTCCTGTTTCAACATGTTTCCGTTGATTTCACACATTTTAGTTTGGCAATAGTTCAACTAGTAGGCTAGCCTACAATGTGAAGTTTATGCATCAGTAAAGCTACTATAAGTGAGATTAAATGCTTTACCTTAAAAATTCTCATTTTAAAATCGCGTTCGTCTTATTCTAAAGGTAAATCCAAGGTAAACTTGCAGCGTGTCCTCTGAGCTGAAATCAGAAGAAAGATGATGATTCTTTGTTTTGAGATGATGGGGCCGTTTACAGGTTCTCGTTCCTTCCTCGTGGACGATTTGCATGTAAATCGCTTGCGTGCGTGTGGGTGTGGTCACATTAAAGTTAATGAGTAGCGCTGGAGAAACTGGACCTCTCACTGTTTTCATACAGATTACATAAACAGAGAATATTTGTTTTTTATAGAAATGACTTCATTTAAAAGTAGACCTTCCAGGCTTTATAACGAGATATCTGTCATGTCTGTGTGGCAAGTTTTCTCTGAGTTCTGAGTATATTTTACATGTATTTCAGAAAGGACTTCACAGGGAGAAAGACGGGAGAACACGCATCCTGTTTGTTTTCTTTATTCAGCGAAAAGCACAACATTTATTTTTTATTTTTAGTGTACATAAAAAAGTAGACACTTTAAACTTTGTAAAGACATATCATTCATGTCTGTGAGGCTAAAAATGACAGAGTATTTTAAGCTGGTTTACATTGTCATGAGGAAAAATACAGCAAAATGCCGGGGCGCGTTCTTCGGGTCCAGAGGGTTAAACAGGTTTGCAAACAATGAATGTGTGTGCATGTGTGCATGGGCATAATTTATGGGTATGTATTTACAAAACAATATATTGTTTTATAGTTAGTTTTAAGGATGAAACAATCATAATATAAACATGAATAATGTGATAAATTAAAGTCGATGTACTTTAAAAATTCAACATGAATTATTGTACATATCTGACACACACTTCTGTCGATAAAGTTACACCACTGTGTGTGTTTAAATGTCATTCTAGAAAGCCAACGCTTAAGAGTTTACAATCCAAGACTGAATTACTCAGACTGTTTTAATATGAAGATATATAGGCTCAAACATTTAAACAAAAAAAAAATATATATATATATAATATATTTTTAAATGTATAAAAACATTATGTGAGTATAACAACTTATAACCAAAACTAATGTGAAGCCACAAGTGTGGCCACACTTCATTTCAAATCTAAGGACGAAATCTCTAAAATCATGCATTTTATGAAGCAAATTGTAAGACTGTCATGAGTTTTTAGCAAAGGCTAAGAAAAGATGCTAATAATCATTGTTATTGGCCTGTAAAACACATAATGGCAGTCTACTAACTAGTCTTTCAACGGCTCAATTCACAGTCTATTGTTTTCACTCAATGGACGTTTCACCGGTCTGTCATGAATAGCCCCGTTTCCACCACAGGAACTTTACCCAGGAACCAGGGCCCTCATTTATCAAGGGTGCGTACGCACAGTTCTGTGCGTAGTGAGTGCGTAAGAACAGTTTCACGCAAAGTGTGGGATTTACCAACTTGTACTTATACGTAGAAATGTGTGTGCATTGATAGGAGACAGACCGGTATCCCAGAATGCATCTCACACCGATCAGCAAGCGTCAGTAGCGGACGAGAAACCCTGCGTAATTTAACAATACACTGTAAAAAATTGTGTCGTAAAATAACGGTAATCTACTGGCAGCTGTGGTTGCCAGCAATGTACTGTTAATTTACAGCCCTCTACTGTTTATATACAGCTCTCATTTTTTACAGTATTTTACCGTAATAATACCATGAAAGGTAACTTTTCATTTGGAAAACTGATTGCTTCAAACAGTTCTCATTTTAAAACTAGTATTTATAGGTGTTTGTATCGTAAAACTTCATTTGAGTCCTTTCACATGTGCAAGGTGTAGTAATGAAATAATTTAGAAACATGACTTTAACTTCACTTTTTGCGGTTCATTGTGAGCAATAGCACACACGTATGTGATAAATTACTCAACAAACGGCTCATAACTGCATCAGCAAACACAGTCACTGCCGTTAAATAAAGCATCAGGCAGCATATCATCAATGTTTCTCTGCTCATCCTGGACTGAAGCACAGGCTCTACTCTTCAGCACAACGGTAACCCACAAAACTAATGAATTCAACTTAAACATCTCTTCTATATCATCTTGTGCAACAACACATAAACACAGGTCATTTTAATATTTACTCTCCTTATCAGTTACTGACTTTGCACAACTTTTTTCTAATAACTTTCACTAATATTTCAGTGAAAATATCTTAAATCATCTGGTAAATCTGACTGTTACGTTTTACAGTATATTACTGTTTTTCCTTGATTTAACGGTAATCTACTGGCAGCTCTGGTTGCCAGTAAAGTGCCGTTTTTTTTACAGAACTTTTCCATAAATTAATTTACAGTTTCTTACTGTTAATTTACGGTTCCCTCTGTGGGTTTTTTCATCTAACCCCTTTAACCCTTTTAACCCCACAGCAAAATCTTCAGTTTTAAATGAACACTGAAGAGTGTACACACTACAGAGTGTTAGAGTAATTGAAGCATTGATGAAGTTCATGAGATAATTAAGAGATGAATTAAGTGATAACTGAGAACACCTGTTAACAAACATCACTGAAGGACAGAGAAACACAAGAACTACAGCTGACTTCAGCCACAGCTTTAGATGAAATCAACTGATGATAAAAGAAGACATTAAATCTCTGAAGATCTCAGCAGAGGCTTAAACAACTCCACAAACAGCATTACCAGCTTCACACATTACTAACCAGACTGACTTTATTTCTGTCAGACGACTACAGAAGCTCTTATTGAGAATTATCAGATCTTTAGGTGTTGATGTTTAATTGAAAATATTTGGTCACCATTATCGTGATCAGTGTTTGCTTCAGTTGGGCTCTTGGCCCTTGACTTTGTAATGATAGTCTTTCTTTGTCTGCTATAACTGTGTGTTTCTTAAACACATTTATTGTAGCAAAAAAGCCAAGAAAAAAAATATGGTCAGAAGTTATTGGCTATGTTTTGCTATAATTGTAATAGGATGTTTAGCTTGTTAATCTTGTCCAGTGTTTCTTCCCCAAACAAACCCATTCTTTTAAAAACACATACATTTATTCTTAATTTATGTTATTAAACTGGAACCCTTCTGAAATTATCAACCACTGATTAGGAATTAGTTATAATTTAAAGTCATGAGTTCAAAAATTAGTTTGCTCTCTGCTGTCATTTAGACTCACATAGAGATGAAGAATCAGCACATGAATCTCAACAATGGTGACAATCAATAAAAAAAAACGAACAGATCAACTCTGAACATCATAAAACACTACTCAAAGTCAACACAACAACAGCAGCAAAAATAAAGGCAAATAATAAGAATTAAAGAAAATAACCAGGCTATTCAGCAGCATCATTTATTCGTGCCGCAATGCATGCTGGGAGTTTTGATTGTCACCACGGCTGAGATTCATACGGCGATTCTTGATGTCTATGTGAGTCAGATCGCTTCAGATGTTTTGACCACAAGCGTTCCCATGCTCTTCAAATTATCTGGTTGTTGCAACGATGTTATAAAATTGTAGGATTCAAGTTTTGCAAAAAATTAAGCGCCAACTACATGTTTATAGATAAGACTAATAAATTATTAGTGAATTAAACTATTATTAAATAGTCAACATAACCAACTCATGGTTTTTTCTCAGCTTTGCTTGCTATAACACATGTATTGAATACACACCGTTACAGCAGCGAGAGAAAAAACTAATGATATTGTGTCAATGTTCAAGAGCCCAACTAAAGCAAACACTGATCACCATAATGGTAACGTCAGAAGAAACAATCAAACATCATCTGATAATTCTCAATAAGAGCTTCTGTAGACGTCTGACAGAAATAAAGTCAGTCTGGTTAGTAATGTGTGAAGCTGGTAATGCTGTTTGTGGAGTTGTTTAATCCTCTGATGAGATCTTCAGAGATTTAATGTCTTCTTTTATCTTCAGTTGATGAAATCATGTTTCTCTTTCCTTCAGTGATAACAGCAGGTGTTCATCAGTGTCTGAATTCACTCTCTTCTTTCCTCTCTCTCTGTCGAGTGGTCTATATCAGTGAACTAGTGTAGGGAATAGTGAATAAGGGGATAGGGAGTGATTTTGAACACAGCCTCTGAGTGTCGACTTTAAGTGTGTTAATTCACAGTATATTACTGTTGGCTATTTTCTCGAAAATGACAAATATTATCCCAGAATGCATTGTTTTCTACAGTATATTACTGTTTTAATGGAAAACAGCATTTTACTGTCAAAATGTGGCCGTTTTTTTACAGCATTTTTTTACAGTGTACTACTGTTAATGTGTCAAAAATGTAGTTTTAAGACTTTTTCAGGCAAGAATGTACTTGTTTAATAAATAAATCTGTGGTTTTATTTTAGGGCCGGGACTCGATTAGAGGCTTTGTAATTAATAAATCAAAATTAATCGCATTTTAATTGCATATAAATATTTGACCTGAGAACAATGAGATGTAATTTTTCACATGTATTTTTAGTATACCATTGAATAATGACTGAATACATAAGCTTAATCAACAAAATATAGTTTATTTATTTCAGTCCAGCAGACCAGCGCAATGTTTGCCATGAAGTGTAGCAGAAGCGTATTTGTGGTATTTGAGGCTCGATGTGCTGCGGTGATACGCTAACTCCTTATTGTATCGCTTGCACACAACCATGCTCTTGTCGACGCTTCCATCCTTTCGCTTTTTAAAACAAAATTTCCCATCCACGGGGCCGAGCAAAGCGGTCTCATCAGCTTCTTCGCTCACGTTCACTATGGTTTGTTGTTGTCGTGACTCGTGAACACTAGTTGGTGTTCCAGTGTAATCGGTCCGTCGAAACTCATTCATTGAAAAACGTTCCGTGGTGCAAAAATAAGTGTGGTTAAAATATATTTTTTTCCCCGTAATTAATCTTAATTAACGTGTTAAAGTCCCGTAATTAATTAATCTTAATTAACGTGTTAAAGTCCCGTAATTAATTAATCTTAATTAACTCGTTACAGTCCCGTAATTAATTAATCTTAATTAACGCGTTACAGTCCCGGCCTATGCAGAGTTGTGAGATCCAGTCGCTCAGCGGGTGCCCAGTAGAGGGCGACACTGGAGTGGATTTTCAAACCTCTCCCGTCCCACAAAAACATCCCGTCCCATCCCAATCCCACGAAAAAACGAGGGGAAGTTCCTGTCCCGTCCCAATCCCAAAAGAATGACTCCCGTTCCCGTGTTGTGTTTATTTGGCCAGAATCTGTCAGTTACAGTAAAAAAATTCAGTACTGATCACAGCATACCCATCCGCAGATGAATAAAGACCCAAATCGTCATTTTTGTTTAAGATGGGTTTCAGTTCAATATAATAACGATGCACACACATTAAATTCCACATAAGTCATCAAAGCAAAAACAGACAGACACACACACACACACACACACACACACACACACACACAGTAAATGTCTTGCAGCTGGCTTATGCGTTGTCACTCCATCTTTTTGGTTACTTCAGACTAGGGATGCACCGAAATCAAAATTCTTGGCCGAAACTGAAAGCTGAAAAAGAGGAAACCAAGGCCGAAAACCGAAACACTGAAATAAATTATGCCAATTATTAGTACCATTGCATATAGGGCTATGACAGATTTTATGCACTAAAACCAAGGCATTGCAATTGCACAAATTAATATTAAAGTTTCAAATAATAAATCATTATAAATTATGCAAATATTTATTTAGCACATTGCAACAATGCACAGTATAAAATAAAATCCAAACTAAAATGTTTAACTTGACCTCACTCATGTTCATTAAATAATAATGCACAGGCCTACTGGCCTGAAGAAAGAGACATACATTTAATAAAGTAATCGAATGTAAAATAAGTGCATATTTAACTGTAATTAAAGATTAATCCTTATTAAACTTACTAAAGCTATTCTATCAAGAGCAGTAAGTGATGTCTTTATCTTTTGTTTGACATTAAACCGTCAGCAGTAAAGGCTACTGCCCCTTTAAGACCTGATGCAGGGATATGCTCGTCTTTCTCGACTGTATACAGTAAAAGTTGGTTTGGTTTGGTTACTTTATTGTCCCCGAGGGGAAATTCTGCTTGGGCACAGTGCATAGTTGCTTCTTAAAAGAACATCACAAACATAAAAAACACCACAGACATCACAGATCACACACATACTGCTTGGGCATAAGGCAAAGGTAATTCATTAAAAAAAAAAAAAAACACATTATTGACAACTCAGGTCCATGAATGAAAGTGCATGTGCTAAAGTGCTTATATGTTTATTGCACGTTGCCCTAATAGCACCGAAATCATAGATAAACTTCTTTATTTTTCTTTCTTCCTCTTTCCCTTTGGACACAGCTCTATTTTACATTGTTCAGCAGCTTAATGGAGGCTGGCACAAATGATAATTTTAAGCGATTCGTTTTACATTTTGGTACACGGAGTCTTCTTCCTGATGGCAGGGCTTCGTATTCAAGGAAGAGGGGATGTTTAAGATCAGATTTAATTTTCATAGCCTGTTTCATAATTGTCTGATCATACAGGGTCTGAATAGGCTCATAGTCTCTCCTTCCTATAATTTTCATAGCCGTTTTGTGCATGTTGGCAAGCTTGTTTTTCAGTTTTAGTGTTAAGTTGCCAAACCAAGCACTAATTCCATATCTGATGACACTCTCCAATATTGCACGGTAGAAGATCATCATGATCTGACTGCTCACTCCATACAACCTTAATCGCCGCAGAAAATAAAGCCTCTGCTGCAGTTTATTGCACAGGTTATCAACATGTGTATTCCAGCAGAGAAGATTATCGATGTGGACACCTAAGTATTTGTATGAGGACACCTGAGTTACTTCCTGGTTTTTAATGACCACTGGCTTGTGGTCTGTAACTTTCCTCGGGTCAAAGACCATCTCCTTTGTTTTATGAATGTTTAAAAATAGATAATTTCTGTCACACCATTTAACGAATGTATCTATTTCATCTTGGAACATAGAGGAGTCTACATCCTTGTATAAAAGGCTCAAGATCGCGGTATCATCTGCAAATTTCATTATATAGTTGTTAACGTGAAATTTCCTACAGTCATTGGTGTACAATGTAAACAGTATTGGTGACACTACACAACCTTGAGGAACTCCTGTGTTACAGTATTTGACCTCCGATAGTGTCCTGTTGACCCTCACTTGCTGTGCCCTGTTGTTTAAAAAAGAATAAAACCATTTAATTAAGATAGTATTAACGTTCATGTTTTTAAGCTTCTCTAAAAGCACATGAGTTTGGACTGTGTTAAAAGCTGAACTAAAGTCGACAAACAAGATTCTAGCATAAGCGTTTATGTTTTCGAGGTGTTTAGAAATAAAGTGAGAGATGCATAGAATTGCGTCATCAGTGCTGCGTTCTTGCTTATAGGCAAACTGGTACACATCTAGTTTTGACTCTACATCCTTCATAAGTAAAGACACAACGAATTTTTCAAAACATTTCATTACAGTCGAGGTTAGAGCTATAGGACGAAAATCTTTATTTTCTGAGGCGCCTGTTTTTTTAGGCAATGGAGTTATAATTGATTTCTTCCACAGAGTTGGGACAGTATGAGTAGCCAACGACTGCTGGAAAATAGGGCACCAAGCCATTGATAGTTCTTCTGCACAGCTTTTGAGCAGAAAGGCTGGTAGGCCATCAGGGCCTGTGGCCGTGCCCGTATGTACTTTGCTGAAAAGTCGTTTGATGCTACATGGGTCCACCTCCAGGTAACAGGTAGAGTCAATAGCTGGCAGGGACTGCAAAACACTGTCACATTCCTGAGCAAAGTTTTTAGAGTCAAATCGCAGGAAGAAATCATTCAGCTCATTTGATTTATGTTGATCGTCCAGTGTAATGGTATGTTGTTTTGCGGGGTTCATATTAGTCACAGATTTCATTGTGTGCCAGAGTTTTTTGGTATTTAATGTTTGCAAGTTTTGTTCCATCGTTTGCCTATGTTTTTCTCTCACATTATTGAGGAGTTGTTTAAGTTCTTTTTGGACCACTGACAATCCCGCTCTATCCTTGTTTCTAAAGGCTTGCTTTTTCCTATTTATGCAGTCTTTAATTTATTTTGTAATATAGGGTTTGTTGTTGGGGTACACTACTATATCCTTCCTGGCCACTACATTATCAACACAAAACCCTATGTAGTCTGTTATAGTACTAGTAGCCTCATCAAGCTCTAAGGAATGAAAAATCGACCAATCTGTACACATGAAGCACCCCTTTAGTGTTTCGATTGCATCATCTGACCACACATACACAGATCTATGTTCGGGTTTGCTCGATTTGAAAACAGATTTGTAAGACGGTATAAAATGTAATGTGTCATGGTCTGAGTTGGAGATTGGGGGTTTGGGCTTGACTGAATATGCCCCCCTTATATTTCCATAACATTTATCTAAGATCCTGTTATTTCTCGTGTTACATTTTACATATTGTTGAAAGCCTGGCAGTGCACTCTCCAGTTTGCAGTGATTATAATCGCCCAAGAAAAAGATAGGCGCCCCAGGCGAGCGTTGTAACTGTTCATGTGCGCACTCTGCTATGTGCGCGGCGGCTCTGCCTGCGTTGGCGCTAGGTGGGACATAAACAGCGGCTATAATAATATTGCCAAACTCCCTTGGTAAGTAATGGGGTCTCATAGAAACGCAAAGCAGTTCGACATCAGGGCTGCATATAGTCTCTCTCACTGTGTATTGTTTACACCATTTGTCACTCACGTGCATGCAGATTCCTCCTCCTTTCCTTTTCCCGGACGTGTCGGAGCGGTCGGCTCGCACCAGTGAGTAACCATCCAAGTTGAGCAAAGAGTCCGGGACTCCCTGATGAAGCCACGTCTCGGTGAACACCATAAGGTTAGATTCCCGGTACTCGAAACAGCTCCTCTGGTTGATACGAAGTTCATCCATCTTTGGTGTCAGCGATCGCACATTGCTGAGGATTATTGACGGCAGCGGTGGTTTGTTGATTCGCCGGCGGAGCCGTTCCCTGACGCCTCCCCGTCTTCCTCGCTTGCGTTTAAGCCGCGTGCCGGTATGTGTTGCTCGGATGGCCGCTGGCAGGTTGTTCGGTGGTGTTGATTGAAGTGGTCGGAGGGACAGCAAAGTCTCTCTGGAGTAACCACGGCTTAGCTCATGTTCCCACAGCACGATTGTCGCAGAGCGGGAAATTAAGTAATCACTGATAAAAATCAGGACTTGAAGTATAATGTGGAGGCCCAATGCCATTTTGGCCAAGCACAAAAGCACTTAAGACACAAATTAAAACAAAACACCAAACGCTTAAAACACGTAGACTACAAGCAACGACAGCACGCGCCCGGGTCGCTACAGAGCAGCGCCACCGGAAGTCAAGTGTTGCGCAGTTCACTTAAGGCATATACAAAATATGTCTCCTATTAGGATACTCCTCAAGATGAACATGTTGATATACTATTTGAGTGAGTTTGTCTGTTCAAGCGCAGGACTTGAAAGAGAACTCAATATTTGTGCGCTGTGAGACGTGTGCGCTTCTCACAACGCACGCGACTTCTCATTCACGTCTTCTGGCTCTTCACGCGGAGTGATGGCGAAAACGACTGGTCATATCTGAACATATGGAAGCACTAGCATGCACTGAACAAAGTTTACCATAGATGTGTCATCAGATGTGAGATGAACCACATACGTCCACGCCGCAGACATGTTGCATTAGGCAAGCACCTGCAGGTTGCGGTTTCTCTTTGTGTCGCCACAACATTTCGGCCGTATATTTCGGTGATTAAAGTCTTTCGGTGGCCAAATTAAGTTCAAAATTAATAATATTACAATTCCCGGTCCCACCCACTCCCGGTAAAAAGCTAGAAGTGAACTTTGAATTGGAACAGTACTTGACCAGGGACTGATGACGATTCCTCTCGTCCTCTGGAGTTCGTTCTCCCGAGTCCAACTTGACAAGTCTGAACTACCAAGGACACAAGTCAGAAGTTTGCCTACTTGGTATTGAGAAACGGCCAGAGATCGCTCCGAATGTCATTCAGCTCTTCAGATCAGCATAATTCAGTGAGAAATTAGTAGAAATGTTATTTTGTATGACAGAATATTTTGCAAACGTGTTGATAAATCTATATTTGTCCAAATAGGCGCACGTGTTGACTTAGAGCCCGAATGGATGCTGTTTAGTGCATGTATGTGACCACTAATAAAACCAGATGATGTGACTGGCTTTTGATTCTTGTTGATATTCCTTTCAAAATATCGTTCATAACGGATTGATTATTTTGCACTCCTGACATAAATTAAGAAATAATGTCACTGCAACCTCATTTTATCATAAACATTCGTCAGATAACGAAGCTGGAGGCTTTAATCTTTATAATTATACCAAGTTTTTCAGTAATCAGTAATCTGGGGCCGTCGGCGAGACCTTACTGCAAAGGGGTTAATGAGAAGGGTGGGCCTGCTTATTCTGCACAATCTGGTCCAAGGCCGGTTCGCAGGACGAGAGGGCAACACGCGTGTCCAGACGCATCCAGCTGGTTTGGTTGTTTCGTCTTTGTAGTTGTAAATAGGGCTGTGTTGAAAAAATCGATTCACCAATTCTGAATCGATTTTCATATTAATTTCTAAAGATCGATCCGTAACTCCGTAACGATTTAATGTGCCGTATCATTGAATTCACGCATGCGCGCGAGGTGGAAGGGACATTTATGCATTTGGCAGATGCTTTTATCCAAAGCGACTTACATTGCATTTTTAAGGAACACTTTTTACATTTTTATCAATTCTTGCTTTCCCTGGGAATCGAACCCATGACCTTGGCATTGCTAGTGCCACGCTCTACTGGTTGAGCTACAGGAAAGCCCATTAACAGTAACACAACGAACATGGCAGCGTTGAAAACTCCAGAAACGCCGCGGACAGAGAATACTGGCTGGCATTTTCAATTGTTTTCAATGAGAGCGCTACATTGTTAGAACGCCTGGAGTGCACCGAGGCGCTGAGCGAGTAGGATTTTCCGTATCATAACAACAAGCAAGTCTCAACTGAGGAGAAAAAACACTGCCTGCCAAAACGCTCTCAAGCGCTCACAGCGGGGAGTTTTCAGCTGAGCGCCTAACGTTTTCAGCTGGCTAAAAACGCTTTGGTGGACACACAGCCTAACGTTATACCGCCGTCACCGTGCTGAAGAACACAGCCGTTCTCACTGCAGCGCGCTCTTACTGCCAAGGAAGTTGTAATGGCTGTGTTGTCATGACGGCACGCGACAGCACAGCTCCACAAGTGCGCATTCGCTGACTAGAGCACTCTGGAAGGGGGATTGTTCTTTACGACCATCAATACTCCATTAATTTGCAGTTGAATGTCTATAATAATAGTATCAATATGTTGCATAACTATAGTCCTGTAATTCAGGTAACAGCTGGAAAAAAATGCTTTCTTCAAAAACACTTATCTAAATGTCGAAGATCGGATCGGATCGAATTAAATACTGATAATCGATTCAAGATCTTGAGAATCGGAATCGAATCGATTCTTGAAATTTGAATTGAAACCCAGCCCTAGTTGTAAAGGCTAGTAGCAATGAAATGCTTGCTTTCCTTAGCATGGGATACTCATTACAATTTTTCTGTTTTATGATGCATTTTCAAAGTTGTCACAGGTCACTTGCAGCATTTCTGATTCTTCAGGAGAAGTTCAATTCAGTTCAGCAATTGAATCTGGAGTTTCAAAGTCAAAGGGATTTTTCACCCACTGCTTGTCTTTTAATTCATTGAGTTTCTCTTGTGGAAAATAGTCAGAGAAATTTCCCATCAGTGCATCCAGATGTGACTGAATGAGACGCGTCGGGCCAGCGACTGATTTCTTGGACACATTTGCTTCAATGTTTTTCATCATTGTTGGGAACATATAGCAGCTTGAGGTTTTGAGTCACAGCTGCCTGAGTTTGAGTGATCTGTGGAAAGCTTGAATTAGTTTGCAATGTCTAAAAAAGTTGTCCTCCCGTTCTTGTAGTTCTAGATTCAGTTATTTTAGAACAGAAAATATGTCAGCAAGATAAGACGGGGTTGATTAACATTTCTCATCACTGAACGAGCTTATGAGAGGTGACAGTTTCTCAGTCAGAAAAGCATGTATTTCATCTTTCAATTCGTTCACTGGGCTGACCACCCTGCCCTTCAACAGCCTTCTCACGTCTGTATGATAGAGTAAATGTTTGTACTCGCAGGGCTCAATATTAAGGATTTTTTTCTGGCCCGGTTGGGCCAGTGGTTAATTTTTACTGGTTCCACCACAAAAAAGTAATAAATAAAATAAAATAGGCCTAGTGTTTGTTTTTTGATCCATATAACCTAAATAAATAAGGTTGACTCCAAAAAGCCTAACATTTTATACATTTTATTTTTAAATATTGTATATACAGTCTATAATAAAATGAACAAATAATGCAATTATGAGCAGCAGCACAAATAAATACAAAACATACAAATGAAAAACAGTTCTTTTCAGGTTTTTCATGGGTCTAAACTAGATTTTCAGTAAGGCTACATCAACAGTAATCAAATATAAAATATCACTGCATAGTCTTCACTGTATAAATATAGATTAACAATTATTAAAGTTTTTCAGTCAAGAGGACTGAGTGATTATTTTCTGTCTTTTGTTATCTCGTCTTTTATGAGAAAACCATAGACTATATAAAGGAGAAAATGTTTCCCTGCCATTGATAATATTTTCCGGCTTTCCATGTTTTCACTGTTACACGGCAGGGGGCGCTATTACCTATCTCCTGAATGAATACACAATCTCCTGATCAAAACACAAGAAAAGAAGAAGCAGAAACGAGCGATCTTATATAGGCAGATGCATATGAAAATTAACGTGATCATCAGCAATAAACAGCATCTAAATCAAAACGGCTGTTATTGAATGAAATTTCGACCCAAGACGAGATATAGGACTGTGAAGCTTTGAGGGTGTTGATGGACTCCATCTGTGTTTGATCATTGCTCTGAATCTGATGTGGATGTTGCGTTAGTCGGTAACACTTTACTTTAAGGGGTGTGCATAAGACTGACATGACACCTTTATAATCATGACATGACACGTGTCATGAATATGAAGGAGTTTTTATGCATGTTTATGACAACTGTCATTAAGTGTCATTCGCTTAATTATGTCATTTTTAATGCAATGATGACATTTCGGAGATGTCTTTGTTATGACAACTTGACATAAACCAATACATCATAACCTGTCAGTGTCTTTGTCATGACAACTTGACATTACCAAGACAACATAACCTGTCATAAACAGACATGAAATGACATAGCAGATTAATTATCAAATTTAAGAAACTACTTAGCTTTTTGGGTTTACATTACATTAGTTGCTAGGCAACGTGGGGGAGAAGACGCTGGCGTTGTCTGTTCGCCGCTTCTCCACCCACAAATCATGTTAACTTTACTATTAAATTTAGATTTTATTTTATTTTCTTAAGTTTGTGACTAGTCTAACAGAGCTACTATTGGGACTGTTGCTGATTGCTGGCAGCCACTGAGAGGACGTTATTTGCCGTTTTTTCACCGCTTCTCTTCTGTTTTTGTTTGAATTTGTGGTTGGTTTTGGTTTGAAGGACATTTGATGTTGCTCGCTGCGGCTGCTCTCTCTTCTGGGTGTCGGCTGCTCACTGGTGGTCTCCCTCGGGCTTGAACTGCATGGTGGCTGAAGTTTGCACCAGGCTAGCGTCATCAGCGTCCGGCATGATGTTGAGATGTAATTTTTACTTGTTATTCATGTATTGTTATTTTTTCCCTTTGTTGCACTTTGAGATTCTTCGGAATGAAAAGTGCGTTATAAATAAAATCTATTATTATTATTATTAAACTGTCATGTGGTTGGTTTTGACGTTGGCTGTCATTAGGCTATTATAATGTCATGATTTTTTTATAAATTTAATATGTCATTTACATGTCATTAAGTGTCAATACTCTGTCAAATTATTTAATAACATTGTCATGAATATATTTCTTGACCTAAACTACAGTGGTACAAGTTGAGTTTGTCATTAACATGTCATTAAGTGTCAATACCGTGTCAAATTATTTCATAACATTGTCATGAATATATTTCCTGACCTAAACTAGTGGTACAAGTTGAATTTGTCATTAACATGTCATTAAGTGTCAATACTCTGTCAAATTATTTTATAACAGTGTCATGAATATTTAGCTTGACCTGAAATATGGCATCATGGAGGAAATCGTACAGAGTCATTAAAAACTATTAATATAACTCAAAATGATAGAGTGGCATAGACATATACACCTATATGATGATGTCTATGGTGGCACCACTGGTAATGTGTACGCTGTAACAGTTGTTGGCAAAGCCTCAGTCAGCTTAGTTTGTTTAGGTGTTTAATGTTAATTTAGTCTGCAGTAAGTAAAAACAATTCACAACAACGTTATTTTGGGTTTAATATACTTTATTTAAACTTTCGCTCACTCTTTAACGAATAGTTTGAGTTTATTCTTACCATTTCTTTGTTTGTCTGTTTGTTATGGCGGAGTCCCGTGTGCTGGTGCACCGTCTAAAGGGGTTCGGGCGGAAACGTTGGCCCTATATATAATGTTCCGCCTAGGATCTAGCCGCAACCATTCCTTGTTCAGCCCGGGGTGGGGCTCTAAAGACTATTCCTCTTATTTTTATACATCGGAAGATAATTTATAAAGTGAAGTAATTTGACAAAGTGTTATTTTTCTGTGTTTGTTTATGTGTGCATATGATGTTGATATATATATGTTTATTTTGTGTAATGGCCATTATTTGTGTACGTGTTTTCCCCTTTTTGCGTTAATTGGTGCTGGTCACCTGTGTATAAATTCATGCCTTGTGTTTTTAAGAGTCAGTTCTGTGAGAGGGCAGGTCTTAAAAATTAAATGATTGATTTTATTTCTAGAACTCCTTTTCATATTTTTAAGACATTTGAAATGGTCTATTATCTAACCTTCTGTTGAAGCTGGTGGTTTTATTTTTAAACTTAAAAAATAAAATAAAACATTATGAACTGAAAAATATTAATGATGCTGTTATTAAAAAAATATTTGACAGCGTATTAACACCTAATTACATTTTAATGACAAATTAAACTTGTGCCACTGAAAAAAATGTATGACATTATAATGGCCTCAGTCAACATCAAAACCAACCACATGACAGTTTAAGGTTAACCCTATAAGATAAGTAGTTTCTTAAATTTGATTATCTGTTATGTCATGTTTATGACAGGTTATGTTGTCTTGGTAATGTCAAGTTGTCATTACAAAGACACTGACAGGTTATGATGTATTGGTTTATGTCAAGTTGTCATAACAAAGACAACTCCGAAATGTCATCATTGCATTAAAAATGACATAATTAAGCGAATGACACTTAATGACAGTTGTTATAAACATGCACAAAAACTCCTTCATATTCATGACACGTGTCATGTCATGATTATGAAGGTGTCATGTCAGTCTTATGCACACCCCTTCAAGTAAAGTGTTACCCGTTAGTCTTTGAAAAAAACACAATTTAATCATTACAAACTCCATGATACACATAAAGGGGTATAATCTCTTTAGATCAGATTGCCCAAAAAAAGGTGGTGCAGTTGCAGCTTATTTTAAGTCAAATTCAAACTGCACCTGTATGTATTATATTAGCATTCTTTCTTTCTTTGAATTGTTGACAATTAAACTAATTTTTCAAATGCCCCTGACATCATCATTGGATGTTATCGTCCAACATCTGCATCAAGTGAAGCTAACACTTCACTTACTGATCTTCTTCATAACTGGACTAAATCAGAGCTGATCTTATGTGGGGGGGGATCTTATATCTGTGATTCTTTGTTTGGAGCAACTGATAAATTCTCCAACACGGTTAAATCAAAAAGATCCAAACAAATCCTCATTAATTGATGTCACTAACCAATGGCTGTCATAGATTATCTATCTGGAGTTTTCTGTAATGGTGTAAGTGACCATTGTGCTATATTATGTGTAAGAAATGTTTGTAAAGTAAAGCACATATTATTTTGAGACATCAGTTTAAATATTTAAATTTACATTTGAATCATTTAGCAGAGGCTTTTATCCAAAGCGACTTAAAAAAAGGAGAGAGCAATAGAAGCAACGAAACAAACGAGGGCAAAACCTGCAAGAGCTGTAAGAATTCTCAGTTAATCGAGCACAGTACACAAACTTATTTTTTATTTTAGACAAACAAACAGAAAACAGAAAGAAGTGCTATTCTTTATTGGTCAGGTGCAATTGGAAAAGATGTGTCTAAAAATGTTTTTTAAAAATGGCTACAGACTCGGCTGCACAAATTGAGATCAGCAGGTCATTCCACCAGGTGGGAACGGTCCAGGAAAAGATCTGTGAGAGATTTCATGCCTCTTTGGGATGGAACCACGAGGCGCCGCTCACTCACAGAACGCAAGCTTCTGGAGGGTGTGTAAGTCTGAACATGTGAGTTTAGGTATATTGGTGCAGAGCCAGTGGTTGTTTTGTAGGCGAGAACCAGTGCCTTGAATTTGATGCGAGCGGCCATTGGCAACCAGTGCAGTTTGATGAAGAGAGGCGTAACATGCGCTCTCTTCGGCTCGTTAAAGACCACTCTCGCCGCTGCATTCTAGATCAGCTGCAAGGGTTTGAGAGTGCATGTTGCAAGCCCAGCCAGAAGAGCATTACAATAATCCAGTCTGGAGAGAAGAAGAGCTTGAACCAGGAGTTGTGCAGCCTGTTCTGATAGGAAGGGTCTAATCTTTCTAATGTTGTATAAGACAAATCTGCAGGACCGGGCTGTTGCAGTAATGTGGTCAGTGAAGTTTAACTGGTCATCAATCACAACTCCAAGGTTCCTGGCTGTCCTTGATGGAGATATGGTTGATGAACCAAGCTGAATGGAGAAATTTTGATGAAGTGCTGGGTTGGTTGAGACAACAAGTAATTCTGTCTTTGCAAGATTGAGTTTAAGGTGATGCTCCTTCATCCACTCAGAAATGTCTGTCAGACAGGCAGCTATACGAACACTGACTGTAGGATCATCTGGTTGAAATGAGAAGTAGAGTTGAGTGTCATCAGCATAGCAGTGATAGGAGAAGCCGTGTTTCTGAATGACAGAACCTAATGATGACATGTAGATGGAGAAGAGAAGCGGTCCAAGCACTGAGCCCTGGGGAACCCCAGTAGCTAGATGATGTGACTTAGACACTACACCTCTCCATGACACCCTTGTAACAAGAATGACTTATGAGTTTAATGTCTCGGGGAATAATTAACTCAAAAGGGATTCAATATTCAATATTCATGAATTTATGAATATAATTTGCCAGTCATTCATTACGTATTAAAAATTTTCCGATAGGGAAAATTGTTTAATTAAATACAAGTAACCCTTTATGAAATTGCTTGAAATTATCCTACTAAGTTCGTCCACCAAATTAGTAATAGACTTTTCAACTCAATTCTCCATAAGGGATCACTGCTTTACGAGCGCATAAGAAACATTAACTTTACTGATCAGGACAAGTTCAATATTTCAAATGGTCATACAGTTTACTTTACTAACATAGTAGCATAAGCAGTTAGGTAACTTAGATCGCAAGTTTCATTGACTTTGTGTATGTGGGAGAACAACAGACCCAACTCATTAAATGTCTTTTTGGAGGTTTAATAAACACAGACTAAAAATAACACTACGATTCACACAGAAAGTACACACTAAATATGCATCAAGAAAGTAGACATGTAGGTATTAACGAAAGAATACATAAAAGAGAATAATGAATAGACTGAAATTAGAGAGAGATAAAAGAGAGAGATGAGAGAGAGAGAGAGATGAGAGAGAGAGAGATGGTACAAAGCATTTAGAGGTAAAAACACAGCTTTCCTTCAGTTCAACAACTACGACCTTCACGGAGCTTGTCCCAACGGGAAAATACACACCTTCTTTACAGCAGTTTGAATTTTATAAGAAGAAGAATACTTGCATTCCTTTTGGTTTCGTTTTGGCTTCTCGCTTGTGTGTGTGTGTATATTTCTGCGTCTCAGGTAGTTCTCTCCGAGGTCGGGAGGTGACGTAGTTTTCCTTTAGCGGCGCTTCGGGTCTATCTCCTGAAGAAGCCCTTGGGCTTAGGTTGATGGAACGAGGAACAAAGGGTTGTTGAAGACCGGATTGTAGAAAAGGAGTTTCTTGAAGAGGAGTTTTCAGAAGAGAAGAGTTCAGAGGAGAGTTTCAGAAGCGAAGAGGGGAAGAAGTTTTAGAAGCGATTTTTCGAAGTCAAGAGCGAGATTGTGGTCTCCACTGGTCTTTTAAGAGAATTAATCCACGCCCCCTTCTGGCTAATTCACCCAATCCAGAGGGTGAATTCTGAGCGGGAAAAGTTCTCTTTGTCTCATTTTATGGCCTATTTTGCATGTTCCTGAGGTGTCGTAAAGGGGGTGTTGATTTTGTATGGTTTTACTCCCAAGTCGGCTAAACATATTAATGATACATTTCACAATCCCATTTTGTGCATCATTGAGTAAGTCAAAGAAATAGGAATATTTAGGTATCAAACACCTTATGGCTGGGAGATATTAAAACAGAGATACAATTTTACACAGAAATACAAGCATTTAAAATGAGCTTACATTGTTTCTATGCCATGACTGAGTAGGCCTGAGTCAAGGAGCATGCATATACACACCAAGCTACCTCGTATACAGTCTAGAATAGTCTTAATTAAAGCTTCATAAGGAATGTGTGTGTGTGCTTGTGAGTTTTGTGTATTGACAGGAGCCTTGGCGCCTTTCGGTCTGGGGAATGAAAAGGGGGGGAAACAGGGTTCGAGTCGTGTGACCCGATCAGGGCCTGTGGTATTTGGACGGGGTCGTAAAGCTGCCGAAGTTGTCACTTCCCCCAGACTCTGTGGCGTGGCTCTTAATTTACATGCGGCTAAAAGCTACCCCCCCCCCCCTTTTTACAATCAACACTGGGTTCCTCTTTGATCCTCATTGTAAGAGACCACAGACGCTACAGTTCCCCCTTTTCATCTGACGAAGTCCGTATGACATCGTCGGATGACAGTTATCGTTTTGGTCGGATGACAGGTGGATCATGAGGGTCAAGTGGCTAGTGGGTTCTTAATTGTTGTTTTTCTTCAGCCTTCGGTTTCTGAGGTTATTCTCGGACAGCCTCCCCTCACGATGGATGGATGGTAGGTGAGTCGGGCAGTCGGGAGCAGGTGTTTGTTACGGCTGGGGCGCCAGCTCGATGAGGTCCGTCTCTGCTCCGGGCGTTGTAATTTCCCTCCGGGGTTTCCATCGGAGACCCCCGGACACGGCCGTTGTGAGCTTGGCTGTGGAGGTTCTCATCTGGTTGAATTTTCTGTACAGGAGGAAAGCGATGCCCAGGGTTAGGGTATTGCCGAAGATCATAGAGACACATAGCGCAGTGTCAGCTGCGGTCCAGGTTTGGACCACAGGAGAGTTATTCAGGATGGGTATTCGGGACAATGCTTGGAGGGCTGTATCAAGGGGAGCAATGTCAATGAGCTGGGGCCCCCCTTTCTCAATCCACAATTCTAACTCGGGAGCGAGGGTGAAGTTGTGGTCCTTGAAGAAGGCGGGGATTTCCAGTTCCGACTGGTATTCTTCGCTCGGGAGGTGGTACAAGGCCAAGTCGTCCAGGTGGAGGATGGCTCCTCGTGGTACCTGGACCCACATGCTCTGATCCAGCAGGTTGATACGAGTCGCAGTGTCGTGTTGGTCGTAGATCAGTGTGGCGGTGCGCACGGGAGTGTTGACGAGCCACCTGTCACCTACGATCTCTGCTTGCGTCTCGGTGACTAGGGTACGAGGCGTTGCGTCGGTGGGGCAGCGGGTATTGCTGAGCATAGGTTGCAACCCGCAGATTCCCTCCGTGTTGTCTCGGAGGAAAGGTTTGCTTGGGCAGAGATAATGAATGTCTTTGGTCAGGGTACACATGTGTAGGTTTGGGGCTAGGTACAGCTGTGTGTCGCTGTCATGGTACGCGACTACCTGAGGAGTGCGCACCTTGAGGTGGGTGTTACCTTTCCAAAAGCCTACATTAATAATGTCTTTGAGTCGGTAGATTCGGCTCGACTCGATGATGGGTAAATTAAGGAGGAAACCCATTTCTTTCTGCTCGGGATCCACATACAGGGGAATGTCGCTTCCCAATGAGTAGGCCAGGTGTATCTGCAGCGGGTCAGTGGGTGCGTTGATCGCAGATGCCAACACGTTTTGCACCAGGCTTAAGGGTATCAGGTACGGTGGGATTCTACCCATGGCTAAGCTGTCGATGGACGAGCTTATTTCCCGTAACATGTCCGTCATTAAGGCGGTAACTAGCTGTGTTTGGGCAAAGTCATTTTGGAAGACGGTGAATAACTGTTTCATGGAGTTCACGGTCTGGTTCAACAGGACACTGTGGGTGTTTAGAATTACCACAGTTCCTCTCAACGTCTTGCCGATAGTCTGTAGAGCGGCACTCTGTGTGGTGAGTTGCTCTTTGAGCTGTGGAAGTTCAGTTTGGATTTCAGCCACATGTCGTCTTACTGTGGCGATGTTCACTGCGTTGACACTGGACATACCAATGTTAAACAGAGTTCCGACGGTGGCAGCGGCTCCGAGCAGCGCTCCCAGGAACCGTTTGGGGCGGCGGTTGTGTCCACCTAATTCTGCCTGGGTGACGGTCATCTTCTCTAGTTGTTTTAGCATGTGCGTGACATCAGCATCGGCGTGGCGGAGAGAGTCCTCTGTCCAGCGAGCACCGGCCCAGCTGTACTGGGCTACTGCACGGGGGTAGTGTGCGTTGTAGACGTTGCGGGGGTCAAGTCGGACATACACCTTCTGAGTGTGGGTTCGGCAGTTGGTGATCAGAAGTCCAGGTTGCTCTCTCAGTACGATGCCCGAGGCTGGACCCGGTGTGATGATGTCTGGTGGTGGCTGGCCTCTGATTGTCTGGAGGCACAGGAGCAGGATCCACAGTGGCATCCTGTTACAGGCAAGAGAGAGAGAGAGAGAGAGAGAGAGGGAGAGAGAGAGAGAAAGAGAGAGTGTGTGTCAGTGAGATTTGTCCCAGGTGGGTGGGACAGTCTTCTCGTTTCGGGGACGGCGGTTGTGTTCAGCTTGCATTGGCCCCTAACTGTCTTTCTCTGTTAGTGGCCACATGTCTCTTGATCTGGTTCCTGTGAACCCATTTGAGAACTGGTTCTCTTTGTCCCTGGTTTAGCTGAATCTGGTATGCGACGGGAGAGAGTTTGTTCATAATCTCATGGGGTCCCGTCCAGTGGGGCAGAAATTTCTTTGACAATCGTCGGGAGCCTGTCAAAGGTGGCGGGTTGAAGTTGTAATACCAGACCTTGTTGCCCACCTCCAGTTCTTGGTGTGAGGCTTTGCGGTCGTAATAGGCTTTCTGACCTTCAGCGCTCTTTTGCAAGTGTTGCTGAGCAAAGGCAAAAGTTGTTTTTAAATGTCTATGGAGCTCATCGAGGTACTGGAATGTGGTGTACGCGGTGACCAGGTTGGAGTCGCCGGATTGGTACAGCAGGTGTAGTGGCAGAGTCATCTGCCGCCCAGTCATGAGTTCAAAAGGGGATACCCGTGTTGATTCCTGCGGGGTGGCTCTGAGGGCCATCAGCACGAGGGGGAGTTTCATATCCCAGTCTTTTTGGTTAGCAGACACGTACTTTCTCAGCATGGCGACTACTGTGCGATTCGATCTTTCAACTTGCCCTGATGCGATTGGATGGTAACTGACGTGCAGTCTAGCCTGTATCCCCAGGCATTTCCAGATTTGTTGCATGATCTCGGCAGTGAAATGGGTGCCTCTGTCTGAGTTGACTTTCAGTGGCAATCCGAACCGTGAGAAAACGTGGTTTAACAGGAGGTATGCTGTGGTCTGGGCGGTGTCGTTGGGTGCTGGTAGACACTCCACCCACTTGGTAAACTGGCACACCACTGTAAGAAAGTACTTGTTGCCTCTTGTGGACCTGGGCAGGGGTCCTACCCAGTCGATTTGTAGGTCTGACCACGGAAACGTGATTCCTCTGCGTTGCAGTGGGGCTCTGTGGTTCGGGTTTGCCGGTTGGAACTGACAGCAAACCAGACACTCTCTGACGTACTCCGCAACATCTTGCTGCATGCCGGGCCAATATGCCACCTGTTTCAGTGTGTCATACGTGGCTCTGGTGCCGTGGTGTCCCGCACATGGTGTGTCGTGGGCGTACATTAGCATCACCCCCCTTTGCGATCGTGGCACCACAAGCCGTGGCGTTTTGCTGCCATCGGGTGCAAACCACAGAATGTCGTCCTGTATACGCATCATGTGTTTGGAGTTGTATAGTTGCTTGAGGCTTGAATCCTCAGAGAGGTCAGAGTCAGAGATAGGGTGGTCGGAGGGGTCAGAGAGGTGGTCGAAAATTGTCTTAATTGCCGTGTCAGAGGCTTGCATTTCCGCAATGTCGTTGTGTGAAATCTGCGGCGTGAGCGCTAGTGACTGTGCGGCGGCCATCGTGGCAGGTGCTGGTCGCTTGCTGCAGGTTAGCACTGCCACGGCGGGGCTGGGTGTGGGGTTTGGGGGTTCCCACATCTCGCCGTGTAGTGCGCCCATCTTTGCGAGGGCATCGGTCTGGTCATTTAAGTCTTTGTCGGGGCCGGGTAGTTTCGAATGGCCTTTGACCTTTTTCCAGTACACCGTCAGTTCATGTGTACTTGTGATGTTGTCACATTCCTGGAACAGGTGTTGGTGCTTGACTGGCTTGTTGTTAGCGGTCTTGAAACCATTTTGTTTCCAGGTTGGAAGGTGGCAAATGAAACTGAGCCTGGCGTAGTTAGAGTCCGAGCAGATGAGTAGTTCTTTGAAGTTATGGGCTGACGCGATCTGACAGGCTATGAGAATGGCTGCTATTTCTGCATATTGCGATGACTGGGGGCCCAGCATGAAGTGTCGTGGTGGGCACGGCTGATCGTTCACCCATAGCACACCTGCACCTGCTTTGAGGGTGCCGTCGTGGTTGTAGGAGCACCCATCGACGTAGGCCGTGGGCATGTCTTGGCACGCGTTCAGTTCAAAGTACCTGTGACAGGTGAGTTGTTGTTGTTGGGGTTCTTGTTCATCAGCGGCAGCTGTAGGCGTGTCATCAGAGCAGTTCTGGCATGCAGCCAGGCCATTACCCAGCGCAGACTTGTGGTTCTGTGCATATCGTGCCTCAACGTTGCGGCCTTGGAGGGCCATCAGCCATGTGGCGATACGTGAATTAGTGACTACGCCATCTCGGATGCGTTGGCTATTGAGGAACATTACGGGCTGGTGGCAAGTCTCTATGATAACCTTCTGCGCCCCAATGTAGTTGGAGAACCGCTGTATGGCCCACACCGTGCAGAACAGAGCACAGTCCGAGAACTTGCACTCCGGTGGGAGAAGCGTTTTGCTGGCATATGCGACCACCTTTTTGTCTTGGTCATGTCGTTGATAAAGGCCAGCACTAAGACAGTGGTCGGAAAACCCGGCTTCCAGGTAGAATTCCTTCTGTGGATCTGGGTAAGCAAGGCATGGGGCTGTGCATAAATGTCTTTTTAGTGCTGCCATTGCATGTTCCTGAGCTTCGGTCCAGACAAACGGTGAGTCTTTCTTTAGCAGGGCTGTGAGCGGTCTGGCAATGTCTGAATAGTTCTCGATGAATTGTCGGGAGTAATTGCATACCCCAAGAAAACTGCGTAGCTTAGAGACATTAGTAGGGGGCTTGATGTTTTGAATGGCATGAATTCGGTTAGATTGAGGTTCAATGCCTTGGGATCCGATGAGCAGGCCAACGTAGTTGACCTTGGTTCGGCACCATTGTCCCTTGTGGAGGGCAATCTTGGCACCGGCTGCGGATAATTGGTTCAAAACATAGTCTATTTCTTTCAGGTGGTCGTCCACCGTGGCGCTCTTCATGAGAACGTCGTCTACGTAGATTAAGTTGCCTCTTACTCTGGCATCCGGGCAGGCTTTGTTAAGGAAGATGTTAAACTCAGCTGGTGAGTTAGCATATCCGAACGGGCACCTGTTGAAGGTGAATTGTCGGTTGCCAAATGTGAAGGCCAGCTTGTGTTGATCTTCCGGATGCACTGGGATGATCCAGAATCCAGAGGCCACATCAAGTGTAGAGAAGATTGTGGCCCCCCTTATTCGGGGTATTTCTTGTTCCAACTGAGTCATTGGCCACCTTGACAGCGGCACCTGTTGATTCAATCTCCGATAGTCTATTGTTGGGCGCCAAGTGCCGTTGGGTTTGAGCACGGGCCAAATTGGGGCGGAGTAGGTGCTGTTACATGGACGGATGACACCTTTTTCGAGCATGGACTCGATAATCTTCTGCACTGGTTCGTATGAAGCGATTGGAATCTTGTACTGCTTGACAAACGTGGGAGGCGCACCAGGTTGTGTTGGGATGCGCACCGTGTGGAGGTTTGTGAGCCCGCAGTCTAATGAGTCTTTGGCAAAGGATTCTTTAAACTTATAGAGGACTCGTCTGAGTCCCTGACGTTCTGTCTCATTTTGGAGCGCGTTAGCATCTCGTAGAATTTGTTGCACTTGAGACTCAAAACCGGGGTACGGTTCCTCCACCTGGGTGTCATCAGGCAGTTTGGTATGGAGGGGTGCAGCTAGTTCATCCGTTTCCATGACAGGCTGTTGGGAGACTGTGTATATTACAAGGTGACTGTCCTCTGTCAGCTCCGTTCGGCAGACCTGGTCTTTGGCCGCCGGCATGACAGATGTTATGGCGATGAACTTGAAGGGTACAGTGAACAGGGTGTTGTCTGTACATTCTGCTGGTATCAGTGCGGGTGGAATGGGCCCAATGATGGGTAACACAAGTTCAAAGTCATGAAAGTCATTGCTGATTAGCCATCCCAGTCGAAAGGCTTTTGGGATGTTGATGTCAATTGCTGTGCAGTTGTTGAACAGGATGTAAACAATACGAGATGACACTTCAGTGAGGGGTGTGGCTTCAAGTGTGAGTCCGAGTTCCACACATTCGGGTGAGGGTTGGAAGGAACTCAGCGTGTGGTTTAAGGTTTGACCACATCGCATGTTGAGCCGCACAGCGACCCCTTTGGTGTAGGCTGGTATTGCAGTTCTTTGTTCATTGACAAGCGTGCAGACTTCAGGGATGGTCTGTCCCGACATGAGATTGTCAAGACTGATGGGAAAGGGTGGCTGTGACGTTAATGGAGCCCATACCATTTCGTTACATACGTCCACATGAGCCTGGAGGCGAATCAGAATGTCTGCTCCGATGTAAACATCGTGGGGCGGGTCCGGCAGGACCAGAAAATAATGGGTAAGGCACCTGTGGTTCCATTTCAGGTGTAACGCACAGACTCCTTTGGCGGACTCCATAGAGGAGGGGTATGAGTTCAAAGGAAAGCGGGTGCGCTTGCTGGCGTAAAGAGTGTGTGGTGCCTTTTCACTGAGTGACTTGAACAGTGAGAGACTAATGGCTGAGTTATCGGCCCATAGTGCGAGAATAATGTTTGTGGTGGTGATGTCATTCAGCTGTAGGTCATTCATGACCCGGGGGCAGAAGGCATCAGAGTCTTTGGTTAGCTGAAATGTGCAGAGTAGCGAACTTGCACTTGGCTTTGGGGCTGAGGCTGGGTTGTCACAGTGTGCTGCAGGGGGTCCCGTGACCTTTGTGACCTGGCAGTCTGGCTCTGCGGGAGTTCCCGTGACCTCTGTGACTTGACAGTCTTGCTCAGACGATGTGTGTGTCTGAAGGGGCAGAGGGTCACGCACTTGAGCCCAGACTTTCAGCTGTTTGAAGTCCAGTATAGGTTCGAAGCGGTCCAGCAGGTCTTTTCCGATGAGAAAAGGATAAGCGTTCATAGGGGAGACATAAACGGGATGTATCAGGCTCATCGGTCCAATTGTCAGGTGGATGGAAGCTACGTGCTTGAGCTGGATGTCGTTTTGGCTATACGACTGCACATTTAGCTTACAAGTGTGAAGGTTAAGGGTGCGATTTTGCCTCTGTGCTTCAAATCTGAGTCTTTCAAACAGTTGGGCGGATATAAGCGTGAGGTCGGAGCCAGTGTCAACTAGGGCTTCGAGCTTAAATTCCCTTTCCATAGTGATAGTCAGATAGAGTTTTCGAGCCATCCCCTTCTCGATTAGGTTTCCCAGGAGTCTTGGTGTGGGGACCTGTGTGTTGCTTGATAAGCCGTCTGAATATGTGTCAAGTGTCTCATTATGCGTGCAAATAATCAAAACAGCGCTTTCTGGTACGCTGGGCTGCCCCATGATGCTGTCTTGATCAGAGGCTGTTGCTGTCAGCTGTCGTGTGGGTGTGCTGCTGACGTGTGGGGGTGCAAAAGTTAGTTCATTAATCTGTGGTTGGGGAACAGTGTTCAGGGTGGATGATTCAGTTGCAGGAGGGTCAGGCAGGTTGATTTCAGGTATCATGTCTAGTCATGCTGTGCCTGGTCCGTCCTTCTTGTCTTCCTTGTGAGGTTTCTGTCGGAGGAACTCTTTCAGGGTTTTTAAGAGCTCTGTAACCTCAGAAGCAGCTGCACTTTCTTTGCCAGACGTGGGTTCAGGTCTGGGCCTGCCATTGTCCCGTCGAGGGTGGCCTCGTCGCTGGCTTTCTGGGCTGGGTGGACCCGGAGGTTCGTTTCGGCTCCGTCTGGGTTGTCGGCCAGCTTCCCAGGTGCCCACCCCCTTTTGGTTGTGAAAGGGGCGAGGCGGTTCCCAGGATCTTTCAGAGCGATCGCTCTGGTACCGTGGCCGGTCGCCATTATGACCACGCTGCCCTCTGCTGGCGTGGAGTGGTTTGGACTCTCTGTTGACGGGTCGGTAACTGTGGTTCTGTTGGGCGCCCTCTAGGGTTAGCTCTGGGTGGTGCTCAGAGACAGGGCAGATGGTGGGCTGTTTTACAGTCTTTTCAGAAATGGTTTTCTGTTTGACATAAGCTTTGTGAGCCAAGTCTCTTAACTGTTGCATGTCCATGCTGCGCGGGCACGCCAGCACCCCCAGGTGGTGACTGATGGTGGGGTGCAGGTTTCGGAGGAAAAGAGTTTTGAAGTTGATGTCCTCCTCCATGCCTGGGTCGTTACGTGCCCCGAAGTAAGCACGTCGCAGTCTGTTATAAAAGTTCTGTGAGGTCTCGAGTCGGGCTTGCTTGAGTTCCATGGCAGTGATGAGCCCCTGGTCTGACTCGGGATCGGAGTACTCACAAATTAGAGCTTGTCGTAGATGCCAGTAGTCCGCTTTGATGGCCTCTGGTTGTCGATCCAGAAAGCTGCGTACGTCCCGATTAGACGTGGCCCTGAGCAGGTACAGTCTGTCCCAGTTGTTCGCGTGAGCGACAGTTTGCAAGTAAAAGTCTATGTCTTTTAAGTATGCATGGATGTCGTGTCCTCCTGCCGGGTCTGGGCTGAAGGTAGGAATATTTCTGGCCAGCTTATCAAGGTTCTTTGAGGCTTTGTGGCTGTCGACCTTGACTTCCTGGAAGGGCGTCCTTTCCTCTGCTGCTGACGGGGATTCGTGGAGACTGGCAGGTGATCTTTTACACAGGGGGCTGTCATCCCCCTTCGTAGTTCTTGCTTCTTGGTGCAAAGGTGCGGAGTAATCGGTCAGGGGAAACTCTGTGTTGTGTGTTTCCCCTTTCCGGTCACGTTGCACTTTATATGATTGTCTCAGTTCTCTGTGCACCATGTCAAGTTCATCTTTGAGCTCGTGTCTTTGCTGGATGAGCTCGTCGATCTCGGCTTGTGCCGACTGCAAATGTTTTGCACAGACTTTAGCGTTAATGTCTCTGTCTTTAAGTTCATCATGGGCTCTCTCCAGGAGGGCTTCGCCACGCCGAAGCTTTTCGTCGAGGTTTTTTCTGGCGTCTTTCTCTGACTGTATTCGTCGGTCGGTGTCACGACGGAGCTCCTCCAGGGTCTCTTGAAGTCTTTCTATTTCTTTTCTTTGTTCTTTGTCTGTTTCGTCATCTTTCTCTGTGTCCAGAAGCTGATCTAGACGAAGCTGGGTGAGGGCTTGGTCTCTCCGGGCCTCCTCGGCTTGAAGCTTTAGCGTTGCTGCCTTCTGTTCCAGGTTGGCGTAGCTCCCTTCGCTTAGCCGTGCCTGTGCGATGAGGACGTGGCCGAGGCTTCCGAGGATCTTGGCCACTTCCTTGTTGGAGTAGCTCTGCGTGGGGTCGTGTGTCATCAGCTGGTCTAGCTCTGTGTCCAGTTGTTCCTGGTTCAGCTGCCCCAGACTTCCTTGACTGGTGGCCGTTAGCGCTTCCAGCCATGTCGTTAGGCGGTCCCACGGGACGGCAGGGCTGGGGGCACGGGACATTACTGCGAACGAGAGAAACACAGCACACACACACACACACAGAGAGAGAGCCAATGCAAGCTTGTTCTAAGCTAACGAGCTATCGTACGGATAGCTGGGAATTTTGGCTAACTGATGTAGACAGTTAGATAATTAGACAATTCAGACAATTAGGTGGGCGGTAGCCCTGGTTGTCACTTGGTGAACTGCTGCTCGGTCGTCCCGGGACTATCTAATTCTCCTTGGGGTCTCTTGGTGAACTGAAAGAAACACAAACGTGATAGTCCAACAGTGAGGATAGGAAAGAGCACAGTGGAAACAAACACAAGATGAATTGGTCTGTAATGAAAGGAATGTCAGCGTGCGCGCCGGGAGTGTTAGGGAAATTAACAGGCTAAATGCTCAAGATATACTAAAATTCGGCTTGTACTATGGGTTGTCCCATTTAGCTCATCCGGGGTGAATTGAGGTCGCTCAAGTGGAAACCCAGCGGTGTGGTTGGCCTTTCAAACGCTTCCAAACACCCACTGCCGTGTCCCCGGTCCCCTGCCACTCTGTGTCGCGTTGCGCCCACTCAAACAGCTTATGACTTTAAACACAACCCGACACACCAGTCCATCAACCGCCAGCCCGCGCAGCAAAATCGGAACGTCCCCAGAACCCTCTTTTTCAAGAGTGGCCCCGCTTAGGCCCTGGATTAGGGATTAGTCCCAGAGATTGCCTTGCGTGCGTGAGCTGGACTGGTTGACTTCTTTGGAGTGTCGAATTGCTGATGTCGCCACTGCGTGCCGCAGCCGCGGACAGAGATACAAGAAACCGAGACTCACACACAGCCGGTGTCGGTTACGTCGGTCGGGCCACCCCCCCTCTGGAGACCAGCCTGTGACGATTCTCAATGCACCTCGGACGCGTGAGCCCTACAATGGATACACAAAGAGGGTAAACAGGTGGAATTAAAATGAATTAAAAGCTCCCCTGTTCACCGGATCAAAGGCCTTTTGATTGTAGGTGAGAAGGAAGTGGAAGTTTAAATATCAAGAGCAATTTAGCAAGAAGGCAAAAGTTTCTGTCAAGTAGTGATAAAACAAAAAGCACCTTTGATACTGTTTGTAATTACCAGACTGAGCTTTGTTCCCGATGGGAGGGGAAAAGAAAAACTTTTGCAGAGAGAGAAAAAAAATTAAATAATAATAATAATAATAAATAAAAAAAAATTAATAATAATAATTTTTAATTAAAAAATTAATTAAAATTAAAAAATAAGATTAAAAATTGAAAATTAAAAATTAAAATAAAATTATAAATTAAATTAAAAAAAAAATGAGATAAAAATAAAAATTAGAAGCTCAACTTAATTCAAATTAAATTCAAAGCAAGTTTAAATGAAATTTAACTAAGCCTGTAAGGAAAATCAAATAAAAGAAAGCCAATCAAAAATCCTACCCTATAACGATTAATCTCTAAGTGGGAGTTATCCAAATAAAAGAATTAATCAGGAAGGGCGTAGGGATTTAGTGTTGCGCTGACTTAACAGGGTATAGCCACACGGTGGCGTCCTTCCTTCCAATTGGACTGTCTGTGACTTAAACCTAATATTCACTTTGGGTTAGAGGAAGTTATGTTTCTTTTTAAACTTCAAATTCGAATAAGGGTGTTTAATCAGCGAGAAAGGAGATTTGGGTGTTGCTAGAAAAATTGTATAAATGAAACTGTGTACAACAGTAAGCAATAAACAATTTATAGGCTCAAACTTATTTTGTTAAGGCAGAATCAAATAACGGAGAGTGAAACTATCCGAATTTATCCACACGATGGCGCTATTGCGCCCGCCCTAGACTACAGTTAGTTAGGCGGAAATGCTCACCAGATGGCTTTGTCTGGTTCTAGAGTCGCCCTCCGGCGTGCTGCAAGCGGCGTTGCAATTCTTGAGTCGCCCTCTGGCGGTTTGCAAGCGCCGTTGCAATTTCTGAGTCGCCCTCGCGTTCTGCAAGCGGCGTTGCAATTCTTGAGTCGCCCTCTGGCGGTTTGCAAGCGGCGTTGCAATTTCTGAGTCGCCCTGGCTTTCTGCACTTTACTGGCTCTTGCAAATCATTTACAAATGACTGGTGCTCTAGATGCACGAGTAACAAAACGGGTGAACGCAGGAATTTTCCGTCTGCCTATTCACGCATTTTACATGGACTCCAATAGACATTTATCAATATGGCTGACGGTTTTCAGCATCTCTGATTCAAATGTTTTAGGTCTCAAGTCTTTGGTTAGCTAAGCCAGACTTAAACCAGGAGTTATCGTTTATCTTAACGATATAATAATTATTCTGAGGCCCCTTATATTGTACAGGAGAGTCTCGTCCTGTCCCAATCTTCCGCACAGATAGAAACTTTTTGTAGTTCAGATCAAGCGGGATAACGCAACGTACGTGTCTACAGACATCATCAAAATCTCATTATTTTGATGGAACACATAATATATTGCTCGAGTCAAATGTATGGATTTTCTACAATACATTCGTTTGGAAATCACGCGGATAACCCTATTGTGCCTACGGCTGCAGAGTTTTTCGTTTCAAAATTGGATTTTTGTACCGTTCATATTTTCATTAACATAATCCGGCTACTTCAACATTTCTCAGCATCTGTTTATGCTTGGGTTCGCTTTGCGCGTACCGTTCAATTCACAAAACAACACCAAAACAAAACGAAACAAAAACGCGCGTGCAGGTTATTAATACTCCAAAAATACACAATGAATAGAATATGAATATCATTCACACATACACAAACGTTTGAAACTTGCCCGCATTTTTCTCCACCATTTAATATGTAACAAGAATGACTTATGAGTTTAATGTCTCGGGGAATAATTAACTCAAAAGGGATTCAATATTCAATATTCATGAATTTATGAATATAATTTGCCAGTCATTCATTACGTATTAAAAATTTTCCGATAGGGAAAATTGTTTAATTAAATACAAGTAACCCTTTATGAAATTGCTTGAAATTATCCTACTAAGTTCGTCCACCAAATTAGTAATAGACTTTTCAACTCAATTCTCCATAAGGGATCACTGCTTTACGAGCGCATAAGAAGCATTAACTTTACTGATCAGGACAAGTTCAATATTTCAAATGGTCATACAGTTTACTTTACTAACATAGTAGCATAAGCAGTTAGGTAACTTAGATCGCAAGTTTCATTGACTTTGTGTATGTGGGAGAACAACAGACCCAACTCATTAAATGTCTTTTTGGAGGTTTAATAAACACAGACTAAAAATAACACTACGATTCACACAGAAAGTACACACTAAATATGCATCAAGAAAGTAGACATGTAGGTATTAACGAAAGAATACATAAAAGAGAATAATGAATAGACTGAAATTAGAGAGAGATAAAAGAGAGAGATGAGAGAGAGAGAGAGATGAGAGAGAGAGAGAGATGGTACAAAGCATTTAGAGGTAAAAACACAGCTTTCCTTCAGTTCAACAACTACGACCTTCACGGAGCTTGTCCCAACGGGAAAATACACACCTTCTTTACAGCAGTTTGAATTTTATAAGAAGAAGAATACTTGCATTCCTTTTGGTTTCGTTTTGGCTTCTCGCTTGTGTGTGTGTGTATATTTCTGCGTCTCAGGTAGTTCTCTCCGAGGTCGGGAGGTGACGTAGTTTTCCTTTAGCGGCGCTTCGGGTCTACCTCCTGAAGAAGCCCTTGGGCTTAGGTTGATGGAACGAGGAACAAAGGGTTGTTGAAGACCGGATTGTAGAAAAGGAGTTTCTTGAAGAGGAGTTTTCAGAAGAGAAGAGTTCAGAGGAGAGTTTCAGAAGCGAAGAGGGGAAGAAGTTTTAGAAGCGATTTTTCGAAGTCAAGAGCGAGATTGTGGTCTCCACTGGTCTTTTAAGAGAATTAATCCACGCCCCCTTCTGGCTAATTCACCCAAACCAGAGGGTGAATTCTGAGCGGGAAAAGTTCTCTTTGTCTCATTTTATGGCCTATTTTGCATGTTCCTGAGGTGTCGTAAAGGGGGTGTTGATTTTGTATGGTTTTACTCCCAAGTCGGCTTAACATATTAATGATACATTTCACAATCCCATTTTGTGCATCATTGAGTAAGTCAAAGAAATAGGAATATTTAGGTATCAAACACCTTATGGCTGGGAGATATTAAAACAGAGATACAATTTTACACAGAAATACAAGCATTTAAAATGAGCTTACATTGTTTCTATGCCATGACTGAGTAGGCCTGAGTCAAGGAGCATGCATATACACACCAAGCTACCTCGTATACAGTCTAGAATAGTCTTAATTAAAGCTTCATAAGGAATGTGTGTGTGTGCTTGTGAGTTTTGTGTATTGACAGGAGCCTTGGCGCCTTTCGGTCTGGGGAATGAAAAGGGGGGGAAACAGGGTTCGAGTCGTGTGACCCGATCAGGGCCTGTGGTATTTGGACGGGGTCGTAAAGCTGCCGAAGTTGTCACTTCCCCCAGACTCTGTGGCGTGGCTCTTAATTTACATGCGGCTAAAAGCTACCCCCCCCCTTTTTACAATCAACACTGGGTTCCTCTTTGATCCTCATTGTAAGAGACCACAGACGCTACACCCTGTAGGACCTACCAGAGAGGTAAGACCTGAACCACTGGAGAGCAGTTCCTGAGATCCCCATCTTCTTAAGTGTTGACAGGAGGATCTGGTGGTTTACTGTGTCAAAAGCAGCAGACAGATCCAGCAGGATGAGCATTGAGGATTTGGAAGGTCTCAGTGCCTCAGTTACCGAGAATAAGGTCTAGAGTAAAGTCTCAGTCGAGTGGCCGCTTTTAAAGACGGATTGGTTGTTGTCCAGGAGGTTGTTCTGTTCAAGAAACATAGAGAGTTGATTGAACAACTCACTCAAGTGGCTTTGCAATGAAAGGCAGAAAGGATGTAGTTTTCTGGATTCAGAGAGGGTTTCTTAAGCAGTGGGGTTACCCAAACCTGCTTAAATGTTGTGGGAAAGGTTCCTGTGTGAAGAGAAGTGTTGACAATGTGAGTGAGTGCAGGAGTGATTGAAGAAGAAATAGCCTGAAGGAGGTGAGTGGGTATAGGATGAATTTGACAGGTAGTAGGGTGATTGGAAAGGATGAGTTTAGAAATATCTGCCTCGGAGAGCGGAGAGAAGGATGGAAGCATGTTCGTGTTAGTTGTTGAGGTGTGTGTGTGTGTGTGTGTGTCAGTTTGTGGTGAGGACAACTGGTTGCTGATGAGAGAGGTTTTAATTGTGAAAAATGATGCAAAGTCATCAGCTGTAAGAGTTGATGAAGGAGGGGGAGGAGGAGGACAAAGGAGAGAGGAGAATGTTTTAAAGAGTTTGCGAGAGTCAGAGCAATTGTTGATTTTGTTGTGGTAGTATGTTGTTTTAGCAGTGGAGACATTTGTAGAGAAAGAAGAGAGAATAGACTGATACAAGGTAAGGTCAGTATAGTTTTTAGATTTCCGCCATTTCCTCTCTGCCGCCCTGAGTCCAGAGCGATGTTCACGGAGAACATCAGACAGCCAGGGGGCAGATGGGGTGGGGCGGGCTGGTCTGGATGAAAGGGGGCAAAAACTGTCTAAGGAGGATGTTCGAGTGGAGCAAAGAGTGTCAGTAGCACTGTTAGCGTCCAGTACTAAGAACTGAGCAGGTGGAGGGAGTGAAGATGAAACCATAGTGGATAGGCGAAAGGGGGAGAGTGAGCGTAGATTACGCCGATAGCTAATCTGTGTAGGAGTACGTGTTGTATCAGGAGTCAGTATGAGGTTAAAAGTGATGAGAAAGTGGTCTAATGTGTTTAATGGAGTAACTAAAGTGTTGTCCGGAGAGCAGATGCATGTGTAGACAAGGTCTAATTGGTTACCTGATTTGTTAGTAGCCGTAGTAGATACTAACTTATGGTCAAATGAAGTCAGTAGAGTGGTGAAGTCTATGGCTAGGTGTTTATCAAGATGGATGTTGAAGTCACCAAGCAGAATCAGAGGAGTGCCATCCTCAGGGAAGCTAGAAAGTAACACATCCAACTCCTCCACAAAGTTACCAACTCCTCCACAAAGTTACCGAGGTGACCTGGAGGACGATAGACCACTATCACATGAATTTTAACAGGGTGAGTAATCGTGATTAAGTGTGATTCAAATGAACTGGCCGATAGAGATGGTAATGGATCAAATTTCCAATCATTTGAGATAAGCAAACCAGTACCCCCACCCCTCCCAATAGGCCGAGGGGTGTATGAAAAAGTTAAATTGGTTGAGAGGGCTGCAGGAGTGGCAGTGTCCTCTGGTTTGATCCAGGTTAGCACTCAGAGAGTAAATCATTTGTAACTCTAATTAGAGCAGTCTCAGTACTATGATACGGTCTAAATCCTCACTGGAAATCCTCACAGATACCATTTCTTTAAAAAAAAAAAAGGAACATAATTGTGAAGACACTGCCTTTTCTAATATTTTTGATAGAAGCGGTAGATTTGAGATTGGCCTGTAATTGACTAATTCTTTAGGATCAAGTTGGATTTTTTTTAATAAGTGGTTTAATTATAGCCAACTTAAAGGTTTTCGGTACATATCCCTAATGTCAAGGATGAATTAATAATATTAAGCAGAGGATCTATGACCTCTGGAAGCATCTCTTTTAAAAGCCTAGTCGGTATAGGGTCGTTGTTGATTTTGACAGCCAAGTACAATATTGAGAGATCTGTTCTTTTACTTAAGGCTATCTGTTCTTTTACTTAAGGCTATCTGTTCTTTTACTTATGTAATGAAGCTGTATACTCTGTCTACCTCTAGATTTTGAGAATTTAACAAGTTTAGCCAAATCTTCTCCTCTTATAGCAGTGAATGAGGGTATTAATGTATTTCCTTGCCGATACAGTGATAGAGAGCGCGTTATACTCGTAGCTCAAGTCAACAGCGGCTGGCTGAACTGAGGCGTGAGTCTCTTGGTGACGTCAGCTTCCCTCTTCCATTGATTGGCTACGGGATGAGCTGTCAATCTAGAACTAGTGGACCAATGGTGATGCTTAGACCCGCCCCTGATTTACATAAAACTCTAACTGCACCATTTGGAAACGCAAGCGAAGAACGTGGAAACAAAATCAAAGGAGAAAAGAGAACGGACATACAAAAAAAAATGAAAATAAGAGCAGAAAACATGATTTTGTGTGCGATTCAGATCATTTTGAATTCATGATTCAGCTTTGAGCAATATAATTTTAAACTTGTTTAAATGTTTGACTCACGCTTATTATTTGTATTTCTATGACAAATGTTGTTTGTGACTCTGGGTAACTTTGCATTGATTTTTTAGTTTTGTGCATTATGAAGGTGAATTGTTTATAGAAATATTATTTCACTAATAAAATGTGTTGCATAGAAGCCAATTCAAGATAACAATTCCACAGTGTTTCTCATTAGAATCAAATGCTCTTTTCATCACACCGTTTAATTAAACTGATTCTAGCTTAATTTTCCCTTCTGCAGGTTTGTGAGTCCTGCTGCAGATGAAGCCTGTGAGTATGTGAGAGGAATTGTGGGTATAAACCCGTTACTCCTGAGAGAACTGGATCTGAGAGATCATGAACTAGGAGACACACGAGTGAATCAGATCTCTGCTCTACTGCAGGATAAACACTGTCGACTCAACACACTCACGTGAGTATTGTGTTTAATGCTGTAAAACGCCACATTACTCTTAATATTATTGGTATAGTAGTGGATAATGCATTTTTCTCATTTATTTGAGTCAGTTTTTGTTTTTCGTTCAGCATCCACAGTAACACAAAAATATATCATTTGTGTATTAAAATGAACCACGTACACCCTGAAGGCATGTTTTAATGATTTCACGTCTAAGTGGCATATTTAAAAGTAATTGCTAATAACTAAATCTATGCAAGTGCATGGTCTCATTTGATTAAAAACCTTTCACATTTGGAAACAAATATATTATGATCATGTTTGGAAGTTCTTGTTACATCACAGATGAGAAAACCTCAGAAAAACTGATGCAATTTATTGAATTATTTTGTTATTATTGATGATTGACATGATGTCTATTAGAAATGATATATGGAAGGACAGTCATAAAATAGGGATGAAACGGTATGGTAATTTAACATCACGGTTATCGTGACCCAAATTATCACGGTTATCAATATTATCACGGTTATCAATATTATCACAGTTATCAATATTATCACGGTTATCAATATTATCATGGTTATCAATATTATCTCGGTTATCAATATTATCACAGTTATCAATATTATCACGGTTATCAATATTATCTCGGTTATCAATATTATCACAGTTATCAATATTATCACGGTTATCAATATTATCACAGTTATCAATATTATCACGGTTATCAATATTATCACGGTTATCAATATTATCACGGTTATCAATATTATCTCGGTTATCAATATTATCACGGTTATCAATATTATCACGGTTATCAATATTATCACGGTTATCAATATTTCACGAGTTTGTGTGCCCATATAATCTTAGTGAAAGTGGTAAACAGATTTGGCTTGCTGTCTGCTATAGAGGGGCTCGGAGAGGATATTCTACCCGAGCTCCGATTGCCCCCCTATAACAGGCAAATTGAATGAATAAAATAATGAATGAATGAGTCATTTATATATCGCTTTCATAAGTACTACTGTACACCTAAAGCGCTTTACGCTCATGTCAGGGATCTCTCCTCAACCACCACCAATGTGGTGTACAAAAGGAGGAGCAGGGGAGGAGGAGGGATGCTTCAGAAACCAAAAAGGGGAAGAGGTAAGCTGCTAGTTTTATACCTTGGTATTAATTGAAAGATTAGATGGGCGTACTCCTCCCGAAATTACGTTTATTAACTTCACTATCACGGTTATCAATATTATCTCGGTTATCAATATTATCACAGTTTTCAATATTATCACGGTTTTGTTCAAATGAGAACAGATGCACACACTGAAAACATTTCAACAATTTTTTTGTTGTTGTTGAAATTTTCATTTAAAAAAAAAAAATTATATGGCCTTTTTAAAGCAAGATTATATTCTGTGGGATTTCCTTCCTTATATTGGCCGTCGTCAATAGCACCACATAATGCATAAATAATCACTTAGTGTGAATGAATATAATCTATAATATCATCTCTATAAATATGTTAAAGCAATATTCTCATCAGTGTCCTATATCAGGTATGACGTGTTTAAATCTAGCATATTTTGTGTATGAGCCCAAACAGTATCCCAGTAAAATAAATACTCTCCATATTTTCATATGATTTGACAGTTTTTTATTAAATATCAAAAATCCAAAAGGTGTGCATTATACCCGACACCTAGATGAACACTGTACAGTCCGTTTTATACAGCTGCGCGTACCAATGTTGTATTTAACTTTAGAGACGGTCCCTAAATTTGCGAATCTCGAACAGTGAGTGAGAGCGCTCTGAACAAAACTCCGGCTAATCTAAACGCGTCTGATTATTAGACATTGCATTCATAAACTCAACAGAAACACGTGTGATAGGTTATAATGCGCAACACGATTATAACAGATGGCTTTTGAGGAGCCTAGTAATGTTAGGTGACTAGCAACAGAGCAGAAGTGACTAGTGTGAGTGACTGTTAACCGCCACAGCCGAAATACACCAAACAGCCCAATCCAATCGCGCCCCAGCTCTGCAGAACTAAAGTGGGGGTTTCTAAATGTGTGTGTGTTTTCAAACTGATGAGTGTTTATAAATCAGGCATTGAAAATGAGCCCCATCCCCTGACCCCACCCCTAAACCCCACCCACACTGTGAAATGGGCAAATCAGGTAACAGTGGAAAACGGCCCTCTGATGATGGCCACGCCAGTTCCCATCGGGTGAATCTTCACATGATGCTGCGTCATTACTGCAAAGCGGGATCACAGAAGAAAGCATGTCCCACCACATAAGCATGTCTTGTCACTTACAGCACATTTAAAAGCAGTTGTTAAGAGTTAATCATGTTCATTATATTCACTGTAAAGCCATCAAATCCCTAGTTTTCATTAATCAAGCAAGTGGTTATGAAGTTACAGGACGACAACTTTTCCTGATTAATCACAATTAAAAACAAGTGTTTATTTGTTTTTATTTATTTTATGATGTAATAATTTCACAGTAAATCACCAAATTAATGTAGAAAAAAACGTAAAGACAGTATATTTTAAAGATTTGTTCAATGACATCTTTTTATAAATCATCTTTTTTTTAAAGGCCAGTATCACACACATTTTAATTTCTTTATTTGAATCCACCAATCAAATTTCTTACAGAAAGGATTCAAATATTCTCAGAGGTAGCACAGCTTTGACATTAAGGGTACATAAAACATCGCTTACGCCACACAGAAGACAGCCGATCACAGCTGATATAGAGCAGGGTTTGGCCAGCTGTTTAGACTGTCCTTTTGGTAGCCCTGCCAGTCTTAATCCACTAACAGTCAGTTTGTGCACATGTCCCAGGCTGCCAAATATCAATACCGCAAACTTACATGCATAGCCCAGGTCACTGATCTTAGCAAGGAGACGTTGGCATTTAGTCATTTTTTCCAAGAAGGCTATGTCCATATACAAATCATAAACACAACCTACTTCAAGGACTAACACCTGCTTTCTGTCTATATCCACCAACACAACATCAGGGCTGTTAGGGATGTTCAGAACACATCCTCAGAGCTGTTGGACCAGACTGGGATTACTCGTGAATGTTTATACATAGGCATATTTTTTGGAAATATGTCCTGAACAGAACTTGCGATGAGATCAACGATACGGTCATGGCGTGCTGTATATAGTCCCTTGTACTTATTACATCCATTCACAATATGAGCAATTGATTCAAGGTGATCAGAGTTAGAAAGCATTATCCAGTGTGGCTGGTGATTTTGAGGGACCATAATGCTAGATTGTCTCTGGTTGGCAGCACCTGTAGTCTGGCCTTAACAGTGAAGCAGAGAATATCCTCTCCTATTGCAGCATTTCTGTACATAGAGTGAGAGGAAGAGTGGTCAGCAAAGTCAAGACATGCCAACTTTCCCTGCATTCAGTCCAGTCCAGTGTTGTTTTGTGTCCATCTGTGTGATGTTCAGTAAGGATCTTTATGCTGTTGTGCTCTGTAGTGTGTGTTGTGTCTCATTATGACAGACTGAGGTCTCCACAGTAATAGATGTGTGTGTGACCACTGCGTCAGACACCTCAGGTGTAGTGTGAGAGGATCTGTAGTGTGTGTTGTGTCTCATTATGACAGACTGAGGTCTCCACAGTAATAGATGTGTGTGTGACCACTGCGTCAGACACCTCAGGTGTAGTGTGAGAGGATCTGTAGTGTGTGTTGTGTCTCATTATGACAGACTGAGGTCTCCACAGTAATAGATGTGTGTGTGACCACTGCGTCAGACACCTCAGGTGTAGTGTGAGAGGATCTGTAGTGTGTGTTGTGTCTCATTATGACAGACTGAGGTCTCCACAGTAATAGATGTGTCTGTGACCACTGCGTCAGACGCCTCAGGTGTAGTGTGAGAGGATCTGTAGTGTGTGTTGTGTCTCATTATGACAGACTGAGGTCTCCACAGTAATAGATGTGTGTGTGACCACTGCGTCAGACACCTCAGGTGTAGTGTGTGAGGATCTGTAGTGTGTGTTGTGTCTCATTATGACAGACTGAGGTCTCCACAGTAATAGATGTGTCTGTGACCACTGCGTCAGACACCTCAGGTGTAGTGTGAGAGGATCTGTAGTGTGTGTTGTGTCTCATTATGACAGACTGAGGTCTCCACAGTAATAGATGTGTGTGTGACCACTGCGTCAGACACCTCAGGTGTAGTGTGAGAGGATCTGTAGTGTGTGTTGTGTCTCATTATGACAGACTGAGGTCTCCACAGTAATAGATGTGTCTGTGACCACTGCGTCAGACACCTCAGGTGTAGTGTGAGAGTATCTGTAGTGTGTGTTGTGTCTCATTATGACAGACTGAGGTCTCCACAGTAATAGATGTGTCTGTGACCACTGCGTCAGACGCCTCAGGTGTAGTGTGAGAGGATCTGTAGTGTGTGTTGTCTCATTATGACAGACTGAGGTCTCCACAGTAATAGATGTGTGTGTGACCACTGCGTCAGACACCTCAGGTGTAGTGTGAGAGGATCTGTAGTGTGTGTTGTGTCTCATTATGACAGACTGAGGTCTCCACAGTAATAGATGTGTCTGTGACCACTGCGTCCGACACCTCAGGTGTAGTGTGAGAGTCGCGTTCTGTCCACTGTAATGTAACTGCCAGTCTGTTACACAGATCGTTCAGGTCTGGCCAGTCTGAGCGAACTCCAAAGCCTGCAGTGTGTGTGTCCAGTTTGCCGTTGCCTTTCCTCCTGAAGCCTAGGAAGCTGTCCTGCACAGCAAAAACATGTTGGGAGATTTATCACCACGGGTGTTAAAATTATCACTTTCCGGGTGAACATACAGGTCCATCTTTGCTAGTGTTAAAACAACACTGACGAAAGTGTTCGTTATACAAACACTGTGTTAGTGTTTCTTTTTAGTCACTCAAGGTGTTGAGAAATGTATTACTCATAAGTGTACATTTAACACTTTATGGTGATTAATCTCACACACCCAGTGTATTTAATGTTTATTTAATGTAAATACTTAAATACTAAAATGGCACTGTGAATTAAATTTAAAACAAATTATATATATTATTTTATTTTCCCCCCAAAAAAATAAAGTGACTACAAATTTATTTGAATATTTATTGAAATTGTAATATATCAATTCCATTACATTTATGTATTTGGCAGACACTTTTATCCAATGCGACTTACACTGCATTCAATACCATTTTTAATAAAAAAAACATTTTTGTCAGTTCTTGCTTTTGCCGGGAATCGCTACAGTAAAGCCATTGTTGTCACACATACAATTGAATAAAACAATTTCTTGTTATACTCCAATGCTATAATATCTTACCATGATAAATCTCTACTGCGTTTCAAACAAGATTAAACAAAGAAACATTCCTCAAGTAATGTTTTAATTGAAAATACAAAAATTCAACATTGTATATATTAAATCAACCTTAATGTTAAAAAACTGTCTGGTTTGTAATTATTTCTGATAAAAAATACTATTCCTTTATAAATTAATACATTTACATGTGGCAGATGATTTTATCGAAAGCGACTTACATTGCATTCAATGTACGCATTTTTACATTTTGTCAGTTCTTGCTTTCCCAATTCATCGATCCCACGATCTTCAAAATGGAGACGTTGGATCCCTCAAAATGATCCAAACACATAGTATCGTTCCTGTTAAAGAGACAAATTTGGTTAAAACAAACACATAAAAAAAACTAAGATATAAAGTTTCAAACATCTTCAATCAACAAGCAGAGATACTTACATAGCCTGTCTTCCTTTCAGGATCGTTTAGGTTTGTAGAGTAATAATGCCAAGGGCATACATAGATTGTGGCCTTAAGTGGTTTCCTTCTGCAATAATAAACAATATTCCATGAAACAAAAATCCTCCAAAGCAGAAAGCAAACTAAAAGACTCAAAATAATCAGGTCACTTTGTGTTTTACTTCGTTATTTTTATACCAACACATAGCAAGAAAACGCTATATTCAAAACATAAGCACTACTGTTACAGATTTACAATACTACAACTAGAAAAGGCTAGAACTAAGTTATACAGAAAAAATCGCGCATGGAAGGGCACTAATGCACGTCTGCTCAACTAATACAAAATACGTAAAATGTCAAATAGTACGAGTGTGCAATGTCGTGGAATGTATACGCCAAAACTCATTTCGGCGTGCATATGATACGCACTTTATGGCGTATATATGACACGCTCTCTTGGGTAGGTTTAAGGTAGTGGGGTGGGGGATTCGTATGTTTCAAAACACCAGAATTAACTCGTAGTTACGGGGTGAAAGATATAAACGGTCTTATAAAGGTTGGAAGCCCTAAAGATACTTAACGTTATGCCAAATGAGAAGAAATAACTATCCAAGTCCAGTGAGTTAAAAAATGACACAATGTTAATGCTTCTACATTATTACAAAATTAGTACAATGAAATTAAGTCACTTACGTAAATCTCGTCCTCCATTAACGAATTTAGTGTGTTAGTGGGGGTTATTCAGTTATGTTAAACTGAATGGCGGATCAAAAGCGCGCTAAATTTAAACTGAGGTAAAAAAAAAAAAAAAAAACGCTAACAGAGTTAAGTAAACCACATCGGCTACGTTACTCATTATACAAGCTCATTAATAAATCACAAGTTGATAAGATAATAATACTATACTATACCTTGTCCTTGTAACCGTTGTGTGTGCAGGGAAATCCATAAAGATGGAGAGACCGAAGGATGAGCTGCGAGATTTAAAATGCTCTGCACATGCGCAGATGTTGATTGTTAACACCCAAAGGAAACACTGTGCTTTATCACCCAAAGGAAACACTGTGCTTTATCACTAAACAAGTGATAAAGCATATAATATTTGTAAATTAACACCAGATTTTATCACTAGATGCCCAACACCAGGTTTTTATCCCTCAGTAATTTGCTGTGTGGTTACCTGTGGCCAAAGGGACCTTTCTCTTCCTAAGGTCCAGTAAGAAGCTCTGGCTAGCTCTGACTGCAGCATCATCACTGTTGAGCATGCTAATAATGTGTGCTAACCTTATAGTGGAATCGGTCCATTCCACATTTGGGACCCCCAGACCCCCTTCCTTTAGTGTGAGGAAAATTATGTCTCTGGTGGAATGAATATTCAGTCCCAGCCATTTCCTGACGGCCTCAACTCTTCTATTATTCATGTCCCGTAGAACATTTTGTGGAATATGAATGTTTGCAAAGAGATGTTGTATCTTTGCCAGAGCCCCTTCTCTAATGGCCTGCAGTTTCATGACTACAGGTAAGGGGGAGGAGTCAATCAGATCGAGCCTGTCCTTAAAGGCACAGGATAACTCCTGCACCTGTTCACCCCACTCACCTGCAATGGTGACTTTATGGCCAAGGTAGGTGTATGTTTCATGACGAGAGTAGACTCTGATGGGCTGTCCCATTATTGTGAAGGAGGGGGGTTTGTCAGATTTAGATTTGTACCAGCGGTTTCCACCGCTTCGCCGCTCGTAGAATGCTGCACATTTGGTGTGCTTCACCTCCAGCTTAGACCACTGTAGGAATTCATCTGTTCTGGACAGGATGTTTTGAATGATCTTCTCGTCTCTGGAGGACACCTGGACATCATCAGCGTACCCCTGGACAGGGTTTGGGGATCGAGTGTGTGGTGGTGCGCACTGGCAGATCCACTTCATCCACTGGTTGATGGCCAGGATGAAGTTGACAGCACTCCAGGGGCATCCTGTCTTAATCCCCACCTTAAGAGTTATCGGCTCTGTGAGTTGTTTACCACAGATAACTTGTAAGAAAAGATCCCTTATACACATCTGTTATGAGGGCCACAAAGGGCTGAGGTAGATGGATTTCCTCTAATGCGTTAAGCAACAGTTTGTGGGATAATGTGCCAAAGGCATCTCTAATGTCCAAGAATACAGTATAGAATTTACATGATTCATGTTTAAAATCGTCAATTCAAGTTTTCAGGCAGAACACGTGTTCGTTCATACCCTGTCTGTCTATGTAGGCTTTCTGTTTGGATGAGAGGATGCCTGCATCCACAAGCCATGGGAGGATTCGGGCCAGCAGGCATTTCATGAAGACCTTGTAAACAGTGGGCAGGAGAGATATGTCTCTCCATGTAGATGATCACTTGGGGTATTGTCTTTCTTTGGAATTCTATAGACAAGGGCCCCTTCCATGAGTCTGGCACTTTCCCATTAATCAGACAGGTGTTAAATATACATGTGAGTATATGGGAAGACCAGGATTTTGTGGCTTTCAGGGTCTCATATTTTACCCCATCATATCCACAGGCTTTGTTATTTGGAAGAACTTTGTCTATTTCATCAATAGAAAAATGAGCAGTGGATGGATAATGGACTGGAGCAGTTGTCTCTATGTTGGTGGACCAGGGGGGCGTGGCCAATGTATGAGACGGGAGTGATTGACATTTGTCCACATAATACTTATGCACGTTACTGATATCATTAATAGTAGGTGGAGGGGAAGGAAATGTGCTATTATTGAGAATAATCTCAATAGCTTTGGACCTGCGGTGCTGCCATAGGTGTGCTAGTTTTTCTCTGCTTACCGTCCTCGGCTGCCCGCAGCGCTCTTCAGCTCCCCTTCTGCTGAGCGACGGCTGGATGACGTCTCTCACCAAGATCAGCTGTTTCTCAATCCAGGAAGTAATGGAGACCGATGTTAATTCCACTGCATGTTTATCGCTCAAGGGGAACTTCTTTAGGATGCGTGACACATATTTCAGGAGCGGTAATCCAAACTCCTTCCCACCAGCACGCCTCGCACGAAACACTCCGTTTTTGAAAAACAAAACGCCGAAAAGTATGGACGCAACTTTACTCCATTTCGCCGGGTCACCGGAGCAGGCACAGTAAGTTCTTTCTTGGAGTAGTTTGGTGTCCAATGACTTTCTGAAGTGTCTCTCATAGATCTCAAACTTGTTCCATTCCTGACATTCAAGTTGGCACACATAGTTGTTAAAGTCAAATTGGACATCCTCGCCCGCCAGTAATGGTGTTTGCGGGACTGGGTCATATGTTTGCCGCTGTTGTTTGTAAATGCGGCCGCTTGACAGGGCTCGTTTAAACGCCAGTCTAAGTGCTGCAACTAAGCACATGTTCAGTAATAATGTCCAAAGCATAGTTTCTCTGCTGCATTAACAATGGCAGTTACAACGGCACACACACACACACACACACACACACACACACACACACACACACACACACACACACACACACACACACACACTTTAAACATTCATTATAGTGATTTAACATTACAGTGTAACTGAAAGCTTTTGAACATTTATTCGGCTTCAAACTTCAACTTAAAACAATCCTCTCATAAACCCATGTCATATTTACCTGTGCACTTCCTGTCTAACAGGTACAGACATTGAATAAAGTAATCAGTATAAAGTTAACAGTCTGCACTGCATAAATTATGAATTAAATATAGATGAATCCTTATTAAAACTACAAAAGTTCTCCAGTCAAGAGCAGTGAGTGTTTAACATTAATGGCTGCTGTCGCTTTAAGATCTACCGCTGCAGAACTGACGCGCTGTCTCACGCATCCCATCTCCTCACAAGTCTTTAAGTTCATTTAAGACGTTGTTTCCAGTGAGAATACTTGACAAAACGGACATTTTGGCATAATTCTTCCTGTGTGTTATAGTTTGTTCAGGCGTGAAAGAGAACCGGATGCTGGCGCGCTGTCTGCTCATGATGCTGGCTTATAATCCACTAATCCTAGTTGACAATGCGTATCATTGTCACGTCATTTTGCCGTATAAATCTCACGATAAATACAACTCGTGCTATAGATGCGCATTTCATGAGAACGTGTTGATCTTGATTAACATGAGATCTTTAAGAGCACATTCATATGGAAGCAGAAAAGACTCATTAATAATTCACGCAAGAAACACAATGCACACATGTGTAGACAATTTCACATGCATGAAATCAAATTCACATGCACAAAAAACTATTCACGTGCGAAAAATAAAATTATATATTCATAAAAAAATTTCACAAAAGCAAAACACAATTCGTAGATTTACAACTGTGCATAAAAACTTTTGAATGTTTCAAATTTACAAGTTTGACCTTGAATGTGAATGTGCGAATCGTCATTCGCGTGTGAATCGCCTTGGATGTGTGTGTGTGTGTATTTTGAGACTCTCCTGGCAGCGCTCTCCTCCAACCCGGAGCAGTCGTATTCTTTAGCCAATCAGATTTAGGCTTATCAGTCGGCCAATCATAGTCACGTGAGGGCGGGCCCACCTGGTGTTACGTCATCAGCCTTTGCCCACAGTTCATCATGGGGCTAAGCATAGGTTTGCACAATTTGATCTCTTCATTTCTGTTTAGTGAAACTATGAAGTTAGAGATCAGTTGTAGTGATAGTGTATTAACTGCTGTTTGGGCCAAGTGTGAAAATAGAAATTTATTTTAAGTATTGATGGATGATTATGTTTACTTCATAAATAATTAGCCTATTCATGCGCATTCAATGTCAGGATTTTAAATTCATAAACTCTACAGAAAGCGCAACAATAGTTTAAATAATGAAAGATGTTGGATATATTGATATAGACGATTATGGAAAAAAAGTATCGTATAGATATTTTCCACATGGTCTTGTAGGAAAAGCAGTGTCAGAGGTGTGTTTGTACCTGCATGTCATGTCCAGCATACATTCAGCTTATGATGATAATTTATGTAATGAAGTGCATACATTGAACACCATTTACATTTCATCTATGGTGTGTTTTAAGCTGCATATGCAGTTTTATTATTTCAGATTTTCAAGACAGATGATGTATAAAGTTGCAGAGACAACCAGTACCTTGGCCTTACCATTCCTACTGTAATTCTTTCAAAACAGTCCTTTGTTTCAATAAGAGATTGAAAGTCATGCATTGTTACTCAATTAATGTACACATTCAAGGAATAAAACTCTGCTATGCATTATTAAATGCTCTTGTTTTATGGCAGAATTAAAAGGTTCAAAGACATTTGCTACAGTTGATGTATACGTTTTATTAATTAGATTTTTATTAATTATCGTAGTCAATGGCTTACAAGATCTGCTTGGTTACAAATATTCTTTGAAATATCTTCCTTTGTGTTCAGCAGAACAATGAAATTCATACATAGGTTACAGGTATGGAACAACTTGAAGATGAGTAAATGATGAACTGACAATCTCAAGTATAAAGGAGCACAACATATAGTACAGAAAAAAAAAAATATATATATATACAGTCTTGTTCAAAATAATAGCAGTACATTGTGACTAACCAGAATAATCAAGGTTTTTAGTATATTTTTTATTGCTATGTGGCAAACAAGTTACCAGTAGGTTCAGTAGATTCTCAGAAAACAAATGAGACCCAGCATTCATGATATGCACGCTCTTAAGGCTGTGCAATTGGGCAATTAGTTGAATTAGTTGAAAGGGGTGTGTTCAAAAAAATAGCAGTGTGGCATTCAATCACTGAGGTCATCAATTTTGAGAAGAAACAGGTGTGAATCAGGTGGCCCCTATTTTAGGATGAAGCCAACACTTGTTGAACATGCATTTGAAAGCTGAGGAAAATGGGTCGTTCAAGACATTGTTCAGAAGAACGGCGTACTTTGATTAAAAAGTTGATTAGAGAGGGGAAAACCTATAAAGAGGTGCAAAAAATGATAGGCTGTTCAGCTAAAATGATCTCCAATGCCTTAAAATGGAGAGCAAAACCAGAGAGACGTGGAAGAAAACGGAAGACAACCATCAAAATGGATAGAAGAATAACCAGAATGGCAAAGGCTCAGCCAATGATCACCTCCAGGATGATCAAAGACAGTCTGGAGTTACCTGTAAGTACTGTGACAGTTAGAAGACGTCTGTGTGAAGCTAATCTATTTTCAAGAATCCCCCGCAAAGTCCCTCTGTTAAAAAAAGGCATGTGCAGAAGAGGTTACAATTTGCCAAAGAACACATCAACTGGCCTAAAGAGAAATGGAGGAACATTTTGTGGACTGATGAGAGTAAAATTGTTCTTTTTGGGTCCAAGGGCCACAGGCAGTTTGTGAGACGACCCCCAAACTCTGAATTCAAGCCACAGTACACAGTGAAGACAGTGAAGCATGGAGGTGCAAGCATCATGATATGGGCATGTTTCTCCTACTATGGTGTTGGGCCTATTTATCGCATACCAGGGATCATGGATCAGTTTGCATATGTTAAAATACTTGAAGAGGTCATGTTGCCCTATGCTGAAGAGGACATGCCCTTGAAACGGTTGTTTCAACAAGACAATGACCCAAAACACACTAGTAAACGGGCAAAGTCTTGGTTCCAAACCAAGAAAATTAATGTTATGGAGTGGCCAGCCCAATCTCCAGACCTTAATCCAATTGAGAATTTGTGGGGTGATATCAAAAATGCTGTTTCTGAAGCAAAACTAAGAAATGTGAATGAATTGTGGAATGTTGTTAAAGAATCATGGAGTGGAATAACAGCTGAGAGGTGCCACAAGTTGGTTGACTCCATGCCACACAGATGTCAAGCAGTTTTAAAAAACTGTGGTCATACAACTAAATATTAGTTTAGTGATTGACATCTGGATTGACATCCAGATGAGCTGTCAGAGGGGCTCTGTACGTTACCTGCAGCTAATATACAACAAAACAAGCATCATTTCCTCTTCATATGGGACATCTGATTACCACAGCAATTGCTTACATCTGTTAATATTTAATAAGCTATCACTACAACTGATCTCTAACTTCATAGTTTCACTAAACAGAAATGAAGAGATCAAATTGTGCAAACCTATGCTTAGCCCCATGATGAACTGTGGGCAAAGGCTGATGACGTAACACCAGGTGGGCCCGCCCTCACGTGACTATGATTGGCCGACTGATAAGCCTAAATCTGATTGGCTAAAGAATACGACTGCTCCGGGTGGGAGGAGAGCGCTGCCAGGAGACTCTCAAAATACACACACACACATCCAAGGCGATTCACACGCGAATGACGATTCGCACATTCACATTCAAGGACAAACTTGTAAATTTGAAACATTCAAAAGTTTTTATGCACAGTTGTAAATCTACGAATTGTGTTTTGCATTTGTGAAATGTTTTGTATGAATATATAATTTTATTTTTTGCACGTGAATAGTTTTTTGTGCATGTAAATTTGATTTCATGCATGTGAAATTGTCTGAAAATGTGTGCATTGTGTTTTTTGCGTGAATTATTAATGAGTCTTTTCTGCTTCCATACAGTGAGTCCTGACGTAAGGGCAGAGCAAGTTTAAATATCCTTTCTGGTCTATATTTCCATCTTGTAATGCAGCTGTTTGGGGTATTTAAAGATATATAAATGATTTGTAATAGAGCAGGCACTTTTAATGGGTTATGTTATAGGCTTGTTCTTATGAAATATATTTATTGACTACATGGTCATTTCACCTTATTATTTAAAGGGTCATATAACGGTTCATGCACTTTTACAAGTTGATTGTATGGAAATGTGTGTTGGCAGTGCCTGTGTAAACTAGAACTTTATGACACTTCTGAGATGAAAAATCGAGAATTACAAATATGACTTTCAGACGATGTGCTGATGAATGACTGTCTGAAAAATCCTTTAAAAGCTCAGTTTGATCATCTCAGATCTGAGTCATTGTCTTTTCTCTTTCTGTCTTCAGTTTCCAGCTCACAGAACTAGAGACTCGATTACAAGCAGATTATGGGAACTATAGACTATATGACCACTGTATGTCTTTAATAAGATCATCATCTCAGATCTGAGTCATTGTCTTTTCTCTTTCTGTCTTCAGTCTGAGTGTTTGCAGTATTACAGAGGAACAGTGTCTCATCCTGACTTCAGCTCTGAAATCAAACCCATCACACCTGAGAGATCTGGACCTGAGCGGTAATAAACTAGGAGACTCTGGAGTGAAGCCCTTATGTGACGCACTGAAGGATTCACACTGTAAACTGGAGAGATTGAGGTGAAGAACTCAATATCTCATGATAGTCTGAGTTCACACTACATTTATGAAGATGATATAACTCTACAGAATAAAGAGTTTTCTCATTTCTCTCAATGTAGGTTAAGCTGGTGTGATATGACAGATGAAGGTTGTTCTGCTGTGACTTCAGCTCTGAAATCAAACCCATCACACCTGAGAGATCTGGACCTGAGCTGGAATAAACTAGGAGACTCTGGAGTGAGAAACCTCAGTGATCTACTGATGATCCCTCAATGCCAGCTGGAGAAACTACAGTTAGTATCATTATACTGTACAGTTACAGTCTGATCACAGTTCACTGTTGAGGTTAAGACAACTGGACACAAGTCTCATCATTTACACTGAAGCTCTGCATCTGCTGGTCTTTGCCATTGGTCACAATTAAAATTCAGTGTCTTAAAGGACAACTCCGGTGAGAAATGACCCTAGGGGTAATTAACAGATGGTTAGCGAGTAGATCGTTCTCTGGGATGCGTTTTAATGAAAATCGAATGTAAAGAGTTTTATCTTTAAAAACAGATTAGCTTATAACACTAGTCTATGGGGCACAGAGTAGACACAGGGTGGTAAAATTAAATCGCTAGTTAATACCACTAACAAGGCTCAAAATAACCTCACACTAACACGGCAGCATAATGAGGGTCCCTACATGCAAACCGAAGCATTGAGAACTTTGTAAGAGTACAAACAGTTTAATAAGAAGATACTTTATAAACACAGCGCATAACGCGTTCACGGACAGGCGCCATCTTGGAAAACAGTCTCGACTAATCGATCCACGACCGCTGTTCTAAGTGAGCTGGTCGATAGGAATTAAGTTTGTGAAATGTAATAACATGGACATTTTTAGTTTTATTTATTTATTTTCTCTGTTGTGTTCAGTGTTTTCTTCTGGAAACAACGGCCCATATGAGATTCCAAGTCACAGTTCATCACTTAGCAGAGCCCTCGTCGCTCGATGAGTCGAGACTGTTTTCCAAGATAGCGCCTGTCCGTGAACGCGCAAGGCACTATGTTTATAAAGTATCTTCTTATTAAACTGTTTGTACTCTTACAAAGTTCTCAATGCTTCGGTTTGCATGTAGGGACCCTCATTATGCTACTGTGTTAGTGTGAGGCTATTTTGAGCCTTGTTAGTCGTATTAACTAGCGATTTAATTTCACTACTGTGTGCCCCATAGACGAGTGTTATAAGCTAATCTGTGTTTAAAGATAAAACTCTTTACATTCGATTTCCATGAAAACGTATCCCAGAGAACGACCTACTCGCTAACCATCTGTTAATTACCCCTAGGGTCATTTCTCACCGGAGTTGCCCTTTAACTACTAAATCGTTTCATTTAAAGTATTTGAAACAATGAACTGATTGTGTAGATGTTGTTCTGCAGAAATATCATGAGATCTGAATCTGCTGCTACAATAAACAAAAGAGAGATTAAAAGATTTAACAAAGAAAGAGAAGAAACAACAGTTTCCCGCTCACAGAACTAGAGACTCGATTACAAGCAGATTATGGGAACTATAGACTATATGACCACTGTATGTCTTTAATAAGATCATCATCTCAGATCTGAGTCATTGTCTTTTCTCTTTCTGTCTTCAGTCTGAGTGAATGCAGTATTACAGAGAAACAGTGTCTCATCCTGACTTCAGCTCTGAAATCAAACCCATCACACCTGAGAGATCTGGACCTGAGCGAGAATAAACTAGGAGACTCTGGAGTGAAGCCCTTATGTGACGCACTGAAGGATTCACACTGTAAACTGGAGAGATTGAGGTGAAGAACTCAATATCTCATGATAGTCTGAGTTCACACTACATTTATGAAGATGATATAACTCTACAGAATAAAGAGTTTTCTCATTTCTCTCAATGTAGGTTAAGCTGGTGTGATATGACAGATGAAGGTTGTTCTGCTGTGACTTCAGCTCTGAAATCAAACCCATCACACCTGAGAGATCTGGACCTGAGCGGGAATAAACTAGGAGAGTCTGGAGTGAGAAACCTTAGTGATCTACTGATGATCCCTCAATGCCAGCTGGAGAAACTACAGTTAGTATCATTATACTGTACAGTTACAGTCTGATCACAGTTCACTGTTTAGTGTAAGACAACTGGACACAAGTCTCATCATTTACACTGAAGCTTTGCATCTGCTGGTCTTTGCCATTGGTCACAATTAAAATTCAGTGTCTGAACTACTAAATCATTTCATTTAAAGTATTTGAAACAATGAACTGATTGTGTAGATGTTGCTCTGCAGAAATATCATGAGATCTGAATCTGCTGCTACAATAAACAAAAGAGAGATTAACCCTTGTATGGTGTTCGGGTCTGTTGGACCCGTTTTCATTTTTTATCGAAAGAAAAATGATACGATTAATTATTTTTTCAAACTGAGACTCATTGGCCTTGGCTCATTTTCTGTGAGGAAGATTTATCAGAACACATTTTCAATGACCACACACTGTACACCCCCCTACACATTTATATTACACACAGGATGTTCGGGTCCACTGGACCCGGGGATCATAAAAGTGTGGGAATTGTAGGTCCTGTGTACCTTTACTCTGTCCTCCTCCTGTCTGGGCTGCTGTTAGTGTGTGTGTGTTCATGTATATGGTTTATGAGGACACAAATGTGTATAATGACATGGATATTACAACCTAAACATGGTTTATGACGACATCTGTGTCCTCACACTAAAACATACTAAATGGTGTTTTTTGAAATTCAAAAAATGCCAAAAGTTTTCTATGAAGGGCAGGTTTAGGGGTAGGGTTAGTGTAGGGGGATAGATTATACAGTCTGTACATTAGAAAAACCAGTATGCCTGTGGAGAGGAACCATACACCACATATCCAAGTGTGTGTGTGTGTGTGGGGGGGGGGGGTTGCGTGCGTGCGTGCGTGCGTGTGTGTTATGGTTGTGTGTGTATGTGTGCGCATGAGTGTGTGTGTGTGTGTGTGTGTGTGTGTGAGAGAGTGTGGCTACACAGGGCGTGTGATGCGTCAGTGCAACAGTGATGGGGTAGTAGTGCTTGTATTAGCAGCATGTATGCTTCTGCTTGCCACTTTCTGCTTTCAGCTACTGCCACCGGATAGCCCTTTGTTCTTTAGGGGCGAAAAGAGGAGCCGAGTGTGTAAGCCTCCTCAGCCGGTACATAGCCTCTCCACTGCCAAGATCTCGTGCACGCCTCCTCGTGGCACACATGGTAACTGGTCCCTTGCGGTTCCAGGCTAAGTTGTACGGGATCTCGGAGCAGCAGTGGGCCCCAGAGTCGCGGCATGCAGGCCCATCAGCGAGTGGAAATGCCCTGATGCCCGTCAACCACTGTCCCAGCTATGGGCAAATAGCCCCAGCTATGGGTAAATAGTGGAAGACCCCAACGGTGACGCAGGCGGAAGATGATGGTGTGAGAACCATCACAACGGCTAGGAAGGCGGAAGAGGGCAAGCCCACAGCCACGTGGGCTAACTCGGGAGGGTATAGTGGCTAGGGGAGCAAACCTCGAAGACAAACCTGCACCTGGGGGTAGGCACAGGCGGAGTCCAGCTGATTGGACCACCGGCAGCCTCCTGCAACTCCTGCCAGACGAAGGTCGTCATGGGTTCCCCCATGCCACTGGAGATCCCTCTGGCAGAAGTGAAGTTGGTGGGGGTGAGGTCTGTGCACCCTCACGCCCACCTTAATCCTCACCTATGCACAAGCTTCTTGCCCCGACCCCCTTTCCCCCCCTCCTCCAAAAAAGTCCTGTGGCGATGTGGAATGGTGGTGGGCACAGGCCAAGGATGTGGCTGGGAGTGCCTAGCCAAACCATGCACACAGGCGGCAGTGGAGTGATGGTCGTTAGGACTGCGGGATGGAGCAGCGGGTCTTTTCGGCAGCTTCCACTGCGACTGAGCAGCCCCACACTGCTCACCCCTGAGATGGGGAAGGACCTGGAAAAGGTGGTCCAAAAACTGTCTGCTCCCCACACTCCGGACGGTAAACCGCAACCGTCGGAGCATCCCCCCTCGCGGTCGAAAAACAAACGTAAAAAATAAACTAAGCATTGCTTCATGGAACGTTCGTACACTGTTGGACCTGGCTGAAACTCCTGGTAGGCCCCACCGCAGGACAGCACTGGTGGCCCTGGAGCTTGAGAGATATAACATCGACATAGCAGCTCTCAGCGAGACCAGACTGCATGGGGAGGACTCCCTGACAGAGGTTGGTGCTGGGTACACCTTCTTCTGGAAGGGGGTCCCTGAAGGCACTCGTCGCAACCATGGAGTTGGTTTTGCCGTGAAGACAAAACTGCTGCAGCACATTTCGGAATCCCCTATCGGCATCAATGAAAGACTGATGACTTGGCGCATTCCCCTGGCAAAGAAACGCTTTGCAACTCTCATCAGCGCATACGCTCCAACCCTTGATGCTGAGCACAACATCAAAGAGGATTTCTACAGAGCACTCGATGCCATCCTACAGCAAACCCCGGCTACGGACAGGCTCATACTCATGGGAGACTTCAATGCTAGAGTGGGCACGGAGCACCTGGTATGGAGTAAAGTCATCGGCCAGCATGGTGTGGGGAATATGAACCACAATGGCCTCAGACTCCTCGCCCTCTGTTCAGAGCACCAGCTGGTCATTACTAACACCATTTTCCAGATGAAGAACCGGTTCAAGACCACCTGGCAGCACCCACGCTCAAAACATTGGCATCTCCTTGACTACGTGATTGTCCGTCAAAAAGACCGAAAAGATGTCCTCACCACCCGTGTTTTGAGAGGAGCTGAGTGCTGGACTGACCACCTCATGGTCAGATCCAAATTATCCATGAGCATTCAACCTCGTAGCCCAAAGACAGCCTCACACAAGAAACTCAACTGTGCAGCGCTGAACAGCCACACCACCAAAGACAACCTTCGCTGGCTCCTTGCTGAAAACCTCAACAAGATCCCGGAAGAATCAGCTGACTGGCCAGCATTGCGCCAGGCTATTCATAAAGCAGCCTCAGAGGCGCTTGGCCAATCAAGGAAACTCCATCTGGACTGGTTCGACTGTAACTCAACTGAGATACAGTCACTCCTAAAAACCAAGCACAAGGCCCACAAAGCTCTCCTGTCCTGCCCTGGATCTCCTGCCCTTATAACCTCCTTCACTGCTGCTAGAGCAGAAACCCAGCGAGCCCTTCGGGCTATGGAGAACACCTGGTGGGTGCAAAAGGCACAGGAAGTACAGAACCTGGCTGACTGTAACAACACTCAAGGCTTTTACGATGCCTTGAAAGCATTGTATGGCCCCAGGAAACGAGTGACTGTTCCAGTCCGATCAGCTGACGGGACCACGCTTCTCAAGGACCGGCATGAGATTCTTGCCCGTTGGGCAAATCATTTTGAGAGTCTCTTCAACCACACCAACCCTTCTGACCCACATATCCTGGACAATTTGCCAGACCTGTCACCAACCATACACCTGGATACCCCACCACTCTACTCAGAGCTCCGGCAAGCCATTGCAGGACTGAAGAACAACAAATGCGCTGGACCCGACGGAATTCCTGCAGAAGTTTTCAAACAAGGAGGATACATCCTCACGCGCCGTCTGCACCTCCTGATCCAAAATATCTGGGAACATGGGACCCTCCCACAGGACTGGAAAGATGCTAACATCGTGGTTATTTACAAGCAAAAGGGAGACAGAGCAGTCTGCAGCAACAGCCGTGGGATATCTCTCCTCTCCATCGCAGGGAAAGTCCTGGCCAAGATCATGCTCAGCAGATTGGTTGAGCACATCTCGGAAGCTGTGCTTCCGGAAACGCAGTGTGGCTTCAGGAAGTCCAGGTCCACAATTGACATGATTTTTGTCTTGAGGCAGCTGTTGGAGAAGAGCCGAGAACAGCACAAAGACCTTTACGTAGCCTTCATTGACCTCAGTAAAGCTTTTGACACCATCAATCGTGAGCTGCTCTGGAAACTCCTCTCTAAATTTGGGGTACCACCCAAGTTTCTCAGCATCCTACAGCAGCTGCACAACGGGATGCAAGCCAGAGTGATCATGGGAGAACTCCAGTCAGAATCTTTTGAGGTAAACGTTGGGGTGAAACAAGGGTGCGTCTTAGCTCCGATGCTCTTTAACATCCTCCTGTCTGCCATCACCTGCCTCTTCCATCGTGTCATGAGGCATGAAGACGGTGTCCATGTGGAATACCGACTCGACGGAAGCCTCTTCAACATCCGTCGACTCCAGGCCCGCACAAAGACAAAGTCCCGGCAAATTTGTGAGCTTCAGTATGCTGATGACTGTGCCATCGTAGCCCACAGCCCGGACTCTATGCAGTACGCCCTCAACACTATAGCCAGTCTGTACCAATCTTTTGGCCTACAGGTTAACATTCAAAAAACTGAGGTCATGTCTCATCTCACCACCCCAGTCCCCATACCCCCCAGCTTTCATATAAACGGTGTTCCACTTAAAACAGTGGACCACTTCATCTATCTCGGCTCCACTTTGTCCTCAAGCTGCTCACTTGACAAAGAATTACACACCCGGATAAATAAAGCTTCATCATCTTTTGGACGCCTACGCAGCAGGGTTTTTGAAAACCATAACCTGAAGGTCAGTACCAAGGTGGCTGTGTATAATGCGGTATGTCTCTCCACTCTGCTTTATGGGGCAGAGTCATGGACCCCTTACCGCTAGCACATCACCAACCTAGAGGCCTTCCATATCCGCTGCCTACAGAAGATCCTCAACTTGTCCTGGGAAGACAGAATCCCCCACACAGTCATCCTCAGCAATACTGGCTCAATCTGCATGGAAGCAGCTGTGGCCAACAAACACCTGCGTTGGATAGGGCACACTATACGCATGCCTGAACACCGCCTGCCTCGCCAAGTCCTCTACAGTCAACTACTGGGCTCAAAGCGCTCCGCTGGAGGACAAAAGCGGCGCTTCAAGGACTACACCAGGGACCTTCTGAAGCGAACAAACATTCCCCTCACGCAGCTCGAATCTCTGGCACTAGACAGATCAGCCTGGCAGGTCACCTGTGCCACTGCAGTCTTTCAAATACACCAAAAAAACCAAGACAGACGATCCGAGAGACGCATCAAGAGACACCAGCAGGCGGCTGGTACCCCCCTGGTGTCTGGTTTCCCTTGCTCCATCTGCGGAAGAGTGTGTGGCTCAAGGATTGGACTCAACGCCCACGAGAAGTGGCACCAGCGGCAATGTCGCTGAAACCCTCCCCCCCACCCTACCCCCTTCCCTCCATCCCTGGAGCAAGTGTCATCATCGAATATACGATGGACAGCTAAGAGTGTGAGAGAGATTGTGTGTGAGTGTGAGAGAGTAGCTACAAGAGTGAGTTTTGTTTCTACCCCTGCCGTTCCCACACGAGGTAGCAATTCTTAAATGTGATCTAACAAAAGGTAAAGAGAAAATATTAACCATATATGCTGTTTATATTGCTTGTAATTGGGTTGAAGTAAATATCAGTTGAGTATTTTAACATAACATTTTTGATTGAGTTGAATTAAACACCCAAAAATGCAGCGGGTCCCACAGACCCACGAACACTGGCTGAGTAACAGAAATATGAACACCACACAAGGGTTAAAAGATTTAAAAAAGAAAGAGAAGAAACAACAGTTTCCAGCTCACAGAACTAGAGACTCGATTACAAGCAGATTATGGGAACTATAGACTATATGACCACTGTATGACTTTAATAAGATCATCATCTCAGATCTGAGTCATTGTCTTTTCTCTTTCTGTCTTCAGTCTGAGTGAATGCAGAATTACAGAGGAACAGTGTCTCATCCTGACTTCAGCTCTGAAATCAAACCCATCACACCTGAGAGATCTGGACCTGAGCAGGAATAAACTAGGAGACTCTGGAGTGAAGCCCTTATGTGACGCACTGAAGGATTCACACTGTAAACTGGAGAGATTGAGGTGAAGAACTCAATATCTCATGATAGTCTGAGTTCACACTACATTTATGAAGATGATATAACTCTACAGAATAAAGAGTTTTCTCATTTTTCTCAATGTAGGTTAAGCTGCTGTTATATGACAGATGAAGGTTGTTCTGCTGTGACTTCAGCTCTGAAATCAAACCCATCACACCTGAGAGATCTGGACCTGAGCGGGAATAAACTAGGAGACTCTGGAGTGAGAAACCTCAGTGATCTACTGATGATCCCTCAATGTCAGCTGGAGAAACTACAGTTAGTATCATTATACTGTACAGTTACAGTCTGATCACAGTTCACTGTTTAGTGTAAGACAACTGGACACAAGTCTCATCATTTACACTGAAGCTCTGCATCAGCTGGTCTTTGTCATTGGTCACAATTAAAATTCAGTGTCTTAAAGGACAACTCCGGTGAGAAATGACCCTAGGGGTAATTAACAGATGGTTACCGAGTAGATCGTTCTCTGGGATGCGTTTTAATGAAAATCGAATGTAAAGAGTTTTATCTCTAAAAACAGATTAGCTAACGCTAGTCTATGGGGCACAGAGTAGACACAGGGTGGTAAAATTAAATCGCTAGTTAATACCACTAACAAGGCTCATAATAGCCTCACACTAACACGGTAGCATAATGAGGGTCCCTACATGCAAACCGAAGCATTGAGAACTTTGTAAGAGTACAAACAGTTTAATAAGAAGATACTTTATAAACACAGCGCATAACGCGTTCACGGACAGGCACCATCTTGGAAAACAGTCTTGACTAATCGATCCACAACCGCTGTTCTAAGTGAGCTGGTCGATAGGAATTAAGTTTGTGAAATGTAATAACATGGACATTTTTAGTTTTATTTATTTATTTTCTCTGTTGTGTTCAGTGTTTTCTTCTGGAAACAACGGACCATATGAGATTCCAAGTCACAGTTCATCACTTAGCAGAGCCCTCGTCGCTCGATGAGTCGAGACTGTTTTCCAAGATGGCGCCTGTCCGTGAACGCGCAAGGCACTATGTTTATAAAGTATATTCTTATTAAACTGTTTGTACTCTTACAAAGTTCTCAATGCTTCGGTTTGCATGTAGGGACCCTCATTATGCTGCCGTGTTAGTGTGAGGTTATTTTGAGCCTTGTTAGTGGTATTAACTAGCGATTTAATTTCACTACTGTGTGCCCCATAGACTAGTGTTATAAGCTAATCTGTGTTTAAAGATAAAACTCTTTACATTTGATTTCCATGAAAACGCATCCCAGAGAACGACCTACTCGCTAACCATCTGTTAATTACCCCTAGGGTCATTTCTCACCGGAGTTGCCCTTTAACTACTAAATCGTTTCATTTAAAGTATTTGAAACAATGAACTGATTGTGTAGATGTTGTTCTGCAGAAATATCATGAGATCTGAATCTGCTGCTACAATAAACAAAAGAGAGATTAAAAGATTTAACAAAGAAAGAGAAGAAAGAACAGTTTCCCGCTCACAGAACTAGAGACTCGATTACAAGCAGATTATGGGAACTATAGACTATATGACCACTGTATGTCTTTAATAAGATCATCATCTCAGATCTGAGTCATTGTCTTTTCTCTTTCTGTCTTCAGTCTGAGTGAATGCAGAATTACAGAGGAACAGTGTCTCATCCTGACTTCAGCTCTGAAATCAAACCCATCACACCTGAGAGATCTGGACCTGAGCAAGAATAAACTAGGAGACTCTGGAGTGAAGCCCTTATGTGACGCACTGAAGGATTCACACTGTAAACTGGAGAGATTGAGGTGAAGAACTTAATATCTCATGATAGTCTGAGTTCACACTACATTTATGAAGATGATATAACTCTACAGAATAAAGAGTTTTCTCATTTCTCTCAATGTAGGATAAGCTGCTGTGATATGACAGATGAAGGTTGTTCTGCTGTGACTTCAGCTCTGAAATCAAACCCATCACACCTGAGAGATCTGGACCTGAGCAGGAATAAACTAGGAGACTCTGGAGTGAAGCCCTTATGTGACGCACTGAAGGATTCACACTGTAAACTGGAGAGATTGAGGTGAAGAACTCAATATCTCATGATAGTCTGAGTTCACACTACATTTATGAAGATGATATAACTCTACAGAATAAAGAGTTTTCTCATTTCTCTCAATGTAGGTTAAGCTGCTGTTATATGACAGATGAAGGTTGTTCTGCTGTGACTTCAGCTCTGAAATCAAACCCATCACACCTGAGAGAGCTGGACCTGAGCGGGAATAAACTAGGAGACTCTGGAGTGAGAAACCTCAGTGATCTACTGATGATCCCTCAATGCCAGCTGGAGAAACTACAGTTAGTATCATTATACTGTACAGTTACAGTCTGATCACAGTTCACTGTTTAGTTTAAGACAACTGGACTCAAGTCTCATCATTTACACTGAAGCTCTGCATCTGCTGGTCTTTGCCATTGGTCACAATTAAAATTCAGTGTCTTAAAGGACAACTCCGGTGGGAAATGAACCTAGGGGTAATTAACAGATGGTTACCGAGTAGATCGTTCTCTGGGATGCATTTTAATGAAAATCGAATGTAAAGAGTTTTATCTCTAAAAACAGATTAGCTTATAACACTAGTCTATGGGGCACAGAGTAGACCCAGGGTGGTAAAATTAAATCGCTAGTTAATACCACTAACAAGGCTCAAAATAGCCTCACACTAACACGGCAGCATAATGAGGATCCCTACATGCAAACCGAAGCATTGAGAACTTTGTAAGAGTACAAACAGTTTAATAAGAAGATACTTTATAAACACAGCGCATAACGCGTTCACGGACAGGCACCATCTTGGAAAACAGTCTCGACTAATCGATCCACGAGCGCTGTTCTAAGTGAGCTGGTCGATAGGAATTAAGTTTGTGAAATGTAATAACATGGACATTTTTAGTTTTATTTATTTATTAGCTCTGTTGTGTTCAGTGTTTTCTTCTGTAAACAACGGCCCATATGAGATTCCAAGTCACAGTTCATCACTTAGCAGAGCCCTCGTCGCTCGATGAGTCGAGACTGTTTTCCAAGATGGCGCCTGTCCGTGAACGCGCGAGGCACTATGTTTATAAAGTATCTTCTTATTAAACTGTTTGTACTCTTACAAAGTTCTCAATGCTTCGGTTTGCATGTAGGGACCCTCATTATGCTGCCGTGTTAGTGTGAGGCTATTTTGAGCCGTGTTAGTGGTATTAACTAGCGATTTAATTTCACTACTGTGTGCCCCATAGACAAGTGTTATAAGCTAATCTGTGTTTAAAGATAAAACTCTTTACATTCGATTTCCATGAAAACGCATCCCAGAGAACGACCTACTCGCTAACCATCTGTTAATTACCCCTAGGGTCATTTCTCACCGGAGTTGCCCTTTAACTACTAAATCGTTTCATTTAAAGTATTTGAAACAATGAACTGATTGTGTAGATGTTGTTCTGCAGAAATATCATGAGATCTGAATCTGCTGCTACAATAAACAAAAGAGAGATTAAAAGATTTAACAAAGAAAGAGAAGAAACAACAGTTTCCAGCTCACAGAACTAGAGACTCGATTACAAGCAGATTATGGGAACTGTAGACTATATGGCCACTGTATGTCTTTAATAAGATCATCATCTCAGATCTGAGTCATTGTCTTTTCTCTTTCTGTCTTCAGTCTGAGTTATTGCAGTATTACAGAGGAACAGTGTCTCATCCTGACTTCAGCTCTGAGATCAAACCCATCACACCTGAGAGAGCTGGACCTGAGCGGGAATAAACTAGGAGACTCTGGAGTGAAGCCCTTATGTGACGCACTGAAGGATTCACACTGTAAACTGGAGAGATTGAGGTGAAGAACTCAATATCTCATGATAGTCTGAGTTCACACTACATTTATGAAGATGATATAACTCTACAGAATAAAGAGTTTTCTCATTTCTCTCAATGTAGGTTAAGATGGTGTGATATGACAGATGAAGGTTGTTCTGCTGTGACTTCAGCTCTGAAATCAAACCCATCACACCTGAGAGATCTGGACCTGAGCGGGAATAAACTAGGAGACTCTGGCGTGAGAAACCTCAGTGATCTACTGATGATCCCTCAATGCCAGCTGGAGAAACTACAGTTAGTATCATTATACTGTACAGTTACAGTCTGATCACAGTTCACTGTTTAGTGTAAGACAACTGGACACAAGTCTCATCATTTACACTGAAGCTTTGCATCTGCTGGTCTTTGCCATTGGTCACAATTAAAATTCAGTGTCTGAACTACTAAATCATTTCATTTAAAGTATTTGAAACAATGAACTGATTGTGTAGATGTTGCTCTGCAGAAATATCATGAGATCTGAATCTGCTGCTACAATAAACAAAAGAGAGATTAACCCTTGTATGGTGTTCGGGTCTGTTGGACCCATTTTCATTTTTTATCGAAAGAAAAATGATACGATTGATTATTTTTTCAAACTGAGACTCATTGGCCTTGGCTCATTTTCTGTGAGGAAGATTTATCAGAACACATTTTCAATGACCACACACTGTACACCCCCCTACACATTTATATTACACACAGGATGTTCGGGTCCACTGGACCCGGGGCTCATAAAAGTGTGGGAATTGCAGGTCCTGTGTACCTTTACTCTGTCCTCCTCCTGTCTGGGCTGCTGTTAGTGTGTGTGTGTGTTCATGTATATGGTTTATGAGGACACAAATGTGTATAATGACATGGATATTACAATGTAAACATGGTTTATGACGACATCTGTGTCCTCACACTAAAACATACTAAATGGTGTTTTTTGAAATTCAAAAAATGCCAAAAGTTTTCTGTGATGGGCAGGTTTAGGGGTAGGGTTAGTGTAGGGGGATAGATTATACAGTCTGTACATTAGAAAAAACAGTATGCCTGTGGAGAGGAACCATACACCACATATCCAAGTGTGTGTGTGTGTGTGGGGGGGGGGTTGCGTGCGTGCGTGCGTGCGTGTGTGTGTGTGTGTGTGTGTGTGTGTGTGTTATGGTTGTGTGTGTATGTGTGCGCATGAGTGTGTGTGTGTGTGTGTTTGTGTGTGTGTGTGTGTGTGTGTGTGTGTGTGTGTGTGTTTGTTTTGAGGCATAGAAGGACAGATTTCAAGACATTTCAAAGAGCAATGAGGACCCTCTGGTATATGAGGACAGTTGGGTGTCCTCATAAAAATAAACCTTATAAAACGTTTTCTCAGCATGTTTTGATGCATAAAAAGTGTTTTTCTCAAAAGTCTCTGTGTACCAAAAACCTGACATATGTTGTATATTTGTGTGTCCGCCACTGCCCCCTATCGGTTGTTGTGGTCCCTGCATGCACGACACTCAGGCGCGGGAAATTATACACAAGCGCGGGACATTATACACAACGCGCGAAAATAGACGCTAATTCCACACTGCGCATGCTCATATTTGTATAACTCATTTTGATTGGCTGGATGGGAGAGAGCTTCGTCAATCAACAGCGGATTAATTTTCCCGGGAGTTCTGCAGATGCACGTTGTGGAGAGCAGGTAAGATATCAATAACACATTGTTTTAATAAGTTCCAATGACAAGTATGATTATGATCATGGTTATGGTTATGGTATTTAGCTGACGCTTTTGTCCAACGCCACATACAACAACAATACAGAGTTAAACTTAACAGTAAAACGGGACATTACACGAAGGCCTTTTTAAATTTGGCAAATTAAAAAATAGAATCAATGTAATCGATTTATTTTAAATATCCATTAAATGAAGATAGCTTATGGACAATTAATTGTATTGTGTCATCTCAGGGTATGTATTATTTTATTTTATTTTATGACTAACGTTTCAAATCTATCTCATGTTTTGATATTGGCATGCCTGTTACAGACACGTGCGTTACTATATAGGCTTTAACGTTAGTTTTCACATGTATGAGCAGTATTTTAGTCCCTATAGCACTGGATTGTTTAAAATGTTGGATTTTTATTTTATTTTTTATCTTACATTATCATTCAAATGACCAAGAACAAGCTGGAATCACATGTCAATTAAGAAAAACATAAATATTTTACAAGAGAGATGTTAAAAGACGATGTTATGTTTGTGTGGCTTTGTCACAAATACAATATAGATAGGGTTACAACGGACAAACCTGGAAGGTCATTACAAATATAATTGTCATACTTTTTATTAAATTAATGACAGTAATAGGATTGACATCATAGTAACAGAACTGACCAGAGTAGCAGGGATGACAGGACACATTATTCAGTAGCCTATACACTGCACATATTTGGTTACATAATATTGTAGTTTTACTTTTTTAAATTGCATTATATTGTTTTGCACTCTTATAGTTGTAATAGTGAAGCACATTACATTTCTAAAAGATCTAAAGTCTGGGACATTTAAGTAGCTTTTATAAACATGCCTTAGAAAAATACATTACTGGTGTTCATCTTGAGACAAAACTATGACACTGACATATTTTAAAATATCTTAGTTCAAGTTGCTTTCAGTTAAAACAGCTCAGAAATTTATTTTAGTCTAGGACTAGCTTAAGCCTTGTCTGTGAAAGGGTATTGAAATAAGACACCTGTGTCCATCTGCTTGTCTGTGTATGTCCTCTAATAGAACTTAAAATATATTGGTATACTGACAGCAGGGAAATGTTATGTGAAGGTAATGAAAGCAGAGAACTCAAATGAAACAGTTTGAATATCCATGGTATTAGTGAGATGAAAAGTAGTTAAGTTGTGTTGTTGTTGTTTACATTTTTATTCTTCATTTCTATAGCATGCCGAGAAGAATTACTCCGTTTCAGGATGCAATGAAACACATCCTTTCTGAAAAAGACAAGAGTCAAATGCTAGAAATAAAATATATCAATGAAGTTAAAGGTGAGTGACTTTGACACACTCTAGGCAAGACTAAGGGGTTATATGTGACTGGTTCTTGATATTATGAGCAGTGGTTTTCAGTCATACACTATTCATTTTACACACATAAATATAAATTAAAGTTGTTAATAGTATTTTAATAATAATTTAATTAATAGTGGGTCTGTCTGTTGCTGTATTCTACACTTAGGCATGTATTTATTCTACATGTAGAATTGGAAAAAAAAAGCACTGTATTGTTGCATTGTAGCAATTTATAGTAATAATTCTATTGTATGTGATTATTTGCAGTGCTGAGTTGTATCCATAGTCTGCTACTCCTGTGTCTCTAATAAGTTTGTGTCTGCAGGTCGTGGTATCTTCACTTTGGCTGTTATTAATCAAGGCGATTTTGTGGTAGAGTATAGAGGGGAGCTCATTGATGCAGCTGAAGCTGAACATAGACGTAAAGTTTACCACAATGCATGCTCGATCTTCATGTTTGACTTCAAATGGAAACGGAAGACATGGTGGTATGTTCAGATTGACTAATGTGTTTTGATTTCTATAGTATGTAGAAGTATAGAATTCATGTTGCACTTTAACTTAGCAACTGTGCACCGAACAACTATACTTGTATTGGATTTTGGCATTAGTGTAGTTGCTTACAAATTAAAGAACAATTAAAAAGTGTGTCATTATAAATGTCTGTTTAGTGTTTGATGTTTGTAAATTTGCAGTATTGATGGAGCACTTGAAGATGGGTCATTTGGACGCTTGGTAAACGATGAGCACAAGGCACCAAATTGCAGAATGAAGTTGATCGAAGCTGAAGGGAAGCCACATCTCTGCCTTTTTGCACTGAAGGAAATTACGGCAGGAACTGAAATCACTTATGACTATGGTGGGAAAGATTGGCCTTGGCGTAAAGAGGTGGGTCAACTAGATTTTTCCCCCATATGAATTGGTGTCAAGATTTAAAGACTATATTTTGACATCTTGATAACACTGAAATAATCTCTCTCTTAAAAGCTGCTGTGTCAGTTTCACAATGCCACAGAGATTACACAATACTTATCACTTGTTAGTGCCAACAATTATAACCAAAAAAGAAGTCACTTCTTGGTGGTATTCAATCCGGTTTTCAGTCAATCTTGTCAGGTTACTCTTGAACTTGCATGACTCTCCCAGGTGATGCCAACAACCTTATCTGTATGTGTTGTAGATTCCCCCTAATGTTACAAGCACTGCTGCTCAAGAGTCTATTAAAGACCGTTTCCCAGACCAAACCATGTCATCCACAGCCTCCACTGAAGGTCAGTGACTGTTTGACTTAAAGTTTTATATTAGTTTTGGTGGGCATACAAACGTATTGTGCCTATAAAGGATGTGAAACAGTGATGGTGTGGTTGCTTATCAAGTGATGCACAATCCCACTATCCCTGGCCTTCCTCATATTTTTTCCTGTATTCTACAGAGACCAGAGGGAGACCAGAAGTCCAGTCCTGCAATGTCACATCAGGCAGTTCTGCTTGTGAGGTTAGGTTGAATATGGCTGTCTTTTAAAGCAATAAGTACCATTGTTTTAATTTAGCAGTTAAACTGTACAATAATACAATTGTGTAGGTGATGTCCAAGTTCACATGTGCATTTTTCTGTTTAACTTGTATAGACACAGCTTAGTGGTGCAAGCATCCCTTCTAGCCAGCACGCGGTTGCAGAGCTTGGTGGCCCCACCCATGACTTGAAACCTGATGTTTCCTCTACAGACTTAATTAGAGGTGAGTACCTGTTTGAATAAGCAATGCCTGGTAAATACTGGGGTCTTGCAAAGCACTGTCTTCATGTCCTGTGTTCTCTTCAACAGACACAGAGTTGGGAGCAGAGTGTCAGTCATTCAATCCCACGCCAGAGAGCCCTGAGCATGAGGTTAGTTTAAATTCAGCTGTTTATTATGGGATGAATGAATGTTTAGAAATGTAGTTTTGTAAGGGACATATTTATCAATTAATTACAATTATACTGCAGATACAGTCTGAAAATCTTTGTTGCGCGTTAAAAATCGTATGTTTTTTTTAACATTTTGTTCCCGTCAACATCATTTTGAGTGTTGTAAACTTAAAGGTTTGCATAAGGGTGTCCCTCATGGGTGAAATGGACACTGTAGCAGTTGATGCCTGTTAATCTTTGCATATCGCTCTTCTTTTTTAGGTGCACTGTGTCAAAGGTCAATGTGGCACCTCTTCTTCTAAAGAGGGCATTGAAAAAGTTTGTGTCCAGCACCAGGATGTGTCAGCCCCTGTGCTCTCAACAGACCTTGCCTGTGGTGAGTTATAGATTTGAGTAAATGTTGTTAACTTCTGGCAATGCATGACATGCCTGCTAAGGGGTTTGTGGCAATATCAGGTCAATTTTAGATGATCATTTTGTGTCGTGATGGATATTTTGATTTTGTTGGGCATATTATGCCTATATGTGGTTTTATGAGGAAAGCCAAGCACTGAATCTCCCTGTGTTCCCTGGAACAGAGACCGAAACAGGATCAGCATGTCAGTCAACCAGAGCCGCTCCAAAAGTATCTGCTTGTGAGGTGAGTCTGAATCTATCTGTGTTTTGATATTGACAATGGTTAGAAGTTCTGTGATGTTCCATGGAACACAATTTTCAGTGTTTCAGTAAACGTCTTGTAGCTGTGGTGTAAATGTCCTGTAATCAGTACACAGCAAAAACTCCAGTGTTAAATTAACTCTCCTCAGAGTTTATTTGGCTCCACACTCAAGAGTGTTAAAAGTAACTCTGAAGAAGTGTTAAAGGTAATGAGATAATTAAGAGATTAATTAAGTGATGATTGGCCATTAGTGAAGACACCTGATGATAACAAGCAGAATCACTGAAGGGAAAGAGTCACCATTATGGAGATCAGTGTTTGCTTTAGTTGGGCTCTTGACTTTATAACATTAGTCTTTGCCTGGCTGCTTTAACGCAGCCATATAAGTGCAGAGAAAATGTGACCAAGTGTTGATGGTTATGTTTTGACATAATCCTCATGAGCTGAATCACTGGTGCCATTTAGAGCCTAATCTTTGAGTTAGGTTTACTTTTTTGATTACAACAGCTCTGTAATTCTACAGCATATGCTCTGGTGTTTACAATATAATCAGAGGGATTTTATTTTTTTAATTATTCTGTTCTTACAAAAAAAGTTTTGAATCTCAATGTCATTCAGCCACACAGACATCAATAATCAGTGTATGAATCTCAGCAATGGTGGCCATCAAAAGGCTTTTGCAGTGCATTCTGGGTGCACCAATCAAAACTCACCCATGGCTCCCAGCATGCATTGCAGCATGCATAAATTATAAGATGAACTGAATTAGTGATTTCTTTCTATTCTCACCATTTTATTTTTGCTGTTAAATGTGACTTTTTAGTAGCTTGTTTTGTGATGTTCAGAGTTGATCTGTGTATCTGAGATGCTGTTTGTCACCATTGTTGAGATTCATACACTGATAATTGATGTCTGTGAGTGTGTAAAGCAACAAAGTAGTTTGAATTTTTGTGTGTGCAAAATCTCACCCTATTAACTTCACAGAGCTGTTGTAATCAATAATGTAAAATCAACACATGCCCCATATAGCTAGACATTTGTCTCAGAATGATATTAGCTGATCCAGTCACTAAATGATGATTATGTTAATCAAAACATCACTAACTCCTGAACATATTTTCTCTGTGCTTTCTTTGCCCAAACGTATGTTCCAAACACACAGTTAAAGCAGCAAGAAAAAATAACTAATGTTAAAAAGCCAAGAACCCAACTAAAGCAAACACTGATCTCCATAATGGTGACTCTTTCCTTCAGTGATTCTGCTTGTTATCATCAGGTGTCTTCACTAATGGCCAATCATCACTTAATTAATCTCTTAATTATCTCATTACCTTTAACACTTCTTCAGAGTTACTTTTAACACTCTTGAGTGTGGAGCCAAATAAACTCTGAGGAGAGTTAATTTAACACTGGAGTTTTTGCTGTGTACGGATGGTCTTTTCTAACCACGGTGTCCCCCCAACAGTAGTGTTTGTCTGAGTGTGCCACACACTGGAGTTTATCAGTGGAAGACTCAGGATTTGTAATGACATCCATGCTCAAACCCTAAGGACACTGTCCTTGCATACCTTGAGTTTGTCTGAGTGTGCCACACACTGGAGTTCATCAGTGGAAGACTCAGGGTTTGAGCTTGGATGTCATTACAAGTCCAGAGGACAGAGTCCTTGCATACCTTGAGTTTGTCTGTCACACTGACTTACACAGATTTGTACCTTTTTTTGACAAAATTACTTTAGTTTCTTAGACATGTTTTTACTTTTGCTTTACTTAAATTGATAGTCCAGGTTAAATAAACCCTTATCTTGCTGTTACAGTTGGTAGAGTGCTGTGGCCAGGAAGAAGGAGGAGAATAATTGGCACAGCATTGACCGAAGTTGTAGGCTAAAGCTAACTGAAGTAGGCAGGGAAATGGCACTGAAAAGGAGTCCAAAGGTTGTCATTTTATTGGAACAAAACTTCTGTGCAGGTGCAGAGAAACTACATGATGCTTGAAGCACACCATTGCTATAAAAATGAAAATACCAACAAGAATCTCTACCCATCAAAGGCTTTGCCTAACGCTAAAAGCTAAACTTCAGGGTAAATCAACCTATAGACTTGTTGTTTGAGTTTACAGAGTGCCGTCAATAGGAAGAACAAGATACATTTTTTACAACACAGACTAAAGGCAAAACAACAGGTAACGCAAACTGAGAGTGGAAGGAAACCCTATTTAAGTGCCATTTCCCTGCCTGCTTCAGTTAGCTTTAGCCTACAACTTCGGTCAATGCTGTGCCAATTATTCTCCTCCTTCTTCCTGGCCACAGCACTCTACCAACTGTAACAGCAAGATAAGGGTTTATTTAACCTGGACTATCAATTTAAGTAAAGCAAAAGTAAAAACATGTCTAAGAAACTAAAGTAATTTTGTGAAAAAAAGGTACAAATCTGTGTAAGTCAGTGTGACAGACAAACTCAAGGTATGCAAGGACTCTGTCCTCTGGACTTGTAATGACATCCAAGCTCAAACCCTGAGTCTTCCACTGATGAACTCCAGTGTGTGGCACACTCAGACAAACTCAAGGTATGCAAGGACAGTGTCCTTAGGGTTTGAGCATGGATGTCATTACAAATCCTGAGTCTTCCACTGATAAACTCCAGTGTGTGGCACACTCAGACAAACACTAGTGTTGGGGGGACACCGTGGTTAGAAAAGACCATCCGTACTGATTACAGGACATTTACACCACAGCTACAAGACGTTTACTGTATCTGTTTAACTTGTATAGACACAGCTTAGTGGTGCAAGCATCCCTTCTAGCCAGCACGCGGTTGCAGAGCTTGGTGGCCCCACCCATGACTTGAAACCTGATGTTTCCTCTACAGACTTAATTAGAGGTGAGTACCTGTTTGAATAAGCAATGCCTGGTAAATACTGGGGTCTTGCAAAGCACTGTCTTCATGTCCTGTGTTCTCTTCAACAGACACAGAGTTGGGAGCAGAGTGTCAGTCATTCAATCCCACGCCAGAGAGCCCTGAGCATGAGGTTAGTTTAAATTCAGCTGTTTATTATGGGATGGATGAATGTTTAGAAATGTAGTTTTGTAAGGGACATATTTATCAATTAATTACAATTATACTGCAGATACAGTCTGAAAATCTTTGTTGCGCGTTAAAAATCGTATGTTTTTTTTAACATTTTGTTCCCGTCAACATCATTTTGAGTGTTGTAAACTTAAAGGTTTGCATAAGGGTGTCCCTCATGGGTGAAATGGACACTGTAGCAGTTGATGCCTGTTAATCTTTGCATATCGCTCTTCTTTTTTAGGTGCACTGTGTCAAAGGTCAATGTGGCACCTCTTCTTCTAAAGAGGGCATTGAAAAAGTTTGTGTCCAGCACCAGGATGTGTCAGCCCCTGTGCTCTCAACAGACCTTGCCTGTGGTGAGTTATAGATTTGAGTAAATGTTGTTAACTTCTGGCAATGCATGACATGCCTGCTAAGGGGTTTGTGGCAATATCAGGTCAATTTTAGATGATCATTTTGTGTCGTGATGGATATTTTGATTTTGTTGGGCATATTATGCCTATATGTGGTTTTATGAGGAAAGCCAAGCACTGAATCTCCCTGTGTTCCCTGGAACAGAGACCGAAACAGGATCAGCATGTCAGTCAACCAGAGCCGCTCCAAAAGTATCTGCTTGTAAGGTGAGTCTGAATCTATTTGTGTTTTGATATTGACAATGGTTAGAAGTTCTGTGATGTTCCATGGAACACAATTTTCAGTGTTTCAGTAAACGTCTTGTAGCTGTGGTGTAAATGTCCTGTAATCAGTACGGATGGTCTTTTCTAACCACGGTGTCCCCCCAACACTAGTGTTTGTCTGAGTGTGCCACACACTGGAGTTTATCAGTGGAAGACTCAGGACTTGTAATGACATCCATGCTCAAACCCTAAGGACACTGTCCTTGCATACCTTGAGTTTGTCTGAGTGTGCCACACACTGGAGTTCATCAGTGGAAGACTCAGGGTTTGAGCTTGGATGTCATTACAAGTCCAGAGGACAGAGTCCTTGCATACCTTGAGTTTGTCTGTCACACTGACTTAGATTTTTACCTTTTTCCCCACAAAATTGCTTTAGTTTCTTAGACATGTTTTTACTTTTGCTTTACTTAAATTGATAGTCCAGGGTAAATAAACATATTTCCTTGCAGTTAGAGGTTATGTAGTGCTGTGGCTAGGAAGAAGAGAATAATCAGTTTCCTTGCCCCTATTAGTTAGTTACCCGCTGGTTCAATAGTGGTCTGAAATGGTAGAAAATTCTCATTCTCAGATAATAGAGATTTATACAATTATACAGATAATAGAAGTTAAGCAGGGTAAATCGAAATTTCGCTTTGTACACAGGTTCATAAACGAGATGTGTTGTGTTTTTTAAATGCCAGATGAAGGTTTAATTCATTATTTGTCTTTGTTGCCATCATCACAAAAGTATATCATCCTCTTTTGGGTGCGTAATAAGTGACGGCCCAACAGTTAGCCAAAGCTAAACATAAGTCACAGGAACTGAATAGAGATGCTTTGCTATTATATCTCAAAAGTATCTCAAAAGTACCCCCCCCCCCACCCACCCAAAAAAAAAAAAAAAAAATTCTCCTAATGGCTTTGTAGAAAAGTAAAACAGCCAAATGTTTTTTATTTATGATATAATTTGTGTATGTAAAGGTGTTTTATTTATTTTGTGTTCTTTTTTTTTTTTCTTTTTTTTTTACAGTGTAAAATCCATAAGCTTGTTTTTGAATTGGTGAGCTTTGAAAAATGCAGCATATGCCATTCCCCTTTAGCATCTGTCAGATGGCACGGTCTAAGATGCAAACGTAAGTGTGTTATTCATCTTCTCTTAATTAATGCAATTCTCAGTATACCACAAGTAGTTTAATTTCATGCCATGGGTCAGTTCCAGACATAAACCTATAAAGCATAAAATATGATTGAATGTTTTATCCGTTCAAACGGTCTAGTGGAAAACACTGGAGTGGCACATACTATGACGTACCAGGCAAGTGTGTTTGCATGCTGAGGCAAATTGCAGAGAACAGAGATCATACTGCAAACTAGTCGCCTTTTGCCAAAATGTACCGTTTTGGAATCAAAATAGGCCATTTATGTGAAGCGAAATAATTTTTTTATTTGGGGTGGGGTCAGCGAGAAGCAGCATCGCAAATCTATCACACATGGTTTTTCCTATTCCTGGAGACATTCGCCTTTGGATGTTGAATAAGTTCTTAATTCCTTTGATATTAACATTTATATTATTAGGCTATCTATATTGTCCTATTGCTCTTTGTTGATTAGAGTTAGGCTACAACCTTCACATCACAAAAATGTCACTTTCATTGGGTTCGCTGCAGCTCGGCTAAATGCGTCTTTCATGGACTTTATTAATTTGCAATGTTAACCCAATTGCACTAAGCGAAATACCACTGTTTGAATTGTTGTATAGACAAATTTCAACCATCTCATATTTGCGGCGTTACCAATGCAAAAAACACAGTTCTTGGTTTGATGCGCTACAGGACCATAGGGCAATGTTTATTCTTCTTCGTCAGCTTTTTTTAAAGATTAGCTTGTCTGAAAAGCATAATGCACAAACGTTTCATTATGATTAAGTGAGTATCAACACAAGCAAAATGCCCTCAAGTCTGTGGTGCACTCAGGTCATTGTTGAAGTCATTCTGTAATTACAGATATGCTCACAAACTTCGAAGATGATGTAAAACCCTTCGAGCAGAAACTATCAAACGTGCAAATTTCTTACAATGTCTATGTACTCCAAATGTCTGTCCAATAAGCTTTTCCAAGTGTATTTTTTTTTTCTTCTTCTAACTTTTTCTAACTTTTGTGCCTTCCAGTAAGTCACTGGACCTATCTTTACGCATCTGAGTTGGTAATAGATCAACTGGGCTTTTCTAGAGGACTTTGAATTTAGTTTTGCCAATTGAGATAATATAAATTGATAAAATATACTGTATATAAAAGATCATGATGAACATCAACTTGAGGCCAAATAAATCCAGGACTAATTCAATAGATCCACCAAGCAATTGGCAATCCAAATGCTTGTAGGTGTCTCAACAACCTTTCCAATTACTTTTTTGGAAGAGTTCCTTTTATTCTCACAAGCCTTATTAATTATTGTACAATTAACATTTTAGAGTTTCTGTTCCACATTAGACCATTCTGCCAGAAGTCTTTGGGCTAAGGATGCATTCTGAAATAGCATATATGACCTTGCACCTTGCATATTACACATTAAAAGAATGTGTCTGGTCAGTTCAGGCTACTAATGTGTCTGTTTTTACAATAAGAATGTTTTATAATCAGAATCTCAAATCTCTTGATTGTTAGGATGATTCCATATATCATATTTTTAAGTTTAAATCTGTTTGTATCTGTCTGGATATCCCTTCAGAATACACCATTTGAACAGTAATTTTTCAAAAAATTCTGCTTTTCATTCTGAACTCACTTTATGCTTCAGTTTTCAGTTCGCATTATACCTATGGTTTAGCGGCGTTAGTGAATTTAATGTGTGAGGTGTCGGATCACTACATACTTTTTTTAACTTTGAATGTGCAATGTAAATGCTCTGCCACTCCAGTGGATTCTACCTTAAGGGTCAAAACATGTACTTTTTGTCTAAATGATTTTTTTTTTGCCATCACTCAAACTGTGCATTTGTACTGAACAGTTCATTTTGTTAGCATTTGTTGATTTTGTATGTTTCATTAGTGTGAAGCTGTTTGCATTGAATAAGAAAGTGAGTATTTAATTGGTCAGCATGAGAAACTCTAATTGTTGTCTAATGCTGTGGTTTGCTTTATTTTGTCTGTGAAGAATGCTGTGGTGTGTGGCATAAAATCTGCCTCCAGAAATCCTCAGAAGACTGGGATATATCAGATGTAAGTGTACATTGAAGTATAATATGCTTAATATCAATTTGATGGCTCTTAGCATTTTTTTTAAACATTTGTCCTTCCCATGTGTATTTCTGTTAATTAAAGTATGCTGTATTTAATTAATTAATTAATTTTATGTACTTTAAAGGATGATGTCTCATCTGATGATGAGTACATCCCAGATTCTGTATCGGATTCAGAAAGCTCAGGGACGGAGTTGAGTGTTGAGTTGCCTGAACCATCCAAAAAGTCCAATACCACTAATATGCCTGATTTAGGTGTTAGTTTTGCTGAACAAGAACAGACCATAGATGTACAGGACAACTGTAAGAATATCCTGATGGATCTAGAAACTACTGGTGATCTCCAAAGTGACCCTGAACCAGAAAGCTCAGAGTCATGCCTGCAGAAAACAAAAGATGTGAGTAACGAAAAGGGTACTGTGGATAATCTTGGCCAAAGTAAATCCCCAACCAAATCAAGAAAAATCCTTAAAAGCCATGTCAATTATTGTTTTGTATGTGGAAAACCTCAAACTAAATTTGCACGTCATCTCGAGAGGCATGTAAATGAAAATGCTGAAATTGCACAGGCACTCCAATTACCTAAATCATCAAAGGACAGAAAGGTTCTTCTTGAGAAATTCCGAAACCTTGGCAACTTCAAGCACAACTCAACTGTTAAAACCACAGGTTCAGGCTGTCTTAAAGTGAAGAGGAATTCCAAACAGAGCAGCAGCCCTGACACGTATGATTACTGCATGTTCTGTAAGGGTATGTTATCCAGAAAAGAACTTTCTCGACATATGAAAAGATGTGCTCTAAGACCAGAAAATAATGTTGAAGAGGGACCTGAGTTCAGAGAGAGAGTATTTCGTATAGCATCTGCTCAATCCACAATGTCCCAGCCAATTTCAAGTGAACTTTGGTCAATGCTGGGCAAAATGCACAAGGATGATGTGTCCACTGCAATAAGGAATGATCATTATCTCATGCAGTTTGCCCAGTCCCTCTTTAATAAGCATGGGAGTGATAGATCAAAGCATGAGTATATAAGACAGAAAGTAAGGGAACTTGGGAGATTACTTGTGACTTTGCGCCACACAACCAGAATCCATAACATGGAAGAGGCAATAAAACCAGGCAACTTCTTTATTCTTACTAGTGCTGTCAAGAAAGTTTCAGGATTTGATCATGAAAACAACACATTCAAAGCCCCAAGTTTGGCCCTGAAAATTGGGCATTCTCTCAGAAAGATAAGTGACCTCATCATGTGTCGTGCCCTCATGGAAGAGGACCAAGACGGGATCGATTCCATCAGGAGGTTTCATACACTTCATGAAACAAAGTGGTCTGAATTGGTTTCCCATTCTGCCTTATCAAACCTGAGTGAGGCAAAATACAACAAGAGCACCAGGCTTCCACTGGCCAAAGATGTTCAGAAGCTACAGTTATATCTTGGTCAACAAGTGGATTTGACTAAGGAGAAACTAGTCGACAACCCAACAGCAGGCACTTATGCAGCACTAGCAAAGGTGACCCTCTGTCAAGTCATTTTGTTTAATAGGAGAAGGGAAGGTGAAGTGGCACGGATGACTGTAAAAAATTTTGAAGATCGTGACATGTCCCAACTGAATGATGACATAAGCACTGGGCTTACAGAAGTTGAGAAGAGACTTTGCCAACAATTCGCCAGAGTGGAACTGAAGGGGAAAAAAGGACGAAAGGTTGCTGTGATCCTGACTCCTGGTATGACTGCTAACCTGTCGCTCCTCATTAGTAAGAGGAAAGAGTGTGGAGTAACTGAAAACAACAATTACCTCTTCGCTATTCCTTGTAGTGATGGTCACTACAGAGGGCAGTTTGGTCAATTTGCAGATGCTTGTGGAGCCGAAGATCCTCAAAACCTCAGATCAACTAACCTTCGCAAACAGATCGCCACAATAAGCCAAGTCATGAACTTGAAAGATAATGAACTGGACCAGCTGGCCGATTTTCTCGGCCATGACATTAGGGTGCATAGGGAGTACTATCGACTGCCCCAATCAACAATTCAGCTGGCTAAGATTTCAAAGCTGCTTATGGCTATGGAAAAGGGAAGTGTAAAGGATATTCAAGGAAAATCTCTGGACGAAATTGGTGGTATGCATCATTTACATGTTGTTAAATCTACTTGGTGTATGCATGTATGGTTGGCATAATAGCTTTTGATAACATTTTTACAATGTCATTTAATAGATGACCTAGATGATATGGATACCAGGTCACAGCAATTCCCTAATGTGTCCACATTGCAAGGTACGGTTTAATTTGGGTCCTAAGGCTACTGAAATTCTTGTATTCCATGTTGCAGTTTTTTTAATTGTATTGGTGAAATATTTAAAATAGTTTTTTGTATACATTTAGATAACAGCCTACTTTTATTTCAAACATGTATGAACGTTTTATTGCCTACCCTCCTTGCTGTGTAGTTGATACCATTGATACCTTGTTTTTGTTTTTAGACAATGAAGAAATGTTGGCTTCTGGTACTTTTGGATCGCCTCACCTCTCCGAGAACACATCTCAAGGTATAATCCCAGTTATGGACCCAAAGTTTGCCCAACAAATCTCATGTAATGAACTGGGATCTGTGGGGTCATTAGAGTATATTAAAATGATTTAGTCAGGAATTTTCCAGTAGTACAATGGTTAGAAACTTTGTTAGAAGCTGAACTCTGTCATCTTTCTTCATTGTGACTAGGGATGGAACGGTATGAAAATTTCATATCATAATTATAGTGATCCAAATTATCAATATTATCACGGTTTTGTTCAAATGAGATAAGTGTTCAAAAAGATGCACACACGGAAAACTTTTATATTTCAAAATTAACGAACAACAAATACAATTATGCACTTTTTAAAGCAAGATTCTATTCTTTGGCATTTCCTTCCTTATAATGGGCATCGTCAATTGCAACGCATTATAACAGCGCACATTCTCACATCACAACAGATGAGCTCTCTCGTCTCATTAATGCATCTTGCGTCTCTGTTTTTGATTGTATTGAGAATGAAATCAGACATTACTCTTAAAGAGCATATTGCAGGTAAAAAAATGTTTTGAGATAAATATATAACCTATGAAAATTCCATATAAAAAAGGTAATGCAGGATTTAAAATGTTTTTAAAAGACATAAGAGCACAAATTTAGTGGATAAAGTGGCTGTTTTGTTGGCTGTTTGTAAAGAAACGCTGTTTTTTTCAACATCGTCTCATATTACGTCACGAGAGGGAGTCGTCTGCCAAGCTCCGCATGGCCTCAGTGCAGAATAGTTTGGCATTCAGTAGGAATCTGTATAATTCCGGTAGTTTTTCTATTTCAATTTATCATTGTCATGGAAAATTATTGTGTCCAACCTGTCAGGACATTGAGTCCACAGGTTTTCTAAAAAAAAAAAAAGTTAGAAAAGCTGCATGGTGAGGTTTTGTGCAGGTAAAGAGACGGGACATCACTTCTGCATCTGCTTCGACACATGCGGTGGTGTGTGTGTGTAGCGTTTACTTACACCGCGGATTATATTCCCAGTGATATGATGGAGTTCAACATTGCAATACTCATGTATTGTTAAAGGGTAATATTAAATGATTAAACACCCACACGTGATGCTTCTTTGTTTTTACATGAATCAATTTCAACATTGACAAAGTAGGCTACATAAACACAAATGCATAGTCTCACATTTTTAAAAAAGTTATATTTTATTCATGCCATGTATAGTATATTCAAGTTCACTCAAATACATACCCAAAACGTCATACATCCTCACACTATCGGTACAAAATAAACCCATAACACAGAATGAGTGAATAAAGGATAGCATAAAACACACAATAACACTAACGTTATACTGTCTGTGGCGGCTGCGGCGGGAGAAGTCATGGTCACGGTGAACTGTGCCCCGTAACAAAGGCGGGCGCCGGGCGTACACAACACGAGCTTCGTGTTAAACAGAGACTGGAGACTCAAAACAGAGACTTGTTGCTACTATAGCTTATAGATAGAAAAATTATTTGTGTGCAAATGATTTGTTGAAGCAGAGAACAGCAGCCCTAGAAACAACCAGAGAGGGAGAGAGCACGTGCGTGTATGTGTGTGTGTGAAAAAGTCACGCTGTATGGTTGCAGAAACTGAGCTATAGCATAGCCTACTCCCTCTAGCCTGTGTGACATCGTTGTGCATAATTTGGCAATAGGGGACAGCATCAGGAGATGCTCGACATTTAGCCGACTCCTGAATTTTTAATGATTTTTTATGTTTAAAAATTATCGTGAGATATCTGGAGGTGCTGATAATGTGCTCGGCTCGTCTCGTAGTTCCGCTCACATTCTGCGAGCCAAGACAAAACCGAGCATCAACGATGTCCACGCGAGAGAAACAAATCGTCTGCGAGCTCGTATGACAGCAAAAACAGCACCGTGTAACGTTATGCTCTAATGTTTAATGTGGACGGATATTACAGAGTGTGAATTATGCCAGATGGTCAAAACTTATTATTAGTTTCTGTTAGTATCAATACTCCTAGATGACCAATACCAGCTTTGCGATTGCCTGATACATGATAATTATCTGCAAAGTATTGTAATCTGAGCTAGCCTATAACATTATGAGCTAACTGGTCTCTCACCTGCTCTGTTTTCCACTGTTTCTCTTCACACACCAACTCAATTAATCTCCTCTAATCGTTGTTCTGTCTTATCCTGGCCTGTCCCTTATTGTGTGTCATAATTGCATGGCTGTGGTCTGCCATATGAGTATTAATAAACATTTAGAATTTCCTCAGCGTCTGAACTGTCATTGCGATCCATTGTTTTCCTATCGTTGAAATTCACTGCACTCCCTCTCGTTATGTCACTTCCGGTTTGGGCATTTTTAGATGCGGAAGTAAAATTTTCTCACAAATACGACTCAAAAAGCCTTATTAGCGTATTTCTAAGTATATTTTAAAGAAAATCTAGGTCCTACATTATTTTTCTGTACACTGACTCACTGGAGTCTCTAACATGCAATATGCTCTTTAAAGGGATAGATCCAAAAATGTAAACGTGATGTTTATCTGCCCCCAGGGCATCCAAGATTTAGGTGACTGTTTCTTCAGTCGAAAACAAATTAAGATTTTTAACTCGACCGCTGTGGTCTGCAAGTCGTATAATGCATGTCAATGGTAACATGCATCTATGAGAGTAAAAGGGAAAAAAAACCATGCACAGAGAAATCTGTATTAAACCCTGTGGCTCGTGACGAGACATTAATGTCTGAATACACCACTATGTCCAACAGCCTTGAGCACGCGATCACTTCAGCGATCACTACACGATATGTTGCGTAACTACGCCAGATTGTGTACCGACCTCACTTACCAGAAGTAATCACACACTGAAGGCTGTTGGACATAGTTGTGTATTAGAGGTAAAAAAAAAAAAAAAATACTGTACCAATGTATCGTCATAACGAGCATGGTGCATGTGCATGTTTTTTTATTTTTTACTCATAGATTCTGTTACCCATTCACATACATTATACGACTGGCAGACCGCAGCAGCTGGAGTCAAAAATCTTCATTTGTGTTCTACTGCAGATACAAACACACCTACATCTCAGATGCCCTGGGGGTAAGCAGATAAACATCACATTCTCATTTTTGGGGGAACTATCCCTTTAATACTACTATAATTATTACTATAACTTCTTGTAATTATCGTCTGGATGATTGTTTTGTACGGTGTACAAAAGAGATTATAAACAGGTAAGATTTAAAAGAATTCAGTATGTCCTCGTGATTTAGGTTGTAAAGAAAATCTGTAATAAGTGCATGATGAATATACATTATTATCCCCTAAATGTCACCTTTAATGTCTGAACTTGTTCGTTTGTCTTTGGCTCAAAGCCTTGTTATGACCCTTTCTTCATGGAAGCTTTATGTTATTATTTCCCAGATGTAGTTTTAGTATTGAGGTCAAAGTCCCACTTGCTTTGCGTTCACAGATTGTCACTTCCTTCTGCCATTTCTGCTCATTCAAAAAACAGTTGCGCGCTGTGCCTGAACCAGACTGATGCTGGCTGGATAGGATTTACTAAAAGTTTTCAAAATCATAATAATCAAAGATGGTTTTAATGTTAATGTTTTAGACGATATTACTAACCTTCAGTACATCATACCGTGGTTTATCGTGAAACCGGTAATCGTTCCATCCCTAATTGTGACGCATATGCTTTGTGGATAGCATTTTGATGTGTTCAGAGAAGTTTGAATTATAATTTTAAAACAGCAGGGAAGACTTGGCCTGTGTAAAATCTACATAATTTCCTAGTAAAATTATCACTAAAGGTATTGTTGCACATATTCACGCTCTCCTGATTTCATCCGGTTCAACAACTTTGCCATGAGTGTAGTTATTATAATAGAATTGGCTGTCTGCAGTTTAACATTTATCCCCTCTATGTCCATGGTGTTTGATTTGGTGGGCAGATAGGCTCTTTAAGGCCATACATTTATACTGTGCAATATATTTTTCAGAAGAACAGGGGAACGCTGCTTCACCTCATCTCCCTGACTCCGTTACTCAAGGTATTATTTAAATGTGGTGCCATGTCCATCACTAGGCACACTTGCACTATGTAGTCAACACTTACATTATCTATTACTTTTGGTTAGACATACAAAGCATATAAAGAAGCTGGATGTATTTTTGTTTTTAACAAGCAGTGTAATGAAATGACATGTAATGAAAACAATAAAACTTTTAACTAACTTTTTTAGTAGATCTAAAGTAAATTTATTATCACTCATTTTGTCTACACAAGTTCCAGCTTTTGAACAGTAACATCCCTACCTGCAAATACATCTTGCAGGATCTTTTATCTTTATCTTCTAATCTTTTTTTATTTGTTCAGGTTTCCATGCTTCATCAAGGCGCTGTGTAAAAAGACCATGGTCTGAGGAGGAGACAAAAGCTGTGATGAAACACATGAGACCTTTTATTGAAAATGGTGTCACTGTCACCAGTGAACAGTGCCTGAAATGCAAGGAAAAGGAACAACCCATCTTAGAGACGAGATCCATTCAAAACATTAGAGATTTTGTACGCAACAGAGGCGTGGCCTTTAAAAGGCATTCAACTGCTAAACTCTAACTTTGACTTGCCTTTAACTTATGCCTTTAACTTTCTAGGCATGGTTTAATAGTTGGCATCCTGTGTTCAGATATGGTTTAGGTCAGTTCATTTATTTTGCTCACAGGCCATTTGTTTTGCTATGTGGTTAGCCGGGTCCTTTTAACATTTATTTGGTAGCGCTTTAGATTAAGGCCCGGAAAGTACTGCATAATTAAAGTGAATTTACAGCATAATTCAGGTAATTATAGTGTAACTATAAAGTAAGTATGTGGGAACAATATGTAATACTGGGGGAATAAAGGGCTAACTATCAGGAAAATTAACAAATTATTTATGCTGTAAGTATTTTTTAATTAACGAGTAATTATACTCTAAGTATTTTTTAATTAAGGGGTAATTATCCATGTAGTTACGGGGTAAGTATGGATGTGCGGGCTGTAAATTAAAGTGGCTCTTGTTCTCCTCTTGTTTCATGTAGTTATGGGGTAAGTACAATAAAAACACAAATACAATCTGATATCACTCAGAAACCTTTATTTAAAAAATGAAAAGTTTTTTTTAAAAACAGATTTAGAACACACTCATTTCTCTTGCTTGGCTTCATCTTCCTCTTGTTCCTCTTCTTTTCTTCCTTGCCACAGATGAATCTTAAGAAGGATCCCACACGTCTCTAGCTAGTATTCTGTAACTGTTACACTGAAAATACAGTGCGGGCAGAAATATCCTCACTGTTTACTCCTCTTTGACCCTCATGCAATCCGAGATGTATTGCCTACGACTTTATTTCCTCAGATGAACACAGATAAATAAATAATCTCTGCTAATTAAAACTCATTTGGGTTTCTAAGAGTTAAGGCATCAAACAGCACATACAGCAATAACTAGAGTAATCCATATGATCCAAATGGATGAATCAATGTCTTCTGAAGTTAAACGATAAGTGTTTGTAAGAAAAATAACAATATATCGCATCCGACCAGCAGTTATCTGCGTGTGCATGCGAGGGTTGATTTCACTTGAAGCGTCAAGCGTGACGTGCGCGCGCCGAAAAACTCTGGTCATGTGGATGTCTGATGCTGTCGGTTTTTTTAATGCTCACAACAGTATACAAACAATAACATAATATATGATAATAGCAATTACACCAAACAACAAAACAAGAATAAAATACAAGAGATGTCCGCTCTCGCGTGTGTTTCAGATGAAACGTGCATGAGAATGTCATGAAAGCTTGCCTGTTACCAGCGCGTGCATGAGACGCTTCAAGCTTTCATGACATTCTCATGCACATTTTATCTGAAACACACGCGAGAATGAACATATCTTGTATTTTATTCTTGTTTGGTGTAATTGCTATTATCATATATTATGTTATTGTTTGTATACTGTTGTGAGCATTAAAAAAACCGACAGCATCAGACATCCACATGACCAGAGTTTTTCGGCGCGCGCACATCACGCTTGACGCTTCAAGTGAAATCAACCCTCGCATGCACACGCAGATAACTGCTGGTCGGATGCGATATATTGTTATTTTTCTTACAAACACTTATCGTTTAACTTCAGAAGACATTGATTCATCCATTTGGATCGTATGGATTACTCTAGTTATTGCTGTATTTGCTGTTTGATGCCTTAACTCTTAGAAACCCAAATGAGTTTTAATTAGCAGAGATTATTTATTTATCTGTGTTCATCTGAGGAAATAAAGTCGTAGGCAATACATCTCGGATTGCATGAGGGTCAAAGAGGAGTAAACAGTGAGGATATTTCTGCCCGCACTGTATTTTCAGTGTAACAGTTACAGAATACTAGCTAGAGACGTGTGGGATCCTTCTTAAGATTCATCTGTGGCAAGGAAGAAAAGAAAAGGAACAAGAGGAAGATGAAGCCAAGCAAGAGAAATGAGTGTGTTCTAAATCTGTTTTTAAAAAAAACTTTTCATTTTTTAAATAAAGGTTTCTGAGTGATATCAGATTGTATTTGTGTTTTTATTGTACTTACCCCATAACTACACGAAACAAGAGGAGAACAAGAGCCACTTTAATTTACAGCCCGCACATCCATACTTACCCCATAACTACATGGATAATTACCCCTTAATTAAAAAATACTTAGAGTATAATTACTCGTTAATTAAAAAATACTTACAGCATAAATAATTTGTTAATTTTCCTGATAGTTACCCCTTTATTCCCCCAGTATTACATATTGTTCCCATATACTTACTTTATAGTTACACTATAATTACCGAAAGTTATGCTATAAATTCACTTTAATTATACAGTACTTTCCGGGCCGTAATATAAAGAGCTAACGTTTATTTTCCTTATTTTTTTAATGATGTCTTTTGTTAAGGAATTGATTCTTGAGGTGACCAATATCAAATATAATTCAGTGATCAAACAAATGTTGTGTTGTGTGATTATAATGACAAACCTAGATTATCAAAAAATTTTGCTTAAATGCTGATGAGTTAAGTTTATTAGTCAAACATATTGAAATCAACTAATGAGCTAAAAATACTTGGTAAGACCCCAGAAAGTTAGAGATCATATTGTTATGATTATATTAGAGATCGCAATCTCCACAAAACAACAAAAGAGCAAGAATAAATTAAGCGTCTAGTGTCAGTTCTGGCAGGTAACATTAGTCAAGAGCGATCGCATCAGCTGACTGTCAGCAGCTGTCGTGTTCTCCAGAGCTCATTTACCCTCCTCCATCCCCAGCTCCTCCTCTCGTCAGTCAGGATTTCGTATTCTTATTCCCCTTGAATCAGACTAAATTCCTGAATTATTGTTTACATTTAATATTGACATTAATGATATCTGCAATACATTATGTTGGTTCTGTTCTGCTTATAATAAGGGGGGGGGGGGGGGGGGGGGGGTATCGCTGCTCTGCACTGATGCGCAGTGAGTTCTTGCCCAGAACAGAACCACTCCACCAATCCAAACTATATTCTAATAGTCACTCAATCATCTTTGATGATAGTGGTCCTGAAAGAACTGTAATGTGATTAGTTTGTCTGAGAAAATTGAAGTGGTTACATTGTATTAAGAATATAAACCTATGCTCCACAAAAATAAATAGTTGAAGAGGAGTGGGTGAGTGCATTGTCTTTAAAACTTTGACAATGTCAAACAAGATATTAAAGTATGGAGGCCTTCAAGTTACTTAATAGGCTAATTGAGGCTTCATTCTCCTATGTTGCTGTTTTTTATGTTCTTGTTGCATTCTATAAACCCTTACTATTAAAATTGCTAGTAAAGCTGATGAATTGATATAAATCATTTTTAAATAGATTTTAACATGCCCTCACTTTGAGTAATTTGTGGCAATCCCAAAGTAGATACATATTTTTTTTAAGAGTGGATTGGTATGGAGCAAGTGTAGATAGTTATATTTAGAGAAATGAAAATCCTTTATGCATGTTGTTGATGTTAAAAGTCCAGGTCACTTCTAAAGGTAGATTTATGGCCTATGGGCCAGCTAAATTTATTGTGTTTGATCAGAAAGTGAGAGAAGTGATTAAACTTAAACAGTTACAGTTTTTCTCAATTGCTATCACACTAAAACCCATCGGCTGAACAAATTTCTCAGTTGCCTGAACTCATTTAGCTAATTGTGCAGTCTGTTGTCAATACCTTAAACCATTTCACATGGTAAAACACCATTTGCAGATCTCACTTAGACTTTTCAGCAAAACTCTAAACACATTCTCATTGTCAAGACACATTCTGCACACTAATGCACATGTCATCCATACAGGTTAACACAAGTGGCAACAATCAAATACAAATGGAGAACACAATGCCATTGATTGAACACAACCACTCAAAACTGTGATTTAACCTGTTTCAAATAATGAGACACAACCAATATAAGTACAGTGCATTGTAGGCTCTATACTGTACAATTAACAAATCGTATTGCCC